>NW_026020378.1:1776150-2218650 GCF_900185275.1 Solanum verrucosum | reverse complement strand
ATATATATATATATATATATTTAAATTTATTAAATTAAACTTCTATTGATATGTAGTTATATATATACATATATAATATATATGTATACATATATACATATATATATATACATATATATTTAAATTTATTAAATTAAACTTCTGTTGATATGTAGTTATATATATACATATATGTATATATATATGTATACATATATACATATATATATACATAAATATTTAAATTTATTAAATTAAACTTCTGTTGATATGTAATTAAATTTTATATATATATATATAAAATCAACCTTTAGAGGTGAATTTATAGTAAAATTAATTAATAAATACCAACCTAAAGAGGTCGATATATTTAAATTATTATTTTATTTAAATAATATCGACTTCATGATGCCAGTATTTATTAAATATTTTTAAATATAGATAATTATTTTTAAAAATATCGACATCCCGAGGTCGGTAAATTAAAGAATTCTCTTTAAAAAAGAATGACAATATAAGTTTTAATCCTAAACACTAACTCTCAAAAACCTAAGTTCACTTTCACTCCCCCACTTCAGATCCACCCGACCCACCCCCATCGCGCCGATCCCCACCCATCCCCGACCGGCGCCACGCCACACCGGCGTCACGCCGCCTTCCCCGACCGCAGCCACCCACCTTCGCAGCAGCAGAGGACGTCACAGCAGCAGAGGACGCCGCAGCAGCAGAGGACGTCGCGGCCAACAGGAGGTCGCGCGCCTCCATCACGACCGGCGCCGCCTCCATTCCGACCGGCGCCGCCTCCATCTCGACCAGCACCTCCATCCCCGACCTTCTTAGTGAAGGTGAATTTTTAGAACCTCCATAATAGATTACTTTTGTTTCTATTTAGTTGAAGTATCTCAAAATTAGAGTACTAATATACTTAGTTTTATTGATTGATTGTTAGTTAGTAAGTGAATGATTTAGGGTTTTTGATTGTTAGTTTGAATTAGGTATTATTTGATTGTTAGTTTGTGTTTGTTGATTGTGAATTGAAAATTTTAATGTTAGGGTTAGTTTGAATTAGGGTATCTTAGGATTTGTTTGAAATTCGGTATTTCTTAAGTTAATTAGTTTGATTTTGGAATTGTAAGATTAGATTGAATTAGGGTATTTAAGGAGTTGTTTGAACTTGGGTATTATTTGAGTTAGTTTGAATTATTATTGAGAATTTAGGACTAATAGTTTGAATTTGGGATTAGGAATAGCTAGCTAATTTGAATTTAGGATTTTAGTACTAGTTAGATTTTGAGATTTTAGGGCTAGTTTGAATTTGTGATTTTAAGATTAGTTTGAATTTTGAATTTAGGACTAGTTTGAATTATTATTGAGATTTTAGGAATACTAATAGTTTGAATTTGGGATTTTAGCACTATAGTTTGATTTTTGAATTCTAGGAGTACTTTCAATTTGTGATTTTAAGACTAATTTGAATTTGGAATTTAGGACTAATAGTTTGAATTATATTTGATATTTTAGGACTAATTTAATAGTTTGAAGTTGGGACACTAGCTAGCTAGTTTGAATTTAGAATTTTAGGGATTTGAATTACAACTTGAATTTACTATAAATTAAACTTAATTAGGAATATGAACTTGAAATTATAACTTGAACTTGGAACTAATTAGCTTGAATATATAACTAATTAAGTTTAGAAATTATATATGAACTTGAATTGAAACTTGAACTTATTAAAACTTGAGAATATATATATATATAAACTAATATTCTTGGATATGAAGTTTATATTTAACTAATTTAAGAACTTTTCGTGCTAGGCAACTGAGGAAGCTCAACATGTAAAAAAGTTGATATAGGACTATTTTGCTTCTTTCATCAAAGTTGGAGATAAGGTTGGTGCTTCTAAATTTCTCAAGTTCAAGTAGAATTGTTTTGAATAATGTGTTTGTGTCCATCTAGTATTAATACTTGGCTTTAATGCTAGTAATTATAATTGATTGTTTGTTAGTATATTATTGTTTTTGTTTGTTGGTTATGTTATTCAATTGTTAATTTGATTTGATTATTGTTAGTTAGGTATAGATAATTGAAGATTTTGTATTTTAAGGTTTTTTTAAAAAGAAATTAGACATTTTTAAATTGGGCATTGTTAGTTAGTGAAGAATTAACATTTTTATATTTTAGAACTAGTTTAAACTTGAGAATATGTAATTTGAGGTTAAATTGAGATTTTTTTGGATTTGATTTTAGGACTAGTTAGTAAAGTGTTAATTTGAAGTTAGAAATTAGTAATTGAAGTGTTATGAGTAGAAGATGAATGTTTGAATGTCATGAACTTAATTAGAATTTGAAGTTGAACTTAGAATTTGAACGTGAACTTAGAACTTGAACTTGAACTTAGAATTTGAAGTTAAACTTAGAACTTGAACTTGAACTTGAACTTGGAACTTGAACTTGAAATTAGAACTTGAACTTGAACTTAGAATTTGAACTTGAACTTGAACTTGAACTTAGAACTTGAACTTGAACTTAGAACTTGAACTTGAACTTGAAATTAGAACTTGAACTTGAAATTAGAACTTGAACTTGAACTTAGAACTTGAACTTGAAATTAGAATTTGAACTTGAACTTAGAACTTGAACTTGAAATTAGAACTTGAACTTAAACTTGAACTTGAACTTTGAACATGAACTTAAAATTTGAAGTTGAACTTAGACTTGAACTTGAAATTTGAACTTGAACTTGGAACTAATTAGCTTGAATATATAACTAATTAATTTTAGAAATTAGATATGAACTTGAATTGAAAACTTGAACTTATTAAAACTTGAATATATATATATATATAACTAATATTCTTGGATTTGAAGTTTATATATAACTAATTTTAGAACTTTTCGTGCTAGGCAACTGAGGAAGCTCAACATCTAAAAAAGTTGATATAAGACTATATTGCTTCTTTCATCAAAGAAGGAGATAAGGTTGGTGCTTCTAAATTTCTAAAGTTCAAGTACAATTGTTTTCAATAATGTGTTTGTGTCCATGTAGTATTGATACTTAGCTTTAAATTTAGAAATAATATATTTGGTAAGCATAAGTACCAACACTAGTTGATCCTATTGATGACAAAATTGATTTTCTTGCAAGATCGATTTGTGTCCATCTAGTGTTGACACTTAGCTTTAAATTTAGAAATAATATATTTGTTAAGCATAAATATCAACACTAGTTGATCCTATTGATGACAAAATTGATTTTCTTGCAAGATCGATTTGTGTCCATCTAGTGTTGCTATTAAGCTTTAATTTAGGAATAATGTGTTTGTTAAGCATAAGTATCAACACTAGTTGATCCTATTGATGACAAAATTGATTTTCTTGCAAGATCGATTTGTGTCCATCTAGTGTTGACACTTAGCTTTAAATTTAGAAATAATAAATTTGTTAAGCATAAATATCAACACTAGTTGATCCTATTGATGACAAAATTGATTTTCTTGCAAGATCGACTTGTGTCCATCTAGTGTTGCTATTAAGCTTTAATTTAGGAATAATGTGTTTGTTAAGCATAAGTATCAACACTAGTTGATCCTATAGATGACAAAATTGATTTTCTTGGAAGATCGATTTGTGTCCATCTAGTGTTGACACTTAGCTTTAAAAAGTTGTTAAAGTTATAAAGTTGTTAAGTTGTTTAAATAAGTTAAATTAAATAATGTGGTTTTGTTGATGGATTTAGTTGTTGGAATTAAGTCAAAACTAATGTAGTTAAAGTTAAAAAGTTGTTAAGTTGTTTAGATAAATTAAAATAAATAATGTGATTTAGTTGGTGGATTTAGTTGTTGTATTAAGTCAAAACTAAACTAGTTAAAGTTGTTATGTTGTTTATATAAGTTAAAATAAATAATGTCGGTTTAGTTAGTGAATTTAGTTGTTGGAATTAAGTCAAAACTAATGTAGTTAAAGTTCAAAAGTTGTTATGTTGTTTAAATAAGTTAAAATAAATAATGTCGGTTTAGTTAGTGAATTTAGTTGTTGGAATTAAGTCAAAACTAATGTAGTTAAAGTTCAAAAGTTGTTATGTTGTTTAAATAAGTTAAAATAAATAATGTCGGTTTAGTTAGTGAATTTAGTTGTTGGAATTAAGTCAAAACTAATGTAGTTAAAGTTAAAAAGTTAAGTTTGTTTAAATAAGTTAAAATAAATATTGTGGTTTAGTTGGTGGATTTAGTTGTTCGAATTAAGTCAAAACTAAACTAGTTAAAGTTGTTAAGTTGTTTAAATAAGTTAAAATAAATATGTCAAAACTAGTTAGACTTAGAAAGTGGTTAAGTTGTTTAAATAAATTCAAATGTTATTTAGTTGATGGAATTAAAATTATCATTATTGTTTGTGTAGATGAATCCTGATCGTAGTTGGATGTATAATAGAAACAATCCTGATCGAGCGGGTATGATTCCAGAATTTGCAGAAGGTGTCACTAGATTTATAAATCATGCAATGACACTTGATGATTTTTTAAATTCAAGATTGATTAGGTGTCCGTGTGTTAATTGTGAAAATGTGAGATATCACACAACAGAGACTGTTGCTATGCATCTTGTGATGAATGGATTCAAACCAGGGTATACAGTTTGGACTAGCCATGGTGAGGTTGAAAGTGACACTATGTTTAATAACTTTGTTGTCGGTGAAAGTAGTAGATCTACCGAGCATAATTATTTCCAAGGTTCTAGAATGTCAGATATGATTAATGATGTTTTTGGGATGCATTCTGATTTTGAACAAGGAGAAAATGTAGAAGAAACTCCTAATGAAGAGGTATGCAGCGCTTCAGGCCCAACTAACTTTTCTTTTTGAATCAGGAAATATTCTTCCTCCATGTCCGGCTAGCAGTGATGGATCTGATCAGGAGGGTGATGAGAATGATAAGGAGAGTGAGGGTGATGAAGAGTAGTTGTATCTATTTGACATTTTAGACTTCTATATTTTTAGAATTGTTTAATTTGATCGTATTTTAGTTTATTTTGAAGTTGGATGAAGTTTATTTTGAAATAGTTTGTATATGTTGAAAATATTGTGTTGTTTTGGTTGAATGAAGTTTATTTGGCTTTGGTTGTTTTGGTTGGATGAATTTTATTTGGCTTTGGTTTGTTTTGGTTGGATGAAGCTTATTTGGCTTTGGGTTGTTTTGGTATAAATATGCAAGTGGGCAACTAAAAATTGCAGCAATTTGCTGCCTGTTTTGCAGCAAAAAACCGACCTCCGGAGGTCGGAATTTCAAAAATAAAAAACAAAAATACCGACCTCCGGAGGTCGAAATTTCAAAAATACAAAAATAAAAATACCGACCTCCGGAGGTCGGAATTTCAACATTACAAAAATAAAAATACCGACCTCCGGAGGTCGGAATTTCAAAAATACAAAAATAAAAATACCGACCTCCGGAGGTCGGAATTTCAACATTACAAAAATAAAAATACCGACCTCCGGAGGTCGGAATTTCAATATTACAAAAATAAAAATACCGACCTCCGGAGGTCGGAATTTCAACATTACAAAAATAAAAATACCGACCTCCGGAGGTCGGAATTTCAACATTACAAAAATAAAAATACCGACCTCCGGAGGTCGGAATTTCAACATTCCAAAAATAAAAATACCGACCTCCGGAGGTCGGAATTTCAACATTACAAAAATAAAAATACCGACCTCCGGAGGTCGGAATTTCAAAAATACAAAAATAAAAATACCGACCTCCGGAGGTCGAAATTTCAACATTACAAATATAAAAATACCGACCTCCAGTGGTCGGAATTTAAAAAAATGAATATTTCGACATAAAATAAAAACCGACCTCGAGAGGTCAGTAAATACCGACCTCCAGAGGTCGGTATTGAATAGCGACCAAGCTTTTTCCGACCTAAGCTGGGATGTCGGTTTTAGGTCGGTATTTCAAGGAATACCGACCTCCGGAGGTCGGTATTTATAGGTCGGTATTCACAGTTTTTTTAGTAGTGCTCCTTCATTCAAATGTACACTTATTACAATTGCGCCAAAGGCATATATAACTTTTGTCAAGGATGTCCAACTTTAAATATATATATCCTTTAAATGTAAAATTTGATATATATATATACAATATAATTTTTCGATAAAGGGTGTCACACCGTGGTGGCTGTGGCTGTGGCTGTGGCTACGCCACTGCTAGGCTCCTCCAATTGATTACAACAACGAAAGTTTCTTTGTGATCTCCTTACCTAATTTTGTTTGGTGAATCTTTAATTTGGGAGGGGTAAGGGGTTAACGTCTTCTCTAGTACTATTCCCTCCTGTAATATTCAATGCATAAATTGACGTTGGCTACGTATAATAAATATACTCTTTTTGTTTCATTTTATTTGTTCAGTTGTGACTTGTCATTTTGACAAATCAAAAAAGACAATATTTTTTTATCTATTATATCCACAATTTATTTAGAGAGTTAATATTTTTGAAAAAGATAGAACATGTTTAATTGATTTTGAAATTCTAGCAATTAATAAAAGTAAAATAATAAACATATTATGTTAATTATTATTTTTCTTAATAAGTATTCCACGTCAAAATTGGAAAAGTAAATAGAAACCGACGGAGTATAACATAGGGTGTGTTTGGTATGAAGGAAAACATTTTCCGGATGTTTTCCAATTTTCTCTATTTTGGTTGGGTGTTTTGGAAAATGTTTTCCAAATCAGCTCATTTTCTTCAAATTTAAGGAAAATGACTTCCCTTCAAAACTTAAGAAAAACATTTTCCAAAACTCTCTTCCAACTTCAAATTACATTTTTTTTTGTTGAAAAGATCATTTTATTTTGTCCCTACCCTTAAACCAGCCCTCCCAACCTGCCCACCCCCTCCCCCAAAAAATTTTAAAGCTTGTTTTTAACTTCAATATTTTTACCCCACCCTCACCCCTACACCCAGCCCCCTACCACCACCATCCCCTCCAAAAAAGAAAAATTAAAAGTTGTTTTTAAAAGATATTTCTAATTTCAATTCTTTATCTTTTTACCCCCTACCCTCGCCCCCCATCACCCCTCTACCACCCCCCACTCCCTTCAAAAAAAAATTAAGTTTGTTTTTAAAAAATATTTTCAACTTCAAAATTTTATTTTTTCACCCCGATTCCTCGACCCCCCTCCCCCGGCCACACACACTCCCCCCCCCCCCCCCAACTCCCCAAAAAAAAATTTAAGTTTGTTTTAAAAAAATAATTTCAACTTCAAAATTTCATTTTTTCACCCCTACTCTCGACCCCCCACCCACCCCCACCCCCCAAAAAAAAATTTAAGTTTATTTTTTAAAAAATATTTTCAACTTCAAATTTTTATTTTTTCACCCCTACCCTAGACCCCCCCTACCTCCCACAAAAAAAAAATTAAGTTTGTTTTTATATATTTTCAATTTCAAAAATTATTTTATACTTTAGTTAAAAAAAGATATATCTCAAATATATTTTTCATTCATAAATCAAATACTAAAAAAAAATTTCGAAATTCTTTTTTTACTTACCAAACAAACATAAGAAAATAAATCAAAAATCTACTTATTTTCCTTCGTACCAAACACACCCATAGTTTCTATTGTTTCTGTCCAGTGGGAAAGAAATACCCGCAATAATGTCACATTTTAAATAGACCCACCATTATTTTTCCCATAAAACATACAACAAACATGATTTACTCTTTTTCTCCTCAGAAATACCCGCAATAATGTCACATTTTAAATAGACCCACCATTATTTTTCCCATAAAACATACAACAAACATGATTTACTCTTTTTCTCCTTTTCTTTTAAACCACACAATTTTTTTTCTTTTTAAGGATAGATAATTTTAGAAACGTCCTTTCAAATTTGGTCTCTTATAACTTTGATTATTTTTTTATTTTATTTTTTTGCGATATTACATTTTTATTTTTTTTTATTTTTATTTTTCAGAACTTTTAATCTATTTGTTATTAATTGGATTACCTGATCTATACATCATCATAGAGATTTGTTCATTCATTATAGTAGAATATAAACCCTAGAAAGAAAGACTCTTTCTTTCACACAGCTCACCCGCGCCAAAAAAAAAATCGTAATCTGTCTAATTTAATCTTTTTAATATTTTTTTTTATTAATTTTATAGTTAAAATGGATAGGTTTGGGCATTCGGTATTCGGTTTGGGTTTCTCAATTTCGAATTTGGTAATTCGGTAATTGGTAGTTTAAAGTAGATACCAAATACCAAAATTTTAAATTTCGGTTTGCTAATTCGAAAAACGATAAATTAAACTTCGGTTTGGTACGATATTCGGTAATACCGTATTAAAATTATAGCCAATTGTATTACAAAGTTAGTCCTATTTCTCCAATTATTTTTATTTTTTTATGTGGAGGCGCGATATAATAGAAGATCAACAAGTAAGAAGACATCAAGCAAAGCAAATTGATACAATTAAAAGACATGTATTTAGATTGTTCATGCTTATTCTATAACTTTCTCTTTCGACTTGTACTAATGAGTAATGGATATATATGTTGATATATGACCTTCATTAAGTAGATAATTTGGTATTCGGGAAATAACGAATATCAAATGGTACTAATGTCTCATACCAAACTCAAACTCGAATACCATAATTCAAAAAAATTACTCTTGAATACCATACCAAATACCAATTACCAAATACCAAATTACCAAACATTTTGATTCGATTAGATAATTCGGTTTTCGATATTTTATGCCCCAGCCCTAATAATGGATATTGAAATCCAAAGAAAATTCTCAATGCTGTCTAAATCCATTAAAATGTTATGATTTCTGTCCAATAATTTTCTTACAAATAAAAAGTATTTCCAAATTTGAATTCCATTATAAATTTACCATGTAATTTGATTTTGTTGTTGTATGAATATTAATGAATTCCTCTATGAGCTTTATCGTTCTGACTTCCCCAAAGTTTCTATATCAAGTGTCTATGACAAATCAAAATACTTTACCCTATAATTATTATTTATGTAATATAGTGAAGAATTGGAAATATTGTTCATAATGTCTTTCGATTTAGATTTTCACTGTAATATCTTGATTTATAAAATTAATAAAAAGATACATTAAAAAAGCTAAATTAGTCAAATTGCAATTTTTTATATTAATAATAATTAGATTAAAAGTTTTGTTACAAAAAATAATCAAAATAAGAGAGGTAAATGTAATATCATAAATCACAAGGGAGTTCAGTGTAACGAGGTGAAATCCGAGAATAGATATCTAAAATTATCCCATTTTAAAAATAAAAATAAAAAATCAAATTAAAAAGAGATCACGTCCCCAATTTTTTTTTAAAAAAACATTATTTTGTTGTTGTGGCTAGCCATTGTCATGACTTTCTTCTTCTTCCACATTTTTTTCTAATTATTATCATCATTCATAACCATTATAAAAATATTAAAATTAACTATGATTTTTATTGTTAATCTGTCACCTGAAATTAATATTTTTTTGGTACTTATCCATTGTTGATCTTAATATTTGTAAGATAAGTATCACCCCCTCAATAAGGAGTAAGGATATATAGAAATGCGATAGATGAAATATTTGATAGGAACGTTGGAGGTGAAAAAGAATTAAAACAACAAAAAGAGTCGAGAATTGGTGAAGGAAAATGATTGCACACAAGCTTTTTTAATCTTGGTTTGTTATTATAAAATGTAAAATCTTGTTATGTTTGATAAATAAAGAAAATTAAATATTTATAATAATATGGAAAAATTATCTAACTACACATTTTTTTACCCTATTTTCTATTATTCCCTACCATTTCAAAAAATAACAAAAAAATCCCTCTTTTTCATAATTTCTCACTCACTGTAAATGATCACCCCAAGATTTTATTTCCCTTTTTTCACCCCCTAAAATCACTCTATGGTATCACCACTTATCTCCATCATTCTATTTTGAATTTCATGGGTGACGACATTGTTGAAAGTGGAAAAATCTATGGAAGTTGATGTAACATCTCGCAATTTGAAATAGATAGGAAGAAGCTAAGAACTTGAAATATTTTTGGAAAGAGTGACAAATTTGGAAAATTGTTAAGTTAGGAAAAGTGAGTTTTTGGTCAACTTCAAACGGCCATAACTCCTAGCTCAGGATGAGTTAGGTGTACTTCCAGATATGGTTGGAAGGATCTTTCCAACGCCGCCAAATTTATGCGATTCCGAGTTGGTATGAGTAAGTTATGCCCTTCGAAAGTTGGGTTGTTGGATTAAAGAAAGTCCAAATCCGGATTTGTGAAGGGTAAACTAGTCTTTTCCTTACCTAATTTGCCTATTTCATTTTTAGGATTTTATTTGGGGTAAAACAAGACTTTATTCAGTTTAGAAAATTAGAATTTACGCTAGGGCTTGGAGAGGAGAAGAAAGAAGAGAAAAGAGGAGAGAAATCAAGAAAATTGCCAAGAACATTCAAGCTTTGCGAGTGGAATTTGTCAGGGTGATCCCTACAAGGTATGTGAGATCACATAGTGTTGGGTTAGTTCACCCACACGCCAAACTTGTTTCAATTCAGCAAAATTGGAGTTGTTTGAATCTTAAGAAAGTGAAGTTCTTGAAGAACATTGTTTAATTCTTGTTGGTTGATTGTTGAATGCCTAGTGTTGATTTGATTCGTGTTTTCGGGTTGTTTTTCGAGTTAAATCTATTGGGTATTGAGGGTACTAATGATCCTAACTTTTTGGAGAAAGAATCATAGAAGTTTAGAGATGAAAACGAAGGAGAAAAGTCGGAGTTTTCTGAGCAAGGGGTTGGGGCGCCGCACCTCTCAGAGCGCCTCACTTCAGAGTCTGAAGTTTGGGCTCTGGGGCAACGCACCATCCAGAGCGCCACAACTTCATCTCTGAAGTTTGTGCTCTGGCGCCCTACGCCTCTTAGAGCGCCAAGGACACCAGTTCACTCCATTCTTCCCCCATCTTTTCGTACTAGTTTCTAAGTGATGTACCTATGTTTCCTAGTTGATTCTAACACTCTAAGGTACATCTAAACATCATGAAATCATCCATAAACATGAAATCATGAACCTTGAATCCATAATCCAATTCAAGGAAAGTTAAGATCTAAGTTAAAGAAGTTAAGAGTCAAGTCTAGAAGTTGAGAAGCAAGTCAAAGCAAAGTTTCTTAAAGTTTTCAAGAGTCTTTAATAATGTTTTAAATTCATTTTAAGACTCAAGTTTTCAAGTTAAGCAAAGAGTAAAGAGTTGAGTTCATTTCTCACAAAGCTATTAGAGAGCTAAGTATTCCCAAAGAAGTTTATAAATGTTTTCAATTACTCTTCTTCTTCTTCTTCTTTATCAACATCTTAGAGTTCTTCATTGATTAAGGACATACACACTATATTCATAGTATTAAGAAAATAAATATTTTTCTACATAAATACCCTCCACAAATATGGTGAAAAAGATTTTGAAGGTCAATTACATGCTTTCATGATCCAAACCGCCGTGATTGACACCTACACTAACACTCCGGTGGGAGAATCACTACTACAATCCAAAACAAGCAACTAAACCAAAAACTAAGGCATTTAAGTCAAACACATAAGGAAATAAATATGGAGTTCCCATAAACTCCAACAAAAGTCTAACAATAACTAAACAATGCAGAAGAATAACCTAGAACCTAAAAGTCAATATACCAAAACATCTAACAATGATCCAAGTCTAAACAAGAAGGGATACAACCCCATACTAATGAACTAACTAAAACAAATGTCTAAGTCCCGAAATGGTGGACATAGACAAATGTCGAAGTGACGATCACTGATCTCCTAAGCGAGGTATGTTGGTAGCCGCTTGATGATGCCCTATACTAAAAAGAAATAAGAGCAAGTGCAGTATCAGTACATAATCACAGTGTACTGGTAGGACACGCGGCTATCCCACTAGTGCAACATAAACAAGTCAAGACAACAATATAATCACATGCATATATATCAACATATACAATATTATCAACATTTACGAACTTACAACTTCACATTTTATACAAATCATTGGTCCTCTCATGGAACCCAAATCCAAACAGTTAGCATGCCGAAACGTGGCAACCGATCTCATATTTATGCCGAAACGTGGCAACCGATCCCATTTTTATGCCGGAACATGGCAATCGATCCAAGTTAGTTATGCCAAAACGTGGCAACCGATCCATTCACACACCACAATCACAATCACAAGTATATCATTAAGATCATACATTTAAGTCATAATTTCATGGCATTGATTAATTCTCTATCTCATTTACAACAAGTGTAATCAACATTGCAACATTCATACATATACAAGTGTCATAATGAAGCAAGAACAAAAATACATCACACAATCATAGAATCACAACCATCACCTACCTCAAAACAATCTTGAAACCCTAAGAAACTTGATCCTTCCCTTTCCGGATTCGTCCCGCTTGTTCTTGGTCTACAAACAATCAATATAATACGAAAATCAATTAGCAATCATTAATTACCCGGATTACTGACAATTCTATGAACCCTAAATCAAACTCATGATCCCAATTATCCAAATTAGGGTTGTTTCCACCATATAATCTATAACAAAACCTTCCCCCATCAATATTCACCCATTCTAATACGTTCTACGGATCGAAAAAATAGATTCGGGGAATGAAAAGCTTATTTTTAGCCTCAACAATGGTGAAAAATGAGTAGGAGTCGCTTGGGAGTCGTTCCTTAGCTCAAAAGGTCAAAAAGTGCATAATGAGATCGTTTAGGGGTTTATTAACGACTTTAATTCGCGTTAGGCTCGCCAGAGCGACGACGCTAGAGCAACAAAAAGCCTCGCCAAAGCAGCATTCTCGAGACAGAGAGTTATTTCAAGAATTCCAAAATTCTCATTTCACAACACACCTCTAACCCACGACGTTCAGTAAAATACCCTTTACACTAAGATCGATTCTGGGGTTCTTCTCGCCCGAATTCAATTCCGTAAAGTCGTACGGATTCCTTAACAAGTTATCTAACTACTCATGTAATCAAAATCATAAATTATTCACATGATTGTTACTAGATTATCCTACGCCTCAATGACTCTGATTTCGTCCAAATCTGGATAAAGTTGGGAAAATTCAAATACTACGGAAAAAAAATTCAGCCCCAAATTTTCCCCCGTTGGTTTTTCTATAACGACGCGAACATGTCATTACAATAGATACAAATTTACCCATCACTCGTCCTCGAGTGACAAAACTTAGGAAAATAGGCTAAGGAAGGAATGAAGTAGTATCTGAATCGACGAACAATTGGGGATACTTGTCTCGCATGTCCCTCTCGATTTTCTAAGTAGCTTCCTTAACTGGACGATGCTTCCATTGAACTTTCACAGACTTAATATCCTTGGTCCTCAACTTGCGCACATCACGATCAAGGATTGCAATCGGTTGCTCCTCATATTAGAGGTCTTTTTCTAATACAATTAAGTCTCACTTAATGATATAATCCCCGTCACCATGATACCTCTTCAACATGGATACATGAAATACCGGATGAACACTCAATAAATTAGGAGGTAAAGCCAATCTATATGCTACCGACCTCACACATTCAAGAATCTTAAAGGGACCAATGTATCTAGTCCGCCGAAATGACAACCAGCTACCTCACAAACCTCCACAAGAAGCCTCGGACAAGAAGAAGAGAAAATATCACAATGGTCCGGGCTAGTAACCTACAAAAATTGTAGAAGCAAGGGGTGAGTACCAAACCACACGGTACTCAACAAGTAAACCTCTAAACACAAAGCTAAGGTGATAGAATAAGGGTATTCCTTACACCCCAACCGAACCTCCACAAGTACAAGCTGCATAAAAATCAGCTCAACCTACAATTCACAATTTACAAAGCACACAACTCAACAACAACACTCTAACAATTACATATCCTCAACAACAAGCTTATTATTCATCAATCTCAACTTCCACAAAAAGGGACTCACAATATCAGCAACACACAAGATCAAGTTCATCAATGATAAAAATGTGCAATGCAATGAAATGCAATGTCAAGTATAGTGATGCATGTCTGACCAAGTGATACACACCCGCTGTCTCTCAGTCCGGGACCCATGGGGGACATATCTGTCCATGCATCCATCGTGGCGCGCGATACGATCCTCGATAATAGTAACCATCGTGGAGCGCAATATGTCCCTCGAAATATAGTATCCATTGCGGCGCGCGATACGTTCCTCGAAATGGTACATCCTCTTTAATTTATTATTCTTTCTCAATTCACATAACACTTGTGACAACCATGTCTCATAACAATGCAAATGACATGTTCACACAAATAATGAGGAGATGCCCATTTTCATAACATTGCACAATTCACAATAACACAATCCAGATACAACATCAACAATGATTCAATCAGCCTTTCAAACCATTCTCAACACATCACACACAAACAATTAATCACATTGCATTTTATTACCCTTTTTCATCCTTAGAATTAATCAATGTGGACAAGTCAATCCATCACCAAGTCTCATTATCCCCAAACACATATTACAAGGAAATACACAAATTCCATACACTTAACAAGAGTTTAGAAATCCACTTGCCTCAAACATTCGAACAATTACTCCGAAACTTGAGCCTTCCCCTTTCATTGGGCTTCCAAATACAATCTATTCAAATAAAGAATCACAATAAGAATACAAAACTAACAACACCCATATTACTATAGGTTTAGCCAAGACCCAAAAACTCATCCAAATTTATAATCAAGTTCCTAAACTTGATGTCAACTGTCAATTAACATGCCAACTCTCATATTTTCCAAGTTTCAAACATATGGTTAAGTTTCAATTTCTCCAATATCATAAATCTAATGATATTCATATAATAGCATATATTTAATATTTAATTACCTATCTCAATATGTTAAAACTTGAATTATAACCTGATAATCTATAAGAAAATCGTGAAACCCAACTAAACCCATAACCTCTATTCTCACTTACGGGCCACTGACCATAACCTCAATTAATTTACTTAACAATTATTTTGCCATACCATTTGAAAACAGTAAACAATATGCTTACTTTCTTTGTCGGTTAATTAATATACCTGCACACTATACTTCCATATCTTGATTTGAGTAATTAATGGAATCTATTTTCTTTGAATATAATTTGTAAAGGTAAGGCATAAAAGCATAGATATATTTATATATTATATACAACAATGATCTATTCAACACATCTACTATGGAGATTAACATCATTTTGTACTAGAGTAGGAAGAGACAAGGAACATGGAGCCATTGTTAATTATTACCTGAACGTAAGGTAGTCGGTTCTACTCCGGCCGCCGCTTGCGCAGGTAAGTCCCGACTCTTTTTATTTTCTTAAATTATGATCCAAAAGTTTTCAACCCTAATAATTTATTTTTCTGTATGGGTTAACTGGCATATGGTATTAAGCAAATTATAAAGTTAACCCATTTAAGCATTAACTAAAATTAGTTATTTAATAATTAATCGTCAATTAATTAATTCTAATTTTTGAATAGTTCAAAATTTCCAAAAATGACCTTCCGGGTTATTACATTGTCCACCACTAAAAATCATGTTCGTCCTCGAAGATAAGGAAAAAGAAGGAAGAATAACCGACATTACCAAAAGTTTGAGTCATGACCTACCAGTCGGTGTTCATCTCTCCAAGTGAGCTCCTCTTTAATACCATCCCATCAAGATCAACTACTAAGAACTGAACTTTCAAATCAAACTTTGGAAAATCTATAACGGAAAAGTGATTATCAAACCACAACTTAACTCATGAGCCCAATCTACACTGAAACCCACCACACTATAACACACCCATCATGACGAATCATTTCTTAGACAACCAAAATAAAATTCTAAATCAATACCGGCTACAACATGAACAGAACCTGAACCAACCACCACACACTCATAATGCACAAACCATCATAAATCTTATCAATATTCCCTTTCCACATCAAAATCTTTCCATGAGACTTAGTTATAAAAATATGATCTTTAGACCTCAGATACTCATCAAAGGAGAATCAAACTTATCTAACCCAAAGAAGAAAATGATTAAGTAAACATCCAACAAGTGATACACTTCAAAGTGCAGACCCTCTAACAACAATCTTAAACAATTGTAACTCTTCATAGCTCTTATATAAGTTCTCATGAGCAAAGTTATGCGTGTAGAACTATTGGTATACTTCAAGTATCTCAAACAACACCAAATTTTCCATAACTGGAATGACTAAATCTACCCAAGAATTTCACCCTACTAAGAGGACATTCACAGGATCGGTACACCCGATCCACCACTAGGGATTCACCCATAGATATGAAAACACATGTGGCATAAACAGTGAATCATAATGTCCAGTACGAAGAAGGTGGTCACATAAGAATATACAGAAGCAAGGTTGAATAACACAAGATACTCCTTCCATAGTGCCCATATAAATAAAATCTTATTCATATGACTCCATTTCTCATTGTTTAGCCACCCATAATCAACCAGATCCCCATTACAATATTACAATTACTCGATTCATCAACCCCCACATACTTCTCACAGTACTCCATTGAAGCTAACACTCTTAATACCAACAAACATCATAACTACACCAGCCATATACCTTACTCTCAAACTGTCACTACTATCAAAGTCTTCTTAGCAAACACATTGTATCCTCTAAAAATTTCAAAATATGGCTCCCCCTCTTTCCATTTAAGCATTACATGACAAATATGAATCACACCCAAGACTGATATTACTAATTTCAAATCTAAAAGTACTTTCCCATCGAGGTAAAATAATTGAACCACACCCAATGTCTACTTCACGCTAACTTTCACATACCATTTTTCAACTACCATTCACACCATCACGTACCTCATGCCAAAACTCAATGACATCCTTGGTCACTCCAATAATTATGTATATTGTAAGCTCATAACTTCTACTCACCATCAAATGCCTATTTAACATATCATAACAGTCTATATCGTCTCATCAACAAAATAGTTTTAATCCCCTCAAAATCCTCATTAACCATGTAAAACTGTAGGTCCACATCGTTGAATATCAATAAGTTACCTATCATAATTTGAACAATCTAGCTCGACGTAACCACATTGAATCTTCCACAAATAGTTGTTTGTCACCAAACTAAAACTCAATCTTTAAAAAAAAGTCGATGATAACTTCCTAGTAAGTCTGTACCGAACTAGTTCACATCTCAAAGTCATATCTAAACTCATAGGCAAAAATCAATAAATCCTTCAACTACAAACCAAAGGTTTATACGAGAGGTCTTATAACATTGTACTTACATCATACATGGAAAAATATGTTTAAAGATCTAAACTTTCATAATGCAATCAACAACAAGTCTTTGAAAAAAGATTCATTGCACACAAAGATGAAAGAAAGCTTAAATGGCATAATTCGTCATTAAGGATACCTCAAAAGAAAACATTGAGGTTGGATGCTAAAATTCAAGTACACCTATATAAAACTAAAAAAAATTCAATTTTGATCTAACTTACAAATCTCATTTACGAATATAATAAAAGAAAATTTCGTTCAATGACATTAAATAATTTCAAGATTGTCATGAAAAATTGAAGTACACTTGACATACTTGTGTTTTCGCTGATATATATATATCTATACTTTTTTATTATTATCTAATTATTTATTTGTACATGTTTATAGTTTTTAACGATATAGATAAATTAAAAGTCAATATATTATGTCTTATTATATAACTTGGAAAATCTCTTTTAAAGAAATAAAATATTAGTCATTTGATGCATATAGTACCATGATTTTTGTTGTTAAAATTTTTATTGATAAACATAAAGATTTAAGTAATTTAATTTAAATTTCTAAATATCACGTAAAGTTATACTATTATTTAACTTTACAGACTTAGAAATTTGAAAACAATTTTACTACATTCCTATTGTTAGGTCTATGTATGAAAATAATGAACTTTTAAAACTATTAATTGTAATTTAGTAATGCACGTAGTAATTTTCTTGTGGTTATAACAAGTGTTTTGCAAAAGAATTAAAACTAATTGTAACTTAAGGTATTAAAATATCTTTTTTGATGATATGATAAGAAGATTGAATGCATTTCCATATCACTATACAAGAATTTTCAAAATGTTAATATTAAATTAATTGGAAATGGTATTCAGGGCCGTCTCAATCCCTAGGCCACTAAAGTCATCGCTTGGGCCCCATATTTTTAGGGGCCTCCATTTTATTTTATTTTTTTACTTATAAATCTTATTTTTCAAAAAAATAATAAAATAATAATAATATATATATATATATATATATGTACTATGAGTGGTATGATTTCTACTAAGTAAATTGTATATGAGATGAATATAGCACCTGAATTTCGTAAGAAACAGTTTGATGAAAATATTGATAACGAAATCACAAAGTCCCTTCAACTCATAATAGTTATTATGATATAAATGGTTTAAATTTATTTTTTTGAATTAAAAGTGTATGAGAAACAATACAAATGGAAGATAATGATCTAATAAAAGTACTCAATCAAATAAAAAGACTTGATTTTTTTCAAAATACATATATTGCTTATAGAATAATATTAACAGTTTTTGTAATCATTACCTTAGCCCAAAGCAGTTTTTCGAAACTAATATTAATTAAATCTTATTTAAGATCAACAATGTCTCGAGAGAGATTGAATGAATTAGCTATATTATTAGTTGAAAAGGAATTATTAATACAAATCAATTCTAAAACAGTAACTAATAACATCACATCTAAAAAAAAGTTAGAAATATAGATTTTAAATAAAAATATATATGATAAATAAAATAAAATATTAGGGCTCCTCTCTTACGTTACACTTGAGGCTCCCTATCTTATTGAGTCGGCCCTGATGGTATTTATTTTATACAATATAATTTTTGTATCATTATAAGTAATATGTTTCATTTTTCATATTTAGTTTGAGTTGTTTGAATGAGTGAACAAAATAGGTTAAGTTTGTATATTTCATTAATTAGTACATATAACAAACTTGTTAATTTACATAAAAATTATTGTATAATTTATAAAAATTATTGTATAATTTACATAAATCCATAGTGTAAAGAGTAAATTACATTTTATTCCTATTATTTGTCTAATTACAATAATCCCTTAAAATTTGTACCTTCCGGATACTTTAAAGAGTATTCCGAATACATTATAACATAAATCGGATACATATTATGTAGCTCAGATACATTAAAAACTAGCTCGGATACATTTTATAATAAACCGGATACATTATATAATAAACCGGATACATAATATATAGCTCAGATACATTAAATATTGGTGGCTCGGATACATTAATATGTAGCTCGGATACATTAAATACATTAGGATAGAAATAAGGGATTTTAGAGGTTTTTAGAAATAGAAGGGGATATTGAAAATAAGGAAAACATAAGACGTGTATTTCAATAATTATTTGACTTTAGACCATTGATTATATCAAGCCCCGTGTTTTCTCATCATGGACGGAACTAGCACGATGTGGACATTTTTTTTTCTATTTTTTTTGTAACAATTTCTGTATAATTTTATTTTTTTTAATTTTAATTTCGTAAAATTTTATTACAAGTGAGATCTGGAGAGGGTGGAGCATTTAAAACCTAACCTCGTTAACGTAGATAAACTATTTTCAATAGATTTTCGAATTAAAATAAAGTATATGCATGCAATTAGTAAAGGTGATACTATGTAATTAGCACTTTTTATTTAATTACCACGTCTGACTAGAAAAAATCTTAAAAACAATAAATAAAAGTATAATTATGTTATAGCACTTCTAATTTGAGTCATTAATGTTGGAAATAATGTGAAGTTCCTAGGGTAAAATAGGTATAAAATAGTAAATTATATTTTAGTTTCTGGACATTTATTTTTAGAAAAACTTAATGGAAAGAGGTGGAGGGAGTAATTCTTTTTTACTTTTAAGAATAATTAATAGTAAGTGTAAATTATTAATGATAAAAAATTAATTTATTTTTACTCTTTAGAATTATAAATTTTAAAGTTGTTTACTAATTAGAGCAATTCTCTCTCCTTGTCTTTAATCAATTGAGATGATTCTACTTCATTTTTTTTAAGGACTAATTTGTTCAATGAATGGAAATATATATATATATATATGCCAGCAAGAATATATAAAAGAAGGCGTCGATCCTATGAAAGACAGATAATAATTGATCAAGAATATCATTGGTATATTTTAAGAATAAGACAAAATTATTCAGATATATACGACTTCTTAATTGAGCAAAGACATCTATATTTAGAACAATTAAAACTATATTCAGACATACTTTCAACACAAGAAATAAATTCAATAAATCAAGAAATTAAACAGATAGATTTACAATTACCTACAATAGGAGCTAGAATTCACCATTATATCCAAAAAATAGGCTAGAACAATACGACAGTAAAAGTAAAATATTGTATTTAGCCTAGAAATAATAAAATAGGAAGTATAAATAAGTTGGAATATTTAGACTTAGAAGTTATTTCAGAAAAAAAAATATCGAAGACTAAAATTTGGATCAGTAATTAAGTGTAACTTTACAGAAGGAGACAATATCTTACATAGTGATCATCATCACTTAAATACTATTACAGATCTAATAATAAATTTAGTAGAACACATTCAGCTGAAAGACGAAAAAATACTAAACCTAATAGAAACGGTAAAAACTCTGCAACATAAACATAACAAATCATTAGAAATCATAGAACAAAATTCCAAATTTCTCAAGAATCAACAATTAGATATAAATTCAAAAGTGCAAATACTCGCAAGAAATAATACACTTAATAATAGTCCACTAGAAGTAATAAATAACCAACTAGAATATCTTCATCAAGAAACTAAAGAAATTAAAAAAGAGCTAATTAAATTAAAAGACTTGACTCATTTATGAACGACCCTTTCTACCAAGAAGTTCTAAAAAGAGCAGCTCAATTCCAAGCTAATCCTGAAGGTTTATCATATTACAATCCACCAGGAAAAACAGACCTAATAGGAATAAAACAAAACAATCTAATAATCTTTGCATTATTAGAATTAAATAAAAAGCTAGAAGATAACATAACCAAATTAAATTTAAAAAAATTAGATATACTATTAGAAGCTAAAAATCCTAAAGAAAAGACAAAACAAGATATATAACGACATACAGACTTTAATAGAACAACTCAAGAAGGCAGAAATAACTCCACAAAAGGATAAACCAAGAATAACAAAAAAAGGATAAGTCATGGACATTTTTCAAACACGAATAGAAGTTCCCAAGAAAGACAAAGGGCCAGTTTCTCTCAAGATAGACTAGGAAACAATATGCTAGCTAGAATAATGAATTCATCCAGACCTAGTAGCAGTCAACAATTAGATGAAATAATAGACGTAGACAAAAATATAGAAATCTTCCAATAAAACAAATTAAGACTATTAAATCCACAGGTACTGTATAATACAGGACTATTTTTTTTCAACAGCACACTTATATAGACATTATAGAGAAGAATAGTTGTGTTTATCAGAAAATGATAGTGAAAATATAAGCTTAATTAGCAAAGAATCTATGAAAGAATACAAAAAAGACGAATGAATCGCATGCATATGGGACTGGTAGTAATTGAACTTAAAGGATTAACTAGAAAAAACCTAGGTACTAAAGTACTAATTACATTATACGATGATAGAATCAAAAAGATCCATAATATGTTTAACAGAAGTAGATATAACCAATAATGGAGGAATATTTTACTGTAGTCCAGACTTCATGATAAATTCAAATGAATTTGAAAAATATATAAAAATAGGAATTCAGACCAAAGGTTATGAAGAAATGAACTGTGGAAATAATCTGCTAAGTATGTGTTGGCTTCATTGGAAAACTAGTCACTAATAGCAATTCAAAGTTCAAAATTAAAATAGATGATGCAGTAGGATTAATGGGAAATAAAGGGATAATATTAATGAAACCTTTAAAGATAGACTCAGAACAATATGCGGGTAGAGAATGGAATCTAGAAAAAATTTGTAAAAAAGAAGTATTAAGATTCAATGACCACCTTACATATACTAATAATAAAGGACAGACCTCAATTCGATTCACCGACTACAGATATACAGACCAAAAAGAAATAGATGAAGATTTAGATGACAACGAAACAACCATAAATATGGAAGGAATGAATATTCAAATTATAAAAGAAGAAGACTATGAAGTAGATATATCAATAGCAAAGGCCAAAGAAATACACGAATTGAATAAAATTACTTTATTGAAATGTAAAGACTGTAAATTAGGAGAAATCGAATTTGCTATAGTAGAACAACACTTTAAAGAATGTAAATTCAGAACAAACAATTATGGGTATAGACAAGAAGAAGATGCACAAGAGGAAAGCGATGATGAAACAACACATAGTATAAAAGAATTTATGGAAACTGCTTCTACAAGTTCAAGCCCCTTCCAATAGACAACTCAAGTACCACCAGTAGAATATACTATAGGTAACTTGCCCCGACATAGACAGGATCCGGCAACCGAACCAGAAATGGTCAGACCCATAGGAATAAGAATGCCAATAGAATCCCCTATCAAACTCCAAGATGGAGGAGATAGAGGAAAAATATTAAATGTAGCAGCTCATGACCCTCAATTATGAAATTCAGTAATAGATGTACGGAAAGGAATAGTAGTAGCAGACTATATACACCATTATAGTGAAACAGATGCAGAAACTATGTATAGATACATGGAGACTTTTCTAGGAGAGTCAATTAAAGGAGTATGGGAAGCATACAAAGTAGCTTACCCTCAAGAATTCCAAGAACTAGTAAACATGGGACCAAACCCGTATAATTTTACTAATAAAATACATAGCTTAATAACAAGAGAAGACCCAAATAGCGGATTAGTAGTATTACAAAAGAATGCGCTAATAAAATTAGAACAACTTAGTTTAACTAATTGGAGCCATATAAAAATTTCTTAAAAGACTATTTTTACTATTGTGCCATAAGTGGCAATGCATTTGATCAAAGTTTAGGAAAAAATCTTTTTAACAAACTCCCTGGAGCCTTAGGAAGAGAAATAGAAGAAAGATGGAACAAAAGAGAGGGAGTAATACAAAATTCAAATGTAAACTGGTCCATAGGACATAAAATACAACATGTTATGGAAATATTACAGGAGAAATGTACGAATATACAAATACAAAAACAATTAAAACAAAACGAGACTGGTTTTTTGTAAAAATATATATACAACACAAAGTTATGATCAAAGTACACCAAAAAGAAAATACAAAAGGACATATCAAAATAACCAAGAGTACAAACCTAAGAAAACGCATTATCTAAGAAGATCTACGGCAAGAAAGCCTTACCTAAATAAAGATAGACACGTAAGAAAACATAATAATAATAGAATTTACAAAAATAGGCTAGCTTGTTTTACATGTGGAAGTGAAGAATATCTAGCTAATACTTGTCCAGGTAGAAATAACAGTAGAACACGAAATGCTCGGCTCATAGAAGATTTCCAAGAAACCCTGATAAATGTAGATGAATATATGTCAGTTAATGAAAGCATATATTTAGTAATAAGCATAGATGTCGTAGAAGGAAGAAAACAAGACTCATCTGATTCAGAAGAAGGAACTTTAATAAATGAAATAGGATTAGAGAAGCTAGATTTAAATATAAAAAATTATACTTTTGTTAATATACAATGTGATCACCAATTTTGTAAGGGAAAAGGATTAGATAGTCAACGATGCTTTAATTGTACATGATATCCAAGTAAAGACAGAAGAGTCAAATGCATGAATTGTTATATAGAAGGTTGCATTAGGTGCATTGAATTTTTTTTTAATATTAAAATAATAGAAGCAACTGTAAGCACAAAAGAACAGACATTAAAATCCTTAGAAGAACGAATTGATAGTTTAGAGGAAAGAATAAGTAGACTAGAAAAACGGAAAAAGAAAGTAGAAGAAACCAGCCAAAAAGAAGAACCCAGCCAGATTATAACGCCAGAATTAGAAATAGAACTTTTAAACGAAAAAGAAGACGACAAGTCATTTGAAGGACTGATTTGTAATGAAGACAAGAAAATTAATACCATAAAAATACTAACTAGAATAAGGATTCATGACTGTGAAATAGAAACCCTAGCTCTAGTAGACTCAGGATGTACAAAAAGTATAATAAATAGAGGAATATTGCCTTTAGATGTAATAAAAGAATTTTCAGAACCACAAAGCGCCATGCAAATGGATGGATCTTCAAATGTATATAAGCATTATGTTAGTAATGCACAAATAAGTTTTTTAAACACATGTGCAGACTTTTATAAACCCACGTACAAGTTAGAAAAAATATGGGTTAGAGATTTAAATATTAGAGTGGACTTTGTCTTAGGATTAGACTTCCTATTACATAATAATGGCAGTTGTCTCCTTACGAGAGACGGAGTAATCTTCTCTAAAAATACTATCCAAACCGTAATAACAACTGAATCCATTCCAACAAGATCTAGATATCTTAAAAATAAGCCTAATACAAATACCTCGAAATGCAAGAAAGGAGAAGAATGCACTTGTACTAAGATACACATTATAAATAAAGAAGAAAAAATTGAAGAAATAGAACTATTAGAAATAAGCCTCTCAGATACGCATATAGAAAAAAGTTATAATTTAATAGAAATAAATATAGAACTTTACAATTTCAAAAGATGTTTACAATATATAGGAGTAATAAAAAATCAGAAAGACTTAGATGAAGTAATTTCTATTCTAGACAAGTTAGAGATAGTTGGAGAAGACCCCTGAAGCACTTGGAAGCCAATCACATAACTTGCAGACTTGACATCATCAACCCTGAATACAATGTTAAAACTGCATCGATAGAATCAACGAACGAAGACCTGGAAAAATTCGAAGATCAGATAAAAGAATTATTAAAATTAGGGGTAATAAGAAGATCAACTTCAAGACATAGGTCAGCAGCATTTATGGTAAGAAATCATAGAGAAATAGTAAGAGGAAGGGCTAGAATGGTAATAAATTATAAGAGACTTAATGACAATATCAGAATGGATGGCTATAAACTACTAGACAAATCAGAACTAATAAATCAAATACAAGGAAGAAAAATATTTAGCAAGTTTGATTGTAAATCTGGATATTGGCAAGTTAAAATGCATGAAGACAGTATAGAATGGACTGCTTTTACTTGTCAAGAAGGACACTTCGAATGGTTAGGAATGTCATTTGGACTAAAGACAGCCCATCCAATTTTCCAAAGAAAAATGGATAATATTTTTAAGGAATATAAAAATTATATTCTAGTATACGTAGATGATATTCTAGTATTTAGTCATACTATTAAAGAACACTTAGGACATTTACAAACAGTATTTAAACTATTCGTAGACAGTGAAATAATCATTATTAAGAAAAAGATGGAGTTATGCAAAAGTCTCATAAATTTCTTAAGAGTAGAAATTGGAAATGGTAAAATAAAATTACAACCTCATATAGCCAAAAAGGTTTTAGATATGCCAGATAAATTAGACAACACTAAGGACTTACAAAATTTTTTAGGAATCCTAAATTATGCAAGAAACTTCATAAAAGACTTAGGCAAAGTAGCAAGACCTCTATACTCAAAAACAGGAATACATGGACAAAAAACTTTCAATACTGAAGACATAAAATTAATTCAGAAATTAAAAATGGTTAAAAACATACTAGACCTATCTCTCCCATTAGAAACAGATTATCCAATAGTGAAAACAGATGGAAGTTTAGAAGGATGGGGAGTGGTTTTAAAAACAAAGAAAAACAAATATGAAGACAAAAAAGATGAAAAGATATGTGCTTATCAAAGTGGAAAATACAGAGAAAAAGGGAATATGAGCAGTATAGATGCAGAGATACTAGCGATAATTTACGGATTAAACAATTTTAAATTATACATTATAAATAAAAAAGAAATTTTAGTACGAACTGATTGTGAAGCCATTGTAAAGTTTCACCAAAAAATAAATGGAAAAAGTAGTAGTAAAACACGATGGTTAAATTTTCTAGAGGCTACTTCAATATACAATATTACTCTAGAACATATAAAAGGCAAGGATAATTCTTTAGCAGATCAACTTAGCAGGCTTATTAAAACTAACTATTTTGTTTCAATATGGATACAGGAAAAGACGAAGCAAGAGCTTCCAACTCAAGCAGCGCTACAAGCCAAAAAGACAAAGACTTACATTTACAGACTCTATTGAGAAACAGTTTGTTTAAACCTCAGACAAAATTGGAAGAAGCCAGACTAAACACCCCAAGCATAGAAAGACTATATTTTGGAAAACAGAATTTGATATTCTATCCACCATCGAACCTAAGTTTTCGAGTAAAACCAGGGAAAAAAATAGATAGACCTCAACGATGCTTGATAGATAATCTGTGGATAGCCTACAACAAGATACCAAGAGACAACAACTATTTCATTTCAGTGTTAAATTCATTAAGCCATTAATTTACTGAGAAAAATGAAAATAAGAAGTTTAAATTCTATGTGGTAGTTCAAGGAAGACTAGTAGGCATTTTTCAGACATGGACAGAAGTAATAAGTTCTATAAAAGACTTCCCCACTCCCCTATTCAAAGGATTCGATGATCTAAACGATGCCCTAGACTATGCAAGAGGAAATTTGGGACCAAACTCTTTCATAAGTCCAGCATTAAGACAAACCACAAGTCCGTTCATACAATACAACATCAAGAAAGACACGGACAAAATCATATTTTGTGATCATTGTTCGTCAATGATAGAAGGTTTTAGGAGACATAATCAAAATATTGACAGACTCGAAAAGGAAAAAGAAAAATTAACCCAACATATTCATATCCTGCAAGAAAGAATAAAGATTTTGCAATTTGATATCAACCAGACCATACCATTAAAAGAATCAGACAAACAAAAGAGTTCTACATCTCATTCCAAAATGGATAAGACGGGTGTGCCTTCCCCAAAGAATGTAGAATGAGCTATTGTATCGGCTAAAGGTACAACTAGTCCCGTTCAAATGGTAACAGGTGAAGACTTATCAAATCCGTTAATGGCTGACACTTTGCCAAAAAGTGTGAGAATTTTACCAGCACGTTTCAAAAATACTACAAGGGCAGAGACAAGTAGGAAAACTAAAGGTTTTCTTTTAAAAAGAAAAAAAAGACAAAAAGATTGAAAAATTAATACAAAGTTCTCTTTACAAGTTACTCAGCGAGAAGACTAAAGAAGTTATACAGGAATACCCAAATCCAGAACTAGAATTAGTAAATTCTGATCCTAAAGATTCGGGAAGTAGAAGTGACGAATACAATCCATCTCTAGACCAATTTGCTCAAGACCCAAATGAAGACGATGACTCAGGAATGAGTTTCGACTCCGTTGCACTACACAACCTAGACACATAGAGCATACGCACGCAGTGACGACCAAGAGGAAAAGACAAAAAAGAATATGTAAGCAATGACATCACAAGCCACTACTATAAAGAAGACTCCACTACCCAAAAAAAAACAAAAGGAGGACAATTATTTTTGAAAAAGTTTTCAAAAGCCATGTGACGATGGGGCCCAAAGAGCACCCGGCAGGTGAAGAAAGCTTATTCGAAATTTAAAATCCGAATTTAAGATTCGGATCCTCAGCAATAAATAAAAGACCATTTGCTAGAAGAAAGATAGAGTGAAGAACAAAGCAAACAGAGCATATTACAGAAATTAGTTTGAGAGTTTCTCAAAGTTTTAAGTTTTACATATTTACTTTTTTTATATAAAAAAAGAAGAGTGAGTGTTTGTGTACAAAGAGTGTGAGTATATATTTTCAAGTAGCTGCAAGGTCACTCGGGGACTCCCGAAAGGAAAATCTCTTTCCGATCTTTATCATGTCAGGGAACCGAAAGGACTATGTATCCCATGGTGTGGTTAAAGAAGCATGTGCTAAGAATATGAGGTTAAGGAAAAGAGATGAACAAAGTAAAATAAAGAGAGATGAACAACATTTCTATTAAAAAAAAAAGTAATTTTGGGAGAAATTAGATAGATTTAGTAACAAAAAACTACCAAACTAGATAACGGAGCAGGAAGAGGGAGTATTGAGTAGGATTTTACAACCTAATTTACAAAACGCAGTTTATCTCATCCTAATTTTATTTGAAATTTTACCAAACCATTTAAACGGTTTTATTTGGTATATATATATATATATATATATATATATATTAATTTAAATCCACCCCTCAAAAACCCAAACTCGTCTTCTCCCTCCCCGATTAGAAACCTTTGCCCTAATTCCATACTTTCACCGGGATCCTCATCGGAAAAACTTCTCTAATCAACCGGTGGAAACCAACTTACATTAAAAGCGTGTCCTTTGTCCCTCACCACTGGATACTATAAGGCTCTTTCTATTTTCTTGCTAACTGGTAGGAAACTAGGAGTAATATTTAATTGAGCTCAATGATTGGTGTCACAAACAATTCATTATTTATGTGTAGAAAATTGTATTACAAAAATATTGAAGTTTATATGTTTTGAATTGACACAGAGTTTAAGAAAGTAAAAAGGAATTAGGATATCTCTTTCAATTATATATACGGCGTGTTATAAGGTTTGTGTATCTTTAACTTGAGAGGATTTTTCAACCAAAACAAAAAAACCTTAGAGGATTCCCGATATTAAGCACAAGTCTGTCGAATTGGTCTGAGCTTCAATATGATCTGCTGGTTCTAATAGTTAAGCATATAAATTTATTGAGGACTACCTTAATTTGATACCAAAGTGAAGGTATCAAGAGAGTGAAATGCAAATAAGAAGAAGAAAGAAGAAGAATTAAGAGAAGGATGAGGAAGAAGGGAGAAATTGAGAGAGAATGAGAGGGAAAATGAAAATTATATTGAGCTATCACATTCAAATTATGCCTTACAAGTACTATCCACTCCTATTAATACTACTTAATCATAATTAAAGGAAAATACAAAGAAAAATACAATGAATACTAGAAATGAACATAGGAACTGATTCTAACTACTTTTCCCGCCAAAATAGTAGTCATGCTAGTGGTGTGTGACCTTCCAGCTCAGCAATGACGTGGTATCTCCCATGTGATTGAAGTATTACGTGGTTGTTGAACCCAAATTGGTATCAATACCCCCCTGTGAAACAGCACCTTTGTCCACAAGGGTGATAGAAGGAAACTGAATCTGTAATGTAGAAGCCAATTCCCAAGTAGCATAAGATTGATCAAGGCCAGACCACTGAATAAGCCACTGAGCAACCACCTTATTACCACGCTTCACGATTCGGCGCTCCAAGATATATTCAGGCTCAGGGCAATAAAGACTAGATAAGTCAATGATAGGAGGGTGTACTATAGTACTAGGAAGTTCATGACAAAATTTAAGCTGAGAAATATGAAAAGTATGATGGATTTGCACTTCAGGAGGGATGAGGAGTTTGTATGCCACAACACCTATCTTCTCCACAATGGGATATGGACCAAAAAATCGAGAAGTGCGCTTGTGATATGGAAAAATAGACAAGGAAGATGGTCTATAAGGTTGAAGTTTAACATAAACCCAATCACCAACCTGGAAATGCCTATCAGACCTATGAGTGTTGGCCTGTGCACACATTCTTTGTTGGGCTCGATGTAAATGAAACTTAGCCAACTCGAGTTTAAACTGTCTGTTGAGCATAAAATCCTCAACAGCAGCAGAATCAGAGTCACCAGGCAAGTATGGAAGATGTAAGGGAGGAGGATAGCCATTTAACAATTCAAAAGGAGAAGAGTGAATAGCAGAATGTGGGTTAAAGTTGTACCACCACTCAGCTAAGGCTAGATAAGAAACCCAATCAGCAGGAGCATCAGTACAAAAACATCTGAGATAGGTTTCAAGACACCTATTCAAAACCTTAGTTTGACTATCAGTCTGAGGATGATAAGTTGTAGAAGTCTGCTAGGACACCCCCTGAGCATTTAAAAATGCTTTCCAAAAGTTGCTAATGAATATAGGATCCCTATCACTGGTTATAGTTGCAGGGAAACCATGCAACTTGAAAATGTTATCCAAGAAGATAGGAACAAGAGATTGCGCATTATAGGGATGTGATAAGGCAATAAAATGACCAGTTTTGGTTAATCTATCAACGATTACCCAAATAACAGTTTTGTCGTTAGATCTAGGGAGTCCTGCAATAAAGTCCATACATATATCTGTCCATGGCAAAGCAGGTATAGGCAAGGGTTGGAGTAGACCAAGATAAGTTGATGTATAATACTTGTTCCTCTGGAACACATCACACTTGTGTACAAAATTAGCTATATCTGATCGAATACCCTTCCAATAGAAATAGGTCATGACCTTCCTAGTAGTGGCATCAATGCCTGAATTCCCACCAGCAGGAGTAGAGTTCCATAGTGATAAGATTTTGGTTCTAAGGGAAGCATCATCACCAACAACTAATTTCCCTTTTCGTCTCAGCTGTGCATTAAGCCAAGTGAAATGCTTACGAGGTTGCACCAGCAAGGATTGAATAAGGACTTGTAATGTAGGATCTGTAGTCCAACTAGCTTTTGATCTCATCCCATAAATCAGCTTGGACTGAAGATATCATCATGGACATAAGTTCTGCACCTTGGATCCTAGATAAAGCATCTGCAACTAGGTTTTCCTTACCCTTTTTATACTGAATTTCAAAGTCAAAAGGCAACAGTTTAGCCAACCACCTAATCTGAGAATCTGTATGTAGCTTTTTCTCCAATAGATATTTCAAGGCTTGGTGATCAGTTTTAACAATGAAGTGTTGACCAAGTAAGTAGTGGGCCCACTTGGTGATAGCAAATACCAAGGCCAATAATTCCTTTTCATACACAGATAGAGCAGCATGGCATGCAGATAAACCCTTGCTAATGAAAGCAATAGGGTGGTCATTTTGCATAAGGACAACACCAATGCCATTACCACTAGCATCTGTTTCAACAACAAATGGAATAGAGTAATCAGGTAGAGCAAGAACAGGTGCAGCAACCAATGCTGATTTCAACTCCATAAAAGCTTGAAAAGCACTGTCGAACTATATGAAATTGTCTTTTTTTCAACAACTCAGTGAGCGGTCTACTAATGATTCCATATCCTTGAATAAACTTTCTGTAATAACCTGCCAGACCTAAAAAACCCCTTAGTTGTTTGAGGGTAATAGGAACAGGACAACTCTGAACAGCCTGGATCTTCTTTTGATCAGTGGAAACCCCTTCATAGGAAATATAATACCCCAAGTATTCGACCATTGAAACCCCAAACACACACTTTGATTGCTTCGCCAACAACTGACGGTGGATCATAAGGTCAAAAACTGACTTCAAATGGTTAACATGATCCTGTAATGACCTACTATAAATCAGAATGTCATCAAAAAACACTAATACAAATTTCCTTAAATGTTGTTGGAAAATGTGATTCATTAAACATTGGAATATAGAAGGTGCATTAGTTAAGCCAAAAGGCATAACGAGGAACTCATAATGACCAAGATGAGTTTTGAAAGCAGTTTTAGGGACATCATCAACTACCATCCTAATCTGGTGATAACCAGATCTCAGATCCACCTTGGAAAATACTCTTGCTCCTGTCAGCTCATCCAGAAGATCATCAATAATAGGTATAGGAAACTTGTCCTTTATCGTGCACTGATTAAGCTCTCTATAGTCTACACACAATCTCTATGTGCCATCCTTCTTGCCCACAACCACCACTGGAGAAGAGAAGGGGTTGTTACTATACTGAATAACACCTTGTTGGAGCATATCATTGACCAACTTCTCTATAATATCTTTCTTCATAGCTGAGTATCTGTAAGGTCTGATATTGACAGGTTTGGCTCCATTTTGTAGAGGGATCTTATGATCAAATGGACCCCTTGGAAGAGGTAAGATTGTAGGTTCAGAAAATATCTTATGATATTGATCAAGTAAAACACCAATTTCAGATGTTATGGTTTCCTCCTTCAATAACTGTAGGGCAAAGTTTTGTCCCATAACGATTTCCCCATTCATAATTGGCAACATTTGTAACATGAATAATTCAACCTCATCTCCTGATAACTTGTTCACAGCTTTGGAACTGGCCAGCCTACAATCTTCATGCACCCCCTTAAGTACATGTTTCTTTCCTTGGTGATTGAAGGACATAGTAAGTTATATAAAGTCCATGGTCACTGGACTCAATGTCTTCATCCACAATGCTCCCAGAACAATATCATATCGACCAATAGGGAACACTATTAAATCTGACTGATAAGTAATGCCCTGCAGCATCCACCCAAAGTCCTTAACTACTCCAGTTGTGGTCTCCTTAGCATTGTTGCTAAGACTCACATAGCTCGTGAGAGTAGGAACAGCAGTACATCCCAACCTTTTCACACAATATTTGTCAATAAAATTGTGTGTACTACCTCCATCAAGTAATATCTGAACTAGTCTCTTACCACTATATCCCTTCACATGAATAGTTTGAGCACCCTGAATTCCAGCAAGGGTACACAATGAAATCAAAGGATTAGTACCATCGACTATGGTTTCAGCTTCCCCATACGTGTTACCATTAACTGGAGATTCCAGTTCAGGTACTAGATCTTCTAACTCGATATTGTCCATCTTTAAAACAAATAATTGTTTAGGAAGATTACATTTATGACCAATGTTGTACTTCTCATCGCAAAAATAACACAACCCCTGAGCCCTTTTTGCTTGCATTTCAGCTGGGGAGATAGTTCTCCTAGGTCTGCCTCCAGTAGAAGATGGCAAAGTCAATCGAGTCCCCTAATTATAATTGATAGGTTGTGGCCTTGTAACAAGTGTCTCATGATGTTGTTTTTTAACAACTCCTCCTTGTAGTTCCAATGCTCTATTTTGAGATCTAGCATTAACTAGCTGAGTAGCTTTCGTTAATCTACCCAACCTAAACACCTTAGACAAGGTTTGTGGTTCATGCATCAGTATAGTCCCTACCAACTCATCCTTCAATCCACCTAAGAAACAGGAAATGGCTTGGGCAGTAGTGAGATTACACTGTGTTAAAAGCCTACTAAATGCAAATTGGAATTCCCTTACTGTTCGAGTTTGTCTTAGTTGCTTAAGTTCAAGCATAGAATCAGCAAAATCATCCCCAAAAGATTCAGTTATTGCCCTCAAGTACTCATCCCACCCAATTACATAAGGTGGATCTCTACACCGCAAGTAAGCTTGATGCCAAGCTAAAGCCTCATCTTCCAAGTTCATGGCTACCAGCCTTAACCTATGATTTACTGGAGTTTTATCTACAGCAAAATACTGATATATCTGATACAACCATGTTTTTAGATTTTCTCCATTGAAACGGGGAAAAAGTAAATTGTGATTACGATGGTTACTAACATGAAACGGATTAGGGCCCAAAATTCCATGACCAACAGTTGGTAGCGGTTCACTTGAACTCAAAGCCGCATCTCTCTCCTTGGCTTGCTGGTGCAGTCGCATCCCATCAACAGAGTCCTTCAATGATTGGTCTAATCGCATCAGCACTACTTGTCTACGATCCATGTTCAACCTCAATTCCTGATGTCGCTCATCCATTACAGAACGTAGGTCCAACTGTTGAGCTGTCAAATCCTCAAATTGCTCTTGGACATTATATTCAGCTGCTTCAGAAATAATTTCAGTATTTTTTCGTGGTCCCATAGCTTAAGATTAACCTGGCTCTGATACCAATTGATACCAAAATTAAGGAATCAAGAGAGTGAAATGCAGATAAGAAGAAGAAAGAAGAAGAATTAAGAGAAGGATGAAGAACAGGGGAGAAATTGAGAGAGAATGAGAGGGGAAATGAAAATTATATTGAGCTATCACATTCAAATTATGCCTTAAAGTACTATCCACTCCTATTAATACTACTTAATCAGAATTAAAGGAAAATACAATGAATACTAGAAATGAACATAGGAACTGATTCTAACTACTTTTCCCGCCAAAATAGTAGTCATGCTAATGGTGTGTGACCTTCCAGCTCAGCAATGACGTGGTATCTGCCATGTGATTGAAGTATTACGTGTCTGTTGAACCCAAATTAGTATCATAATTTTGCGGCCGTCTGTAAATCTTGGCAATGTGCTGCCACCAAGGACAATTTCAACAGTGACATGCCTAGAATTTCGTGGTTGATGTTAGCAGAGGATCAGGAGGATAAAGACAATTCCTGTCGAAAATTCTTCAGCCTCTACAGTGGCATGATTTTAAACAAGAGGATTCTGAAAGCCATAGAAAAACGATGTCTAGAGTCTATGGGATGGCTAATCACAATCGGGAAAGATGAGAGTGAAACAAGCCTGCTACATCCCTTCTCGGGTGTTGAGATCGAATTGCCCCATCCAAATACCACCAAAGATTATGAAGACCATGAGGGAGGCTATCCATGGACTTTTTTTCACAAAGCAATTTTATCAGCTAGTCCTTCTCATACATCGAACTACATTCTCGCTGTGATTGACGAAAATATGAAATTCTTCCATTTTTGGAGGCCAGGAGATTTGAGATGGACCAGGATTGACAACAGAAACTCTCCCTATAAACACATACATCGTGATCTGGTCTATTATACTGAAAAAATTTATGCAGTTGATTGGTGTGGTCGTGTGTTAGTCTATGATGTACCTGGTTCTAGTACCACTCACACTCAAATAGTAGCCATCTTACCACCTCAACACAAGGGAGACGAGTTCTATATCCTAGAATTAATGGGATCATTATTTGCAATTATTCGATACGGTGTACAGAGTAGAGCGCCCATCAGGGAAGATAGCAGCATGAGGATTTCATTAACACCAATTTATCCCAATGATAGTAAGGAAACTTATGAGACAACAAATTTTGGAGTTTTTGAGGTCGATTTAGCCGCTGGAGAATTGAGGGAAACCAAGCAAGTAGGGGACAAAGCTCTTGTTTTGGGTGCTAATGCATCTATCTCAGTACAGGCTTCTCAATTTCCAGGAGTCAAGCACAATCATATTTATTATACTGATGATTTTGTGGAATCATACCTCTTCTATGAAGAAGGGGGTGGCAGGGATATGGGTGTTTATAACATAGCAAATGGCAGCTCCGAGGCTCACTACAACGGTGTTTCTCTCAGTTGTGTTTGTCCACCAATTTGGGTCACTCCAACCCTGTATTGATCTGTATTGCTTCCTCTTTTATTTATATTATGTATTTGTATTTGGAGAATGTTTCATAATTTATTTTTATGCAAAAGCCTTTTTTTCTTGTTGAGCAACGTAAGTTATATATTTATATTTATGTATATGTTTAGATTTATAATAAGTTCGGAACTGAAATTGGTTAGCAGAAAAGAAGAAATAAAGGGAGAGAACAAGTCATCTGATGTTCATGCTCTACCGTCTATCCTAATCTACGTATGATGCTTGAAGATGATGTTTGTTTTGCATAATAAATGGGTGATAGTACCAAGCCTATTGAAGTGGCTTGGTACTATGTAACTTCTTATCACTATACTCATACTTCTTCAAGATAAGAAACTGGCTCACATAAGACTTATTGCTGCTTTGTGAACTTTATGAATACGCACATGGCTATGACTGTAGTGTATGTGTTATTTGGCTTTTTAGCATTCCTTGCAATCTCAAATGTCAAATACAGCTTCTTTTTTGATTGATTTTCTTAGAACAAATTGTATCATTCGTCTATGGTGTCTGTGAATTTTATCTTTCTCTTAAAAGTCGTGGTTTTATATTGTGCACAGTGTAGCTTTTGATAAGTTCGGCTACATTAAGATTTATATTGTGCACAGTGTAGCTTTCTGAATCTATTAGAGCTGGTCTCTAAGTTAGTTATAGCCATTGTGCTATTATAACCAGTTATTAACTGCCTGGCTTTTTCTTTGATTAATTGGAAATCCAATGGTCTGATCCATTTTAGCTATTAATAAGCGATTTGGCTTCTTGGGCTTTTACTCTGTAGAGCTGTTGAATTTCTGCTCTGTATATTTTTGGCATCCAGGGCTTTTGCTTTTTTTGTTCTATAAATTTGGCATATCAGTTTGTTTTGTAATGTACTAAGGTGTCTGCTGCTGGAGTTTATACTATATATCTTAAGTAGAAGGGAGCGGGTTGGATATGGGTGTTTTTAGTTTAGCAAATGGCACAGCTTCGAACCCCATTATAACCATGTCACTCGGTCATGTTTGTCCACCAATTTGGGTCACTCCAACCTTGTATTGATTTGTATTCCTTTCATTTTATATTATGTATTTTGAGAATGTTCCGTAATTTGTTTTACGCTTAACCCTTCTCCTAGTTGAACCCCATAAGACTTATTATTGACTTGAGACCTTGATGAATATACATCATGGCTATGACTATTGTGTAGGTATTGTTTTGTTTCTCAACATTCTGTGCAATCTTAAATGTAAATTTGAGGTACTTCAAAGCAAACTTTGCTTCTCTTTTATTTTGATTATTTAGGGAGTTGTATAGAACTTTTTGCAATGAAGCGTCCACAGAGGCATAGAGAGATTGCAGGTTTTCCGTTCATCCCCACTTGTTTCTTTGGTGAGTTTCTTTATGCTGAGGAATTCTCTCAATTCACTTTCTATTTCAACATGCAAATTTGTTGATTTTTAGATGCTTATTCTGGGAGATTCATATTTATGAATTAGTTACACACGATACTAATAAAGGAAGCAACCTCTAACTTTTTACTCATCAATAACAAAAACATCCAACGCCTGATTGAGGATTTTAACTATCACAAAACAATTACATGTATATGTATAGAAGTTGAGGACAATGTTGTAATAAAACAATGTCTCTAATCAACTTTTTTATTTTATTTTATCCCTCCCTACAAGCTCCCTCTCTTTTTGCTCCCTTGTGATTTAATCTCATCACTTTGGGATGAAAGTGAAGTGAGTGGTGCTTACTATTCGAGCAACTCCCCCTTGAATGTCCTTGGTTAGGATATTTCAGTACTAGCTTGGTACTGAATGGCTTTCATTATTAAAATTTACATTTAAGTTATATCATTAAATAAAAAAGGAAGTGTATAGTGTCCTTCTAAAGTCTTACTTTATCCTCCCCTCTGTTCTAGTCTCTTCCAGAGCTGAAGTCCATCAGTGTTACGCAAAATGGAGGATAAAGCAACAAAAGATTCTAAATCGATCAACTCAAATCGGAGGAGTAACAAATACAAACTTGAATTCACGTAAATAATCATACGAGATATTGTCCAATGAATGAAGACACGATTTTTCACATGGAATGAATTCTGAAAAATACTATGGTCTATGGCACAGGAAAAATAAGAAATAAAATAAAAAGGAAGAAATGAGAGGGAACTTACTTGTTAACTTGGTAGTTAAGATGGTCAACAACAATCTTAGGATTAGGGTTATAGGCATGTCGAGCGGCCTTCTTTGCTTGTTGGGCTCGCTTCTTCCACACCTCTCATCAAACTCCTTAATATGTGCCTCAATGGTAACAACTAGAACAACCAAAACAAAGAACAAAATCAAATTACGTTTTGTCATTCCCATTTTTTATAATCATACGTACAAATTGTGTTTCCCTAATTGATATATTTTATCTCTCTTTAATATTCTTATTTTTCTTTTTCTTTTTTAGTGAAAAAGGGTGAATGATTTGTCATAAAAATGGATAGAGTTCAGGTTAATATCCTCCACACTTATGAGGCAAGAATAGAGGAAGTAAATTAAGAAGTTGTGAGGGAAAAATGGAGAACCACTTTTTGTTTAATAATGAGATATTATATCGCCTTCTAAATTTGTGACGATGTATTTTATTTCACATGAAAGGGTATTAGAACTACTATCTTTTCTCCACCCTTTTTATAGGCTAAGAATAAGCGGGCATCTCCAATCCTACACTCTATTTTACTCTCCAAATATAGAGTTTTCTATTTTTTTTAGACAACCAACTCCAACCCAATTTTCTACTTTACTCTTTAAAAAGAATCTTTTTCTCTCTCTTCAATACTATATTATTATTTCTATCTCATCCTTCTTTTCTTATCTTATAATATAAATCTTTTATTTCTTTTTCCCAATATTACTTTATATAATTTTCATGTGATATAAAATTTTATTTTTTCAATATTTTTATTTGATATAAAATTATATTTTATTCTAAATTTTAAATAACATAAATTGCAAGAAAATGTTATAATATACAAATTAATGGACAAATTCAAATAAAAGTGAAATACAATTACATAAACATTACATAAACACTCAATTTTTGAAATTATTACGTTACTCCCATAAATGCTCTATTAATGCATTACGAAGTTCAAAATGAACATTTTGTCCTTAGTTTATTTATGTCTAGCTAAAAGTTGTTCAAATCGGAGATTCTCATCTACCTCCATTTTTTTCGTTGGAGTTGGAGCATCTAAGACATCTTGAATTGGTGCATTAAGATCACGTTCATCCTCAATTATCATGTTGTGCAGTATAATATATGTAGTCATTATATCATGTAGCATTTCCTTTCTTCAAAAACGTGACGGTCCTGCAAAAATTGCAAAACTCCGAATGCACGTTCAACATCTTTTCGACATGATTCTTGTTTCATCGCGAATTAATTAATATGTTATGTATTGTATTTAATTATTATGTTATGTATTTTATTGTTATCTCGTATTTAAATTAATTATGTGTTGTATTTTTAAATTAAAAAATTCATCTTATCATTTTAATTTTGTGTATTCTTTATAGTGAAAATTAATAATAAAATCAAACTATATTGTCGACGAAAATTAGAAAAAATTAAATTACTATTAATTCGGGATGAAACTAGTATATATTAAATAATATATTTTTTAAAATATTATATTACATTTAAAAAGAAGTATGAATATTAGATATTTAATTAATGACATTATATGTAAAATAATGTGTTAATTAGAAAGTAATAAAAATAATAATAAAATATTCAAAAAGTAAAATAGAGAGTGAATATTCACCTCTCTATAAATGGAGTATAGAGAGTAATATGGAGAGGGATTGGAGAGGGCATTCTCTATTTTACTCTCCAAATATAGAGAATAGAGAGTAAAACAAAGGTGGGTTGGAGATAGCGTTAATAAAAAATCCATGAGAGAGACTATTATATTTGAAATCAAATCAAATATGATCAGCTCCTTAGAATTCAACATCGAATTGAAACAAATACTCGATAAACTTTTCAAGTGACTCAAGATAATTTGGTTTAATGCATTTTGTCATTGTTGGTTATGTGCAACTTTTCTCTTTAACATTTTTTTTTATAATTTCGTTAAATTTAATAGTTAGAGTTTGTTAAATATTTGACTGAGACCAAAAACATTTTTCTTTTTGTAACTAAAGGACTAAAACCGTTCAAAAATATATTTAAGGAACTATTTTAAACCTACCTCAAACATAAGGGATCAATTTAGTAATTTTAATCAAATCCACCCCTCAAAAACCCAAACCCCTCTTCTTCCTATGCATTAGAGATCTCTGCCCTAATCCCATACACTTGCCGGAAATCCTTACCGGAAAAACACCTCAAATCAACCTGCGGCAACCAACTTACATTCAAAGATTCGCCTTCTTCCCTCGTCACTGTATACTGTAAGGCTCTACCCTCACCTCTTTCAAATGATTAATATCGATTCTATTCATTCAAGCAGTTTGATACTTCATGATTTTTTTTGTTCTTGTAAATTGGTAGGAAACTAGGAGTAATGTTTAATTGAGCTTAAGGATGAGTATCACAAGTAATTCATTTTTTATGTGTAGAATTGTAGTTAAACAAATGCTGAAGTTTGTATAATTGTTCACATTCCGTTTCAATTTATTTGTCTAATTTTGACTTGAAACAAGTTTAAGTAAGTAAAAAAAATAAAAATTGAATCTATTTTATCATTGTATTAGTGACATGGGTGGGCGGTTATGTTAAGTCATTTACCAAATAATTCTGATTACCAAAAATCCAGGTTTAATTTCTGTTCATCTTGATATTTACTTGATCTCAAACGCCTCTTAATATCCAAGTTAATCTACCCTAATGGACCTTTGAGTTAAGATGAGTGTATTAGACAACTTGATAGTTAATATTTCACATATTCTGTAGAAGTGTTAGAAAGTGTATAGCAGTGTTCTTAAAGGTGAGCGCGGCGTGGCGTAGCGAGGGTTTGCGCCTATTTCCGGCGAGGCGTGGCGAGGTAAAAAAGGCGAGCCAATGCAACTCGGTAACATGGAATGGCGATGCAATAGGCGTTGCCTTTTTTATTATTATTTTTAAAAGTCTTAATATTAATAATTAAAAGCCAAATAACCAAATTAGGGTTTTTTTGGGTATTTTTTCAAACTTGATATCGCGACTGCTCCTTCTCATTTCGCGACTGGAAACTTGAAATCAATACCTCGACTGCAATTAGAGTTCGCGACGACTGTTGCTACTGCGAGCTTGACTGGACGCGAGTCGCGACTGCTGCTGCTATGAGTTCTCTTCTCTTACATGAGTCGTGACTTCTCTCTTCTCTTCTTTTCTCGAATCAATCTCTCTTCTCTTCTTTTGCTCTGTTTTTACTACTCTCTCAGTCCCTCTATTTTTTATTGTGAAGTCTAATTTCTGAAGAAGAACTGAAGCCACTGCCCACTGCCTACATTTAAAAAATAAAATCTTCTATAATTATTTCTTTGCAACAATGCAACTTAATTTAGTTTTAATACTAATAAATATAGTATTTATTTGTCCATACTCCATAAACAGTGAATTCAATGGCATCAGATACTCCATAGCATATATTAATTTGCTAATATATGTTATTGTTATTGAGATTTTGGATATTTATGTATGCAATTAAATATTTTTAAATTTTGGTATTAATTGGCGCCGCGATTAAAAAAGGCAAGCACCTCGCCGCATGGTGAGGCAGGCCCTTGTCGCCTCTCGCCGTCCAAAACACTAGTGTATAGTGTCATAAAAGTGTTGTGCAATGTTGTGTTTTCTAATGAGATTGATGCTATTTTTTATTTTCTGGAATCCTTGTAGATATAAAGGATTCCTTTACTTTGTAATATTTCAGTACTAGCTTGGTACTGAATGGTTTTCATTATTAAAATTTACTGTTAAGTTATATCATTAAATAAAATAGGAAGTGTATAGTGTCCTTCTAAAGTCTTTGCTAGGGTATATAGCATATGGGTCACAAAAAGTACGCCACAATACAAATACAACCATTCTCTATTTCTTTTTTCCTTTTTAATAAATAAAGCATTCAAAATAAATAAAATATATTTGCTAGGGTAGGCCCCACGAATAATGTAGTACGTGAAAATCGAACCATTTAATCACTCATAGACTCTATGTAAATTATTAGTTTCATTTTAGAATTATTGACAACCTTAAAAACATTCAAAATTAAATAAAATATATTTACTAGCATGTGATTTTAAAATAGATAATTTAGATGTGTTTTTATTTTGTAATTTAGTATTGAAAACAAACATAAATTAGTATTTTTAAGATGTGTTTTTAAATTAATTAAATTAGTGTTTTTTAAGGTTGTCAATTATAAGGGATCTAGAGATTGCATGTTTTAACTAGAACTTTTAGTTTAGAGATCCGCCCTTAGCCCAATATATAATAAAGGGAGGCAATCAACGCAAACTTGAATTCACGTAAATAATCACACGAGAAATTGTCCAATGAATGAAGAGTTCCTACCTACACAATTTTTCACATGGAATGAATTCTGAAAAAATACTATGGTCTATGGCACTGGAAAAATAAAATAAAAAGGAAGAAATGAAAGGGAACTTACTTGTTAACTTGGTAGTTAAGATGGTCAGCAACTGTCACGATCCGAGTCTACACCCTGGACGTGATTGGCACTCAAGAACCATTGTTGGTCCCCAAGTGAATCCTCATCCTGGCTGACTACAAGCGGAAGACTAACTTAAGCATGCAAAAGCTTAAAACCGAATAAAATTCAATAAACTCAACTTTTCAAAACTTTAACTGAAATGAGGAACTTAGAATAAAAATAATATATCCAACTCGCCATAAAATAGGCAACTTAAGTCTTTAAAACATTTAATAAAATAAATGAATAATACAGACTTCTCAACTATACTGACTATCTATGATGCCTCTAACTGGTAAAGATGGAAGTCAGGACAAGACCCACGACATCCTGACTAAACTGAAAAGTAAATGAAATCCTCTGAAAACAAGGAGGCTCACCATAGCTAACTTGAACTCCCGGATGTATCAACAAATCTCATGTTGATGATCTTGAATACTTGTGTCTGCATTATGAAAAGATGCAGGCCAAATATCTCAGTACGTGGAATGTACGAGCATGTAAGGGGAATTCTAAAACATAAACATAAGCTTGAACTTGATAAAAAGGAACCATACTTACCTCTTCTCAAACTTACTTAACTCAAGGAATACTCAAGGATACTCAAAACTACTCAAACTTACTCAACTCAGAGCTACTCAACTCATAGATAAGATATGAATTAGACTTTGGATACTCACCTCTGGATACTCAACCCAATATAAAGCAACAATATACATGCAATATGTGGAAAGCTTTATAAAACAGTAAAAACAACTTAGTTCGTTAAAGAAAATGCAATAACAAACTCAACTTTACTTATATAATAAAGTAAAATAGTTTTTGTGGGAGTTTCTCTAACCGACAACCACCACTATGAGCCTAAGTGGTGATACAATGTCTTACCTCACGCTGCCAAGGACCGTCCTATACCTTGCCGGGGGTATAGAACCTAACTCGCTAAGTGGATCCACTAGTCTATGCTAAAAAGCACTAAAGAATCATCTAAAAAGTATGACACTTTTCTACCCATGATGGCTACATGGTTTATGGAGACTTGAGTTAATATGAACTCGCATCCCCATATCGGTGCTCAATACTACTCCTAAAATATACTTAGTTCATGTGTTTGTAAAATCAAAACTCTTTCTTTGGTTTGAGATGATTACTCAAAACTTAGCTTAAAAGCTCTCTCGGAATCGATATTCCCTTTCTTGCTCAAAACTCTTTTGGAAATCTCAGTTTCCTCTCATCTTAAATGTGAAAACATTTACTCTTGGGAACATTCCCATATAACATTTTAAAGAAAATGAACTTTACTCTTACGCTTTACTCAACGTTAAAGCTTAAGTCTTAAAACAAAGTTACAATATTTGTAAAAGACTATAAAATATGGTTCATGCCGAATTATGGACGTGAACGACTCAATGCAAGGTTTTCAGTAACCATAGATAGAACTCAATACTTGGAACTCAAGAACTTCAATGATACTACTCATCTCAAGACTGTTCGACTTATAGTGTTCATGCGGGATTATGGGAATGAAATGTTCAACTCAATGACTCAAAGATACTTCTCAAAAGGGATTAGGAACTCAACACTTAAATGCTTAGAACTTGAAGATACCACTTCTATGAAGGATGCTCAACTTACGAAGTTCATGCGGAATTATGGGCATGAAACAACTCGATTCGATGGTCTACATAACAATATGGAACTCATGCATACGACTCTTCTTATTCTCTGACTTATTTCCTCAAAACTTAGTTCAATTCGATAGTTGATCTCAAAGGATTCACAGTTGAACTCAAAGGCATTCTTCAACTCTACTCTTAACTCTCCCTTGAATATGATTTATGAATTCAAGAGTTATGGTTCATTATAGGAAAGATCTCTTAATGACAAAGTAGACTCATGAACACATTTTCCTCAACCTCCTACTCACTTACTCGAGCCTTGAAACAAATTACTAGGAGTTGTAGAAGACTCCTCAAAAGCGATCAAAGGGACTTTCTTAGAATGTTCGAATGAATTCTCAAAACTTAACCCTTAACTCTACCTTGAATTTGAATTATGGATTCAAGGGTTATGCTTCGAAATGTAGGACCTCTCAATGTTTTAGGAGGGTTAATATAGTTGATCACAAGAACGGGAGAAGACCCAAATTAAATAACATTGGCGCGACGCGGAGATAGAATTACATCTTTAATCGCAAAAATAAATTTTAGGACAGTGGACTCCATATCCTCTCCGCGACGCGGAGAGAGGGGTACTTTTTGGGGGACTGAATGTTTAAAACACCTCTGCGACGCAGAGCTGGGCACATATTTTTGCCCGATCTTTGCTTCCTCTCTCAAACTCGAATCAACTCACACCTACTGCAATTCTAAGGTCAAATTTCACGAATTCTTTTAACCCAAAACAATTTCAGCGAAACCCACACAAGGAACTATCAATAAACTCATCTTATTCGCAAACCCTCCCCTCTGGTACTCAATGATAACTTAATTATCAAAGAACGAAGCACAAACCTCAAGAACTCAATAAGATTATCAATATTGGCTAAAACTCTAGAATTCCTCAAGAACTTAATAATTCAATCTCAAAAACGAATTCAAGGATAGAATTAAACATGATTAGCATGAGGGCGAACAAACCCAACACTATGAAAGCTTACACACCTGAAAGAATCATCTTCTTGAAGAACTTGAAGGAAAATCTTGAAAGATGAACCATAGCCTTAGCGTTTCTTGATTTTATTGAGCGTAGAATCTTTTGAGTGAATAAAAGGGTTTGATTTAAGAAAACTAATTTTCTACTCGTTTAGGTCAATTTAGATGACCTCCAAAGGGTTTTGACTAAAATACCCTTTAAGAAATAATTAAAACGAGCAGGGAGTCGGAATGATTTTTCACCAGGCAGTGAGGTCCGGAGCCATCGCGGAGCTGCTGCCAGGTTTGCGCGTCGTTAGTAAATCAGTCATAAATTTTTACTCAGAGCTCGGAATTGAGCAAACTCAGTGGCGTTGGAAAGAGGACTAGAAGGGCTTTAATTTTTTATCTTGATTCTCACCTAACTCATCCTGTACTAGGAGTTATGGTCATTTGAAGTTAACCAAAACTTAAGAAAAACTTAGGAATGACTTGAATGAACTCTCTTAAGTTCTTCTTGAAACTTAAGGTACTACCTCTAGTGACCTTAATACTCAAGAAATTTTATATTCCTGGTAAAAAATCTCACTCACTACGAAGAACGGTTCGAGTCTTAGCTCAAAAAATTTCTGGGGTGTTACAATATCTCCCCCTGGGATCATTTGTCCTCGAATGACGACTGGACTAGGTATAGAACGGGGTTACTCTTACTAAGGTTTGAGTCTAATGATATGCTCTTACTATATTCAAGCTTAACCCAAATCCTTATGTTCGGGTTCTATACCTCTCTATAGGGACTCTCATCCCAAGACTATTACTCTTTACCACCACATTGGGCTCACATAAGGAACCATCTAAAGTTTAATAACACCACATTCAAGCTTAGTACTCTAACAACTCCATGGACTCCAACTAACCAGCTCCTTAAGAAATTCTCAACACTTGACTTGATTCCTCATACTATCATCTCCCATTATGGTCTAAAGCTAATACTTGAAAGTTATGGACCCATTCCGCATGACAACTCAATTATGCTATCTAGGCACACATGGAAAATTATAACTTAATTGGAACCTCATCTGGTAACATACCACCTTGGTACACCTCTTAATGCCCTTGTTACTCTTGTGACTTAGCCACACTTCACTGCCCTTATCTAAAGGTTAGGGTCTCTCATTGTACTACTCATACTATTGTAGCTAATCACCTCAATTCCTCACCTACTCTATGTCAAGTCTTCTAGATCAAATATCAAGACTAACATCATCACCCTCATGTTTTCATTCTTTTGATCATGACACTCATCTCGAATTCAAGCTTAATATTTATGACTAAACCCGAATATCAATATGATTGCTCGCTTACTATACTAACTTGCAACTACTTGATGCAAAGTTAATAGTCACTCTCCCACTAAAAATTCATGACAAATAGTCAATCCTCACCTCTTAGTATTCATACTTATAATTTACTATCACATTTCCCTTCACAACTTGAGTACTATTCACTCATTCACTATACATCAATGCCTAATTAGTTCTATAACACTTTGAATATTACGGGCTTTCCCTTAAGATCATAAGCCTAGCTTAGAACTATCACCTCATGAATACTCTAGCTCTTTTATTCACCACTTACACTTGGTCATCACTAACACAATGACATATCATCATAGCCCATTTCTAGTTAAAACACACTCTACCTCCTATGAAAGAATCTTCACAACTCATAACTTCTTAGTCTACCCATAAGGGAAAACTCTTCATCAACAACTTACTAGGTGTATGACTATAATAACATAGCTTGCCTCATCACTATCTCCCTTTCTAGAATTACTAAACCTCTGCATACTTTCCTCTAACTCTGGGCACTTTCACTACTACTATTCATGATCTCGTCATTCATGTTACCCTTTTCAGGTGAAAATCTTACCCAAACTCTAAACATACCTCCTCATAAGGATCGCAGTTGAAACAAGGCTTAGGGAAAAGAGTACAACTCGCTTTTAGCTCAATGCACGATTCACATAAATATGAGGGCATTACTCTAAAAATTTACACTTAACTTACTCTTGGGCTTCTCTCAAGCCCCTTTGGAGTCTCATGACTTTCTCAAGACTCTTGCTAAGAACAACTCATCCATAAGGATCTTTGACTTTACTTTTCCACCATCTTTAGTATGAAGGATAGTCGAATGAATATGAGAAAGGCACGAGTATGAATAAATCCTTATGATTTAGCTCTATTGCACGATTAAGAGTATGAAAGAAGGAAAACTTTTCTTAAATGTTTGTAGTCCCTCATTTATAGAAGTGGGGCCCTCACAACAATAAACAAGACCTTACTTGACACGACTTCATAGACATCTAGGACACTTGAACTCTATGCTCTGATACCAAGTTTGTCACGTCTCGAGTCTACACCCTGGATGTGGCCGGCACTTAAGAACCATTATTGGTCCCCAAGCGAACCCTCATCCTGGCTGACTACAAATGGAAGACTAACTTAAGTATACAAAAGCTTAAAATCGAATAAAATTTAATAAACTCAACTTTTCAAAACTTTAACTCAAATGAACAACTTAAAATAAAAATAATATATCCAACTCGCCATAAAATAGGCAACTTAAGTCTTTAAAACATTTAATAAAATAAATGAATAATACAGACTTCTCAACTATACTGACTATCTATGAAACCTCTAACTGGTAAAGATGGAAGTCGGGATAAGACCCACGACATCCTGACGAAACTGAAAAGTAAATGAAATCCTCTGAAAACAAGGAGGCTCACCATAGCTAACTCAAACTCCCGGATGTATCAACGAATCTCCTGTTGATGATCCTAAATACCTGTGTCTGCATTATGAAAAGATGCAGGCCAAATAGCTCAGTACGTGGAATGTACGAGCATGTAAGGGGAATTCTAAAACATAAACATAAGCTTGAACTTGATAAAAAGGAAACATACTTACCTCTTCTCAAACTTACTCAACTCAAGGAATACTCAAAGATACTCAAAACTACTCAAACTTACTCAACTCATAGATAAGATACTCAACTCAAAGATATGATATTCGACTCTGGGTACTCAACTCTGGATACTCAACTCAATATAAAGCAACAATATACATGCAATATATGGAAAGATTTATAAAACAGTAAAAACAACTTTGTTCGTTAAAGAAAATGTAATAACAAACTCAATTTTGCTTATATAATAAAGTAAAATAGTTTTTGTGGGAGTTTCTCTAACCGACAACCACCACTATGAGCCTAAGTGATTATACAACGTCTTACCTCACGCTACCAAGGACCGTCATATACCTTGTCGGGGGTATAGAACCTAACTCACTAAGTGGATCCATTCGCCTATGCTAAAAAGCACTAAGGAATCATCTAAAAAGTATGACTCTTTTCTACCCATGATGGGTACCTGATTTATGGAGACTTGAGTTAATATGAACTCGCATCCCCATATCGGTGCTCAATACACTCCCAAAATATACTTAGCTCATGTGTTTGTAAAAACAAAACTCTTTCTTTGGTTTGAGATAATTACTCAAAACTTAGCTTAAAAGCTCTCTTCGAATCGATGTTCCCTTTCTTGCTCAAAACTCTTTCGAAAATCTCAGTTTCCTCTCATCTTAAATGTGAAAACATTTAGTCTTGGGAATACTTAGTTCCCATATAACATTTTAACGAAAATGAACTTTACTATTACGCTTTACTCAACTTCAAAGCTTAAGTCTTAAAATAATGTTAAAATATTTGTAAAAGCATTTTTAATATATGGTTCATGCCGAATTATGGACGTGAATGAATCAATGCAAGGTTTTCAGTAACCATACATAAAACTCAATACTTGGAACTTAAGAACTTCAATGATACTACTTATCTTAAGACTGTTCGACTTATATTGTTCATGCGGGACTATGGGCATGAAATGTTTAACTCAATGACTCAAAGATACTTCTCAAAAGGAATTATGAACTCAACACTTAAAGTCTTAGAACTTGAAAATACCATTTCTCCTAAGGATGCTCAACTTACGAAGTTCATGCAGAATTATGGGCATGAAACAACTTCATTCGATGGTCTACATAACAATATGGAACTCATGTATATGACTCTTCTTATTCTCTGACTTATTTCCTCAAAACTTAGTTCAATTCGATAGTTGATCTCAAAGGATTCACAGTTGAACTCAAAGGCTTTCTTGAACTCTCTTCTTAACTCTCTCTTGAATGTGATTTATGAATTCAAGAGTTATAGTTCATTCTAGGAAAGATCTCAAGATGACAAAGTAGACTCATGAACACATTTTCCTCAACCTCTTACTCACTTACTCGAGCCTTGAAACAAATTACTAGGAGTTGTAGAAGACTCCTCAAAAGGGATCAAAGGGACTTTCTTAGAATGTTCGACTGAATTCTCAAAACTTAACCCTTAACTCTACCTTGAATTTGAATTATGGATTCAAGGGTTATGCTTCGAAATGTAGGACCTCTCAATGTTTTAGGAGGGTTAATATAGTTGATCACAAGAACGGGAGAAGACCCAAATTAAATAACATTGGCGCGACGCGGAGATAGAGTGAGAAGGGGTGTACAAGCCTAAGCATGCTAAGATCATATTCTCCATAAGGGCTAGGAAACTTGTAGGGCAGGGTTGTTTGGCTTATTTGGTTCATATTTGGGATATGAAGGTTGAGTCTCCTTCTATTGAGTCTATTCATATGGTGTCGAAAAGAGAAGTTTTCCCTACTGATTGTCCTGGTATGCCTTCGGGTAGAGATATAGATTTCTGCATTCATTTGGAACCTGGCACTCGCCCTACTTCTATTCCTCCATATCGTATGGCTCCGACAGAATTGAGAGAGCTTAAGGCTCAAATCCAAGAGCTTATTGATAAAGGATTTATTCGTCCTAGTGCTTCCCCACGGAGTGCCGCAGTTTTATTTGTTAAGAAGAAGGACGATAGTATGAGAATGTGTATAGATTACCGACAATTGAATAAGGTAACCATTCTAAATAAGTATTCATTGCCTCGGATAGATGATTTCTTTGACCAATTGCAAGGTGCATCCGTCTTCTCTAAAATTGATTTAAGGTCTGGTTACCATCAATTAAAGATTAGACCGGAAGATATACCAAAAACGGCATTTAGGACTCGTTATGGGCATTATGAGTTCCTAGTAATGTCGTTTGGGTAGACTAGCCTACAGCTTTCATGAGTTTAATGAATGGGGTGTTCAAGCCATTTCTTGATTCATTTGTTATAGTCTTTATTGATGATATTTTGGTCTATTCGAAAAGTAAGGAAGAGCATGTCGATAATCTTCGTATTATTCTTGGTGTTCTTGGGAAACAAAGGTTGTTTTGCAAAATTCTCAAAGTGTGAATTTTGTTGCATTTTTGGGGCATGTAGTTTCGAAAGAAGGGGTAATGGTAGATCCCCAAAAGATTGAGGCGGTTAGGAATTTGGTTCGATCAAGTTCTGTGACCGAAATTAAGAGTTTTGGTGGGCCCACTAGCTATTATCGTCAATTTGTGAAGAACTTTACTTCTATTGCTACTCAATTGACTAATTTGACTAAAAAGGAGATACCATTTGAATGGACTGAAAAATATGAGGAGAGCTTTCAAAAGCTCAAGACTCTTTTGACCACCGTACCTATTTTAGCATTACCGGTTGAAGGTAAGGATTTTGTAGTTTATTATGATGCTTCTCATTCTGGGTTAAGCGCGGTGTTGATGCAAAAGAAGAATATTATTGCCTATGAATCACGTCAATTGAAGTGCATGAGAGGAATTATCCAACACGTGATTTGGAGTTGGCAGCGGTAGTATTTGCTCTTAAGATTTGGCGACATTATCTTTATGGTGTTAAATGTGAAGTATTTACGAATCATCGTAGTTTGCAACATGTGTTCACTCAAAAAGATCTAAATTTGAGACAGAGAAAGTGGATGGAGTTACTCAAAGATTATAATGTGACCATCCAATACCATCCGGGCAAGGCTAATGTGGTGGCAGATGCATTAAGTTGGAAAGCAGTAAGTATGAACAATTTAGCTTGCTTGAGTGCATCCAAGTGACCTTTGGCTAAGGATATTAAACGTTTGGGGTCTAATTTCATGTGATTAGGCATCTAAGAGAGAGGAGGGGTGTTAGCTAGCATTGAGGTTAGGGCCACGTTTATTGAGGAGATCAAAGACAAACAGTTTGATGATGAGAATTTGGATGAACTCAAGAAGAAGATTATGATTGGTAAGGCACAAGAGACCACTCTTGATGTGGAAGGCGTGCTTAATTTTAAAGAAAGAATTTGTGTTCCTCGAGTTGATGACTTGATTCCAAAATTGTTGGTGGAAGCTCATGGTTCGCGATATTCCATTCATCCGGGTGTAACCAAGATGTACCAAGATTTGAAGCGAATTTATTGGTGGTCGGGTATGAAGAAATACATTTCGAAATTTGTGGCTAAGTGTTAAAATTGCCAACAAGTAAAGTATGAACACCAAAGACCGGGAGGTTTGCTTCAAAAAATGTCAGTTCTGAAATGGAAGTGGGAAAGAATACCCATGGATTTTGTGGTTGGCCTTCCCAAGACTTTGGGGAAGTATGATTCGATTTGGGTAGTTGTAGATAGATTGACTAAGTCAGCCCACTTTATTTTGGTAAGGATAGATTATAATGTTGAACAATTGGCTAAGGTATATGTGAAAGAGATAGTAAGGTTGCATGGAGTGCCCCTAGTCTATCATCTCAGATCGTGGTAGCCAATTCACCTCCAAGTTTTGGAGGAAATTACATGATGAATTGGGCACACAACTCACTTTTGGTACAACCTTCCATCCACAGACAGACGAATAATTGGAAAGGACCATTCAAGTGTTAGAAGTCATGTTGAGGGCATGCGTGATTGACTTTGGAGGACATTGGGATAAGTTCTTATGTTTGTGTGAGTTCTCTTATAGTAATAATTATCATTATAGCATTGATATGGCACCATTTGAGGCACTTTATGGAGGATGTAGATCACCCGCAAGATGGTTTGAGGCTGGAGATGTGAAACCTTTGGGGGTAGACTTAGTGAAGGATGCTCAAGATAAGGTGAGGAGTATTCAAGCTAAGCTTCTAGCAGTCCAGAGTAGACAGAAAAAGTATGTGGATCATAAGGTAAGAGATATGGCATTTCAAACCGGCGAGAATGTTATTCTTAAGGTATCACCCATGAAATGGGTGATGAGATGTGGCAAGAAGGGCAAGTTAAGTCCGCGATACATTAGTCCCTTTGAAGTTCTTGAATGTGTAGGGCCTGTGGCGTATAGATTGGCCTTACCTCCTAACTTATCAGGAGTTCATTCGGTTTTTCATATGTCCATGTTGAAGAGATATCATGGTGATAGAGATTACATCATTAAGTGGGACTTGATTGTATTAGAAAAAGACCTCCAATATGAGGAGAAATCGATTGTAATTCTTGATCGTGATGTGCGTAAGTCGAGGACTAAGGAGATTAAGTCCGTGAAATTCCAATAAAAGCATCATCCAGTTGAGGAAGCTACTTGGGGAACCAAGAAAGACGTGCGAGACAAGTATCCCCAATTGTTCGTCGATTCAGTACTATTGCATTCTTATTTTAGCCCATTTTTCCTAGTTTGTCACTTGGGGACGAGTGATGGATAAATTGGTATCTAGTGTAACGACCGATTACGTCTTTATAGAAAAGCCAATGGGAAAAGATTTTGGGCCGAAAAACCTTTTTTGTAGTAACTTGAAATTCCCCAACCTAGTCCAGTTTTGGATAAAATCAGAGTCTTTAAAGTGTGGGGAAATATGGTAGCTATCGGGGTTGTTGTTTGTGATTTTGGTTATATGAGGGGATATATAACTCGTTAAGGAATCAATACAATTTTACGAAATTGAATTCGAGCAAGTAGAACTCCCGAAATTGATCTTGGCGTAACTGGTATTTTTTTGAGTGTCGATTGACGAGGGTCTGTTGAGAAATAAGATTCTTGGATTTTTGGATCTAGCTCTCTATTTCGTGCAAGCCGCTTTGGCGGGAATTTTGGCCGCTCTGGCAGGATATGTGCCACTGTGGCGGGTTCAACGCGACTTAAGTCGTTAATAAAATCCCAAAATGTATTTATTCTGCACTTTTCGACTTTGAGAGCTAGGAGACGACCCCATACGATTTCTTGAATGTTTTTCACCATTCTTGAGACTAAAGGTAAGATTTTAGCTCCCCGAATTCATTTTTTGATCCGTAAAACCTATTATCTTGGGTAATTATCGATAGGGAAGGGTTTTTATCTTAGAATTCATTATGGAAATGGCCCTATTGAGATCATGGGATGATCTAGGGTTTGTAGAATTGTTAGTAATCCAATTAGTGATTGTTTATTGATTTTCGTATTATATTGATTGTTTGTAGACCACGAACAAGCGGAACGAATTCGGAAAGGGAAGGATCAAGTTTCTTAGGGTTTCAAGCTTGTTTCGAGGTAAGTGATGGTTGTGATTCTATGATTGTGTGATGTATTCTTATTATTTCTTCATAATGATGCATGTATGTATGCGAATGTTGCATTATTGATCACACTTGTTGTAAATGAGATAGATGAATGGCTATATGTAATGAATCACTTCTTGATTGTATGATTATTGAGAATAGACTTGTGAATATGATTGTGGTGTGTTGATGGGATTGGTTGCCACGTTCCGGCATAACTATTTGGGATTGGTTGTCACGTTCCAACATAAATATGGGATCGATTGTCATGTTTCGGCATAACTATTGGATCGGATACCACGTTCCGGTATGCTAACAGTTTGGGTTTGGGTTCCGTGAGAGGACCAACTACTTGTGATAATTGTTTTTGTTGAGCATATGATATTCAATATTGTTATATTCGGTATATTGCATGATTATATTGTTGGGATGACTTGTTTATGTTGCACTTAGTCGGATAGTCGCGTGATCCTACCAGTACACGGTGGTTGTGTACTGATTCTGCACTTGCTCTTATTTTTTTTTAGTACAAGGCATCTTCCGGAGGCTATTGATAGACCTCGCTTCGAAGATCTGTGATCGTTGCTTTCGAATTCAAAGGTGAGCTAGCATCTTCCAGGCTGCTTTGGATTCTCTTGAGTCTCTATCCACATTTCGGACTTAGACTAGTTCTTTAGATGTTTAGTTCATTAGTTGGGGTTGTGACCCTTCTCATTTAGACTTTATTACTTTGTTTAGTAGTTTCGGTACATTAACTTTCAGGTTCTAAGTTATTTTCTTCCGCATTTGTTTAGTTAGTTCTTTAGAATTCTTGTTGAAGTTTATGAGAACTTCATTTTATTTTAGTAATTGCGTTAGTTCTTGTTTAGTTTCTTGGTTTGGGTTGTAGTTTTAGTTCTCCCACCGGAGGTTTAGTGTGGGTGCCACCCATGACGGTCTGGGTCGTGACATGTAGGGGGTACAAAACCAAATCGAAAACCGAATCAAACCGCAAACCGAGTCAAACCGAAAAAAAACCCGACTAGTGGTTGGTTTGACTTGGTTTGGTGTTGAATAAAAACCCAACTATATTTGGGTTGATTTGGTTTTAACTTAAAAAAAATAATCCGAGACCAAACCAACCTGACATTATATATATAATTTTAAAATTTTATTTTATACATAAAAATATTTACTTTGATATAATTTTAAAATATTTCTTATATTTTTTCATAGTTTTTATCTTTTAATATATCATTTCAAGTTTAGAACTTAGAATTTTGAATGGTTCGATAAAAATTATAGTCCACAGATGTTGGTAATTATAATAATACTTAAATCAAAATCAAAATCAAATTAATACTAATGCAAAAAGAAAATTAATCTATCTCTCTCTCTCTCTTTATATATATATATATATATAAAGTAGAATGTTAGACTTGCTGATGTGGCATGCCTCTAAGGGCTAGAAACCAATTTATTTTTTTTGTGATTTTTTTGAATTTTTTTTATGATATTTTAGATTTTATAATTGGCGGAATGACCTGGTAAGCCCTTATACTTGGCTCTGTTTGTAAGTTGAACCCTTATACTTACGATTTTGTCAACTAAACCCTTAAACTCGCTTAAAGACAATATTTTAAACCCTTTCCTCATCCTATGTGTGCGCGTGTGATACACTTATTTACACGTAGGATTCCACGTTATTTTTAATGACACATAAGAAATTAAAGATTAGACAAATAAAATAAAAACAAAAGTCATATCGCCATATCCCCCATCACATTTCTGCCTCTAACTCCGCCGCTCTCCTCCGTTCATCGTTCTCCGATCAATGGCTCCAAGGAAGGCACAAGCTCCACCCCCATCTTCCAAGCCAGCAAAGTCTGGCGGTGGAAAGCAGAAGAAGAAGAAGAAGTGGAGCAAGGGAAAGCAAAAGGAAAAGATGAACAACATGGTGTTGTTCGACAAGTCTACATACGATAAGCAATTAGAGATTTGATGGCTAGAGGTTCAATAAGGATGTTGTCTGCTCATGCTAGCCAGCAGATCTACACCAGGGCTACCAACACTTAATATGCGTTATTTCATTTGCTTACATAGCTCTTGTAGGGGCTACTTGTTTTAGAAATTTCTAAGCATATTTTGGAAAATATCAGAGGACATATGAGCTACACAGCTATTTTGAGCAATAGTTTTCATCACAGTTACTATTTTGACTATGCTGGCTATTTAATTGAGTTATTTATCTCGAAAAAAAAGCATACCCTGTAACTTTTAGTATTTTCTCCATTTTTGCTCTCAAATTGAGCACAAATTCATGTTAAATGGATAGAATTCTTACCAATTTGACTTGAATTTTACATTATTGGTTCACAAACACAAACCCAACAAATCTCTATACAATTTTAAATTTATTTCATAAATCCACAAAACCCATTTGTTATTTTTGAAGCTTCATCAAGCTTATCAATGAACTTTTTCATTTTTCAATATCCACTATCACCAAAAAATACGCACGAAATCGAGATTTTGAAAAAACAAACATGGCAAAACGAAAAGAACTAGGAGGGAAATTGATTTGCAGCAAAAAGAATGAACTTTAAGAAAATATTTAGGGATGGGACAGTATGTGGGGGTGTTAAGAAGAAGAACGAGGTAAACGATGGGTGAATCCAAAGAAAGAAGGAAAGAAGCGGAATAGGTATAAGAAATTTTGTTGGGGCGGGGGTGGGGGGAGCAGCGATGGGTTGCTTTGAAGAAGATGACTTCCCCCTTTTTTTATTTTCTTTTTTTGTTGTTTTCATTTTTTTTTTTAAAAATTAATGTTTTTTTCATATTAATTTTATACATACTTGCTTTAAAACGCGTGGAATTACGCATCGTTTCAAGTCAGCAATATTAATGCCACATGTGTTCAGTCAATGGTCAGAGGTGTTTAATATATTGTGTTTCATCGAGTTCAAGGGTGCAGTTGATAAAGTCGTAAGTATAAGGGTCCAATATACAAACAGAGTCAAGTACAAGGGTCTCCCAGACTATTTCGCCTTTATAATTTGAAGGTAATAAAAACCACAACCATTATTATTATTCAATTAAATGGACAATGGATATGTATTAATGTTCAGTTACATTATCGTTCACCTCCTACGTTTTCCATTTACCCATAAATACACATTTAATGTTCTGCTACCGCCTACAAATATCAATTGAGATGTTGGGGTCATCAGTACCAAATTTGCATTTTTCACGCCATGTTTTACATTCACCATTTAGTCAATTATTTTTTAAGAATATGATATTGTGTGCAGAATGTTCCTTAATCGATTATTGTATTAGTTATTGTTCCTTCACCAAATTTGCAGTTATTGTGTACACATTCATGTTTTACTTTCACCATTCATATCAAGTGTTCTATAGTATTTTGTGTTGGGTTTTATTTGCCCTGAATTTCTTATCATAAATAAATTTTTCCTTTTAGGAAAAAGTTTTGGATTGGCTAGTCCTTTTCTTGTAGGAAAAGGTTTAGGACTCTATAAATAGAGGTTTGTTCCTTCTAACTTAATCAACATTCACAATGTAGTCTTAAGGGCTTTGAGAGTTTTGGTTAGGGGGAGAATTTGTGGGTCACAAGCTTGATACGTTATCACTTGTGTGAACCTCCCATGTATTCCGAGTGAATTGGTTGAGGTTATTTCTCTCTATATTTTGTACTCTCATGTTTATATAGTGGATTGCTCATCTCCTTTGTGGACGTAGGTCGATTGACTGAACCACGTTAAATTTGTCTCTTTTTGTATATTTCTCGTTTGTCTTCTTACTCATGGTCTTTCGAGGTTTGCTTTGCTGGCTTCCGCGTTACACCTGCTTATTTCGGTCCTAACATTTTGTTATGTTTTATTCATTTTTGATATTTTTTTCTTGAGTAGATGATCTATCGGAAACAATTTCTTTATCTCCAAAAGTAAGGTAAGGACATGGTATGTTTCCCATGTTATTTCATATCCTTGTGTCAATCATTTTAAATGGATTCTCGATATATTTTTTCTTGAGCAGATGATCTATCGGAAATAATTTCTTTACATCCAAAAGTAAGGTAAGGAGTAAGGACACTGTATGTTGCCGTGGTATTTCATATCCTTATGTTAATCACTTTAATCTCTAATTAAACTGAATATTAGTACGTTTAAATGTATTTCCTCAAAATTTTCATTCATTTGTCACTATAATTTTTCAGTCTTGCAGTTTTCCTCTTATGCCTAATAGTCTTTATTTATAATTTTTTTTGGTTTTATTATATCTATGTATGTGGTGGAATATTAGTTGTTAAAATACATTATTTCATTAAGTTATTTTGTATTAATTGCGATTATATTGTGTAATATGCACATAAGTGATCTATTTATTTTTTTGAAGTGTTGTCATACACTATTAATTCTTGACAGAGAAGCAAAAGGAAACATTCAGATCACGGGCAATATTTTATGTTTTAATTTTCTTTATTCTTATTTTTGAGTATTATTTTTAGAGTATATTAATCAGGATTGAATTTTATTATATAGCTTGTAGTAACTTAAATTTGAATTTAAATTGTATTCAATATACTAATGTTGATGGACATAAGCAGATTGCTTACTATCATCCACTTCTAATTCTGACAAAGAAAGCGAACATGTGGAAATTCAAAGAGATAAAAAGTTGTTTGATATAGTACTACTGTTATTTATTTAAAATTATTTGAATATAATGTTGAACTGCATAAAACAATTTAATCTTTGTTGTTCAAGAATCAAGATTTCATAATCTCTGATTATTTCAACAATTGGAATTAATTAATAATACTCGAAATTGAATATGATTTTATAATGCCTCAAGTGTCCGTTACCATTTCTTTTAAAATTAAAGCTGCATAAAAAAATTGGTGTAATTGACTAGGTGAACATATTAAAGAATATACTCTAACTTAGATCAACACTGCTATTAATATGATATATTCATCTCTTATTTATGGGCATGTAAAATTTCAAGCCTAAAAAGAATTAAAAATAAATTCAAACCTAATAAACTAAAGTAGAAAGACATGGAAAAACAAAATAACATTTTTATTTTGTAAAAGAGAAAATATAAAAGAAGCTAAGATTAAAGTAAATCACTCAACACCAGATGAGATTGATTAATTTGTCTCTTTGAATTGAGTGTTATAAGAGATTCATATTCTATTAACTTGAAATATTATGTAGAATAACCACTTATTTGCTACTTTGTTTGCATTTCTAAATTTTGATGGAAATTACTGAATCAAATCATTGGCATTAACTTTAGTGCACTGACAGAGGCGGATCTATTAAGGGGTGTGGGAGTGCCACGCCACCCCCGAACTTTGACGGAAACTCTATATATACATAGGTATATATATACATATATATATATATATATATATATAATATTTATATTTATATAAAGCGTGCCACCCACAGAACAAAATTGGCTTGTGGTGCCACGGTAGGAGGGCAACTTTAGAAGGCTGATGTTGCGGGTTCGAATCCCATTTGTACCTATTTTTTTGAGAAAGACGTTTTTTTAAGAAAAAGGAAATTGCTGCACACGTTCTTTTAAGAAAAATTAGAGAACTAAAATTAATTTATATCGAAAAGACGAATAATTTAATCAAATATAAAATTAATTTAATCGATAAGTCTATTTGGCACTCACGGAGTCTAAATCCTGGATCCGCCACTGAGTGCACAACGGGCTTTCAATGACTATAAAGTGATATGCTTTGCTGAATTCGCGCAGATTAGTTACTAGTTTAATATTGAATATTTGTTCTTTAGTTTTACATTGGTTTAGACAATTAAAATATATAATCTAATTTTAATTTCCTTTAATATTTAGTCATGTAACTAAAATTTATTAAATTTTTTTAGCATGATTGAGTACTTTTAAATTATGATTATTTTCGTTATGACTTGTTAATTTGCAATATTTGTTTTACGCGATTTCATTATTATTATTATTATTATTTTGAATATTTTAGTGTCATTAATCATATCATTGTTGTGTTATTTTCTTAAAAAACACCTTAAATAGTTGTATTTTAGTAGGACTGAAGACAAGGGCGGATTTAAGTATATCGAAGGTGTATCACGTGAGTCGTGACACGGCTTCGTTGAAATTATTTACGAAATATACCTATTTAAAAAAAAACTAAAATTAAAAGTGTTAAAAGGACACCCCTTATAAGAGAATGCTCCTAGCTCTCGTTGCATGCTAACCTCCACGTTCTGAGGTCGATCCTCATAGGGTGCATTTGGTTTTTGTTTTTTTCACGTTTCATTTTTTTCTTTTCTTAAATTTATTAATTTTTTTTAAAAAAAAATTATTAGCGTTTTGTTTTTGTTTTTGTTTTTTTTCACGTTTCATTTTTTTCTTTTCTCAAATTTATTATTTTTTTGTTTTAAATTCAAAACAGTTCATTAAAAACCTACTGACCCACTCTAATTCATTCAAAATCTAATTACTCTTTTTATTTTTAAAATTAAAATAAAACTCAAAATCTTTGAGTCCTTCATCAATTAGAATTATAGTTAAATAAAAATAGTGTTGACTCCTATCCTTGTATAGTTGTGAGTTTCTTCAATTTTCTTTCGGTTCTTGTTCATCAATCATCGTTATTCGGCATCTCGAATCTCCTCATCATGTTAGTATTTTCTTGCTTTTTTTTTTTATTATATGCTTGAATTTTTATTTTTATTTTTATTTGTTCATAATAATAATTTTATTAATCATCTATTTGCAATGCAATCAGTTAAATAATATTTGTATAAAACTTTATTTAGTAATATGAAGATGTTAATGTTTTAATTTTAAATTTTAAAATATTATCTAATTAAAAGAGAAGACAATTTCTTTTAATTTTTTAATTTAATCAAAATTTTAATATTTTTTCATAAAAATTCAATATTAATGAGGCCTCAAATTTTTGGAGACCTAAAACAAAACCTTCATTAATTTTCTTCTTGAGCTATTCTTGTGTATATATTTTACTTTCTATTTAGTATTCTATTCGACCCAACCAAAATAAAGACTCATTAACCCGATTTCATTACCTATTAGCCTTAATTTCTATTCTCTTCAATATTGCGACGCTTCACTAACTATATAAGAAGAGGGAATAGAACACGCCTCTCCGTCAACGCGTGTGCTTTTCCGTAAAAACATTGAAGTTGAAGGCTATTTCTGTCCTTTCCCTTTTCTGCATCAATTCTAACGCCTCCCCCCTTGTTAACCATCGGCCATCTCCGAAAATTTTTATGGTGGTTGAGGGACAAGTATGAGGTGGCATACAAAAGTTGTGTGAGGCCCCTTTTATAATTTGACAAATGGATTTCTGGGTCCCATTTTCAGAAAAAAGGGCCAAAGTTCCTTCTCTCTCTTACTTTTTAACTTTTTTCCATTATTTAACTTTTCAACTTCTTGTTTTTTTTACCATTATTTCAAATTTTACTATTTTCCTTACCTTTAAATAATTTAAAAGTATGAAATTTAGCCTAATTCATCATACTCCTAACATTTAGTATTATTTTTCTATCCTATATTAATTATCTAAATTACTAAAAATAATTATTAAAATTGTTTATCAATTAACAAAATTAAACTATAATTTTTTTCATTACTCTAACAATTAATTATTTTTGAAATTATAAAAAAATTTTGTAAAATTGTAAAAAAATAAAATATAAAGAGTAAATTAATAAATATCATTTTTATTAATAATTTCTTAAAGAAAGTGTAAAAAAGTAAAATAACTAATACGAAAACAAAAGGAGTATAAACTTAATTTTTTTCTTCTCAATTATTTCATAATTTTCTAATTTCATAAACACTTAAATGTATCAAATATTCTCCAACAAGAAAATATAATAGAAAGACCATCAGTAATCTTGACAAATAATTACATAAGTTTTTGTTACTATTTTCATGTAATCCAAATTCGAAAATCATCCATAAACTCCTACATACATACATACATACTTTAAAAATATTCTTTTATTATTATATTAACATGATAAGAATTGCAACTTATAGTGTTTGTTAAAAAATATAACCTTCTCACTAAGTTGCAATTCAGCAAAAAAATATTATTAGTTGCAATTCTTATCATGTAATGTAATAAAAAATATATTTTTTAGTTTGAATTTTGAGAGAAAAAATAATAAATTAATAGAGAGAGTAAATTGAAAAAAATCAATTAATTATATTTTGATTTTGTTGATTTACAAATAGTTTTAAATAACTAATTATTTTTGTTCTTTAAATAATACAATTGATTTTGTACGAAGTTAAAAACACAAGTCTTAATTTAGATTTTTTAAAATACATAATTATTTTACTTTAAATCGAAATTAATATTAATATATTTATTTATATTTGATTTTTAACAAATGAATATTATGAATTAAATTAAAAATAATGATAATAAAATTACTAATTTTAGGACATTACTATTGTTTATTGAAGAATTGGAGAAATAATGCGAAAAAGAGATAATGAAATATTAATTTTAGGATATTATTATTTTTATTGTGTAATGAAATATATTTAATTTTTTACAAAATTACAAAGTACTCTACATAGAGGGGGGTAAATAAAAGGTGGAGTGGAGGAGTGAGAAGAGAAATGAAAAAGTTATTTTGGGTAAATTACAATTTTGTTTATAATTTCAAAAATAATTAATTCAAATCATATTTTCTATATATCATTTATAAAATATATTATTTTAAAAAAAAACATTTTATGAAATTAAGACATGGGATTTTAAAATACTAATTTTTTGTAGTTTCACTTTCTTCAATTCCTTAAAACTTTTCCAAAAAAATAAATTTAAATTTTTCGACACACCAACTTGGTTTTTTCTCAAATAAATGATGGCGCAAAAGATGATATTGTTTCTCGATTAACTAGAGGTTTTGAGTATGAAAAATTCTTGGTAAACAGTATATCACTTCGAACAAAGCTCTACACAATGCAAATCGTAAATTGTCGCGTTTTAATTCATATACCAAATTTCAAATAATAAAAAAAAAAACATCATACAAAAATAAAATAAAATTATGTTAAGAGTTAACAAGTAGTAGAAAAAAATGCAAGAAAGTGTTTTGAAGAAAGAAAGAAAAAGTATAAAAAGAAAGAAGGTTAAAAATAGATGAGAAAAGGAAATGAAAGAAAGTGACATGTGGTCCCATAACATACACTTGGCAGCCAAACAATCCCTCACACAACTGACAATACTTGCGCCTCGCGCAGGATAAAATTTTTCGCCATCTCCATCTACTCTCTCCTCTTCTCCTTCATAGTTGCGTTCAGGTTAGCATAATTTACACTTGAATTGCTGCAATATTTGATGCTTCCTTTGTATTGGGTTTGGGTTTCTTCGATTTTGGCTTGGTGGTTGCAATATTTGGTGCTTTCTTTGTATGGTGGGTTTGGATTTCTTCGATTTTGGCTTTCTTTAACTCCTCTTTGTCTTAACTTTGGACTTTGCTGGATTTTGGAGCTTAGTTGTTTGTATTTCTGAGTTTTATCTTGCTTGCCTATAGTTTCAATTGAAAACAAAAATGCATAGCATGAAATTAACAGTGAAACACAGAAACACGATGACAAAAATAAAACCCATCGGAAAATTAATTAGTGAAGCAAACAGTAAAAACCAAAGTTGGGAAATGAAAGACCCAAATAATTGTGACTGCTTCAATGCTATCCTCCGATTCCCTGAACATGTTTTTGGGTTTGAATCGGCCAAACCTAAAACCGAGCTGAAACCTCATTTTTCTCCTTCCCTTCCCTTGTTCTTTGAGTCGACACCTATACAGAGAAACATAGGCATCATCAGAGATGGGCAAATATTGTTGGAATTTAGAACCTATCATAGTAAATTATATTTTTGAATTTTAGCTTTTTCTTGCTAGGTCCTGAAAAGGGTGTTGTTTCATATGTGTCTTGTTTATAGTGAGAAGGATGGAAGAGTGGTTCATTTTTTGGGAATTCAAGTACCTATTTTGAGGAGGAGAAATTCATTAGGTGGTGGAATTGGGAGAAATGGAGGAGTATGTCATGATAGAGGTAATTGCAGGGAGTATGTCTATGGAGGTTTCCTCGAATTCGATTATGGAAGCGGATAGAGCATTATCGGTTGATTCAGTTTCAGGGTTGAACCATACATGTATTTTTTATTCATTATGTTTCTTCAAAGTTCTCTCAATTTTGTTTGATTTTCATAGTAAGTATGCTCATTAAGATGTTTGGGATTTCCTCTCTATCACAGTTAGAACATGATTTTTGAAATTTGTTGCACTAATCTCCAATCATTTGAGTATTATGTCTTCAACTTATGGTCGTAATTTCGTTTTAATGGTTTCCTTTGCTCCTTGGAACAACGCTAAAGTTGTCTCCGTGTGATCCATAGGTCACAAGTTTGAGCCGTAGAAGCAATCACTAATGCTTGAATTAGTTTAGGCTGTCTACATCACACCTCTTGGGTTGCTTCCCTTCCCCGAACCTTACATAGGGCTGCCCTTTTTTCCTCTTAAGCTTAAATTCGCGTTTTGAGTCATTTTCGTCAGTTGGTTGAGTTAGGACTTGATTATACTTTGGGGTGCATACACCTTTCCCATCACTTTGTGTTGGAGTTTCAAACATTATGTTCCTTCTTTAGACAGTCACATGCAACCCACATAGATCTTAGTGGTTTTTTTACTTGGAGGGTATGATGTTGGCAAAGACTGATTGATCTATCAATACTTAATTTACTTAGTTGCATGGACTCACTTTTGATGCCGCACCAGTGTCGTATTCTCCAATTTACAAATTTGGGTAATAAACTCGGACATGGTATAATAACTCTCTTGAGAACTTATTGGGACTGTGTAAATAGCTGTAAGGAAGTGTCTAGAAACCAATCAATTACTTGTTTGGTAGTTAATGCACTAAAGCAAGACACTAAGAATATCAAGACGAGAGTGAATATAGTAAATATGATATCAATTTGTTTGTTATTTAGCTCTGTTGACCTTTTCTCTTTTGAAGAAGTAGCACTCTTTAGTAGTAATTTATTCAAAATATAATGCATTTTTGACTCAATATTCTGTAAAGTAAACAAACTTTTATAATGGGTTTGTGTTTTAAGCTAGCTTCAAAGTTTTACGCAATTTGATAGAGTTCATCCATAAGCTTGAGTTGAAGTGCTAATGTTACCCTCACCTACCCTCAAAAACCCAAACCCCTCTTCATCCTCCGCATTAGAGACCTCTGCCATAGTCCCATACTCTCGCTGGGAAATCCTTACCGAAAAAACACCTCAAATCAACCTGCGGCAACCAACTTACATTCAAAGCTTCTCCTTCGTCCCTCGTCAGTGTATACTGTAAGGCTCTACCCTCACCTACCCTCGCCGGGAAATCCTTATCGGAAAAACACCTCAAATCAACTTGCGGCAACCAACTTACATTCAAAGCTTCTCCTTCGTCCCTCGTCGCTGTATACTGTAAGGCTCTACCCTCACCTCTTTCTAATGATTAATATTGATTCTATTTATTCAAGCAGTTTGGTACGTCATGAATTCTTTGTTCTTGTAAATTGGTAAAATACTAGGAGTAATATTTAATTGAGCTTGATGATGAGTATCACAAGTAATTTATTTTTTATGTGTAGAATTGTATTAAACAAATGTTGAAGTTTGTATAATTGTTCACAATCTGTTTGACCGTTTCAATTTGTTTGTCTGGTTTTGATTTGATACATAGTTTAAGAAAGTAGAATTATGAGTCTATTTATCATTGTATTAGGGACATGGGTGGAAATGTTGAATTTTAAGTCACTTACCAAATAATTATGATTACATATATTCCAGGTTTAATTTTTAGTCATCTTAATAGTTATTTGATCTCAAATGCCTCTTAAATCCAAGTTAATCTAAGTTGATAGTTAATGTCTCACATTCTCACATATTCTGTAGAAGTGAATTTTTGTCTGGGGAGAATATTAATTGTTAGAAAGTGTATAGTGTCCTAAAAGTGTTACGCAATGCTGAGTTTTCTAATGAGACTGATGCTATTTTTTATATTCTGGAATCCTTATAGATATAAAGGATTCCTTTACTTTGTAATGTTTCAGTACTAGTTTCGTACTGAATGGCTTTCATTACTAAAATTTACATTTTACTTATATCATTAACTAAAAAGGAAGAGTATAGTGTCCTTCTAAAGTCTTATTTTATCCTCCCCTCTGTTCTAATCTCTTCCAGAGTTGAAGTCCATCAATGTTACGCAAAATGGAGGTTAAAACAACAAAATATTCTGAATCGATCAACTCAAATCGGAGGGGTAACAGTAGCCAGAAGAGGGAAAGGGGCTTGCAGATTGAAGGATACGCGCTAGAAGGGATATCAATAGCAGGTCATGAGACGTGCATAATAGTTCCCTCGCTTAACTTAGCCTTTGATATTGGCAAGTGTCCTCAGCGTGCCATCTCTCAGCAGTTCCTTTTCATCTCTCATGGCCACATGGATCACATAGGAGGACTACCTATGTATGTTGCGACTCGTTCCCTTTATAGAATGAGACCTCCTACTGTTCTTGTACCAAAAGTAATCAAAGAAAGTATAGAGAAGCTTTTTGAAGCTCACCGAGCTATGGATCACTCAGAACTGAACCATACTTTGATTGGGTTGGATGCGGGTAAAAATCTTCTTGTATTGATTATATAGCTCTCCTAATTAGTTATTACAAAGTTGGAGTTAGCTCTAATATCACAATTTAAGTGAATATGTGTTTGTGCATACACAGGAGAAGAATTCTACTTGAGGAAGGATCTTAAAGTTAGAGCATTTAAGACTTATCATGTCATTCCTAGCCAGGTTGAGTACTTTCCTTAATGCTCTGAGTTTCAATTGCTTATTTTCCCTGCACATGCTTCTTTTTTGCCGGTATTAAGTGGATTCGATCCAAAAAATGTGCTTTGTACTTTCTACGAGAGGAAGCAACTGCTACAGTCGGATGTTATGACCTTTGCATTTTGATCTCTTCTTATATTACTGGTGTCTATTTGAGGTTTTAATCACCTGGTTTTTATGGTGCAGGGTTATATAGTATATTCAATCAAGCAGAAACTTAAGCAAGAATATGTTGGCCTTCCAGGAGATGAGATTAAGAAGTTAAAGTTATCAGGTGTGGAGGTCTGTCATGATATCATAGTTGGTTAGGAATTTATCTGATTGCATTTGTTTCTAAATGTTGGTTTAAATTCCAACCCAAGGGGTGCTTTTACATTAAGCAATTTCTTTTTGACACAGGTGCACCCTGCACCTGTGCAGCCTTTATATAATCTTGCACAAGAATGCATCTGCAACAAACTTCCTGCATATCTTATGTATCACAATATCAGTATGACAAAGATTCTTTGATTTTGACAGATCACGAACACTTCAACAACACCTGAAATTGCATTTACAGGTGATACCATGTCAGACTTCATTAAGGATCCCAAAAATATTGATGTTTTGAGGGCAAAAATCCTCATAATGGAGGTAAATTCCCTGACTTCAACACCTGCCAAAAATGTACCTCGTCTGAAACATGACGCTCAATTTCCACGACTCGTTGTAGCCATTTTTTCCTCCCTTGAAAGAATATTTTCAGAATGAGGTTTATGTGGCTCTTCTACTTCTGGTCTATCTAATATATACTATTTGGACATCCAATGACTCCAGTATCTTTCTTAAATTTTAGCAAACACTCCAAGGAGCATTACATAAGGCCTTGAGGACCACTGTTTGATTTTTAACATTCTTACTGCCTATCGTGTCATCTTCAACTTATGACACTTTGCTGAGTTAATTTTTTGGAGGTCTCCTATGCATTTCTGTATAATCCAACTATATCAACAACATGAATTCATCAACTTATGGAGTTAACAAAGTTGCCGTCTAGTATGATCACTTATCCTTATGACGACGACACAATTGGATTAACTAATTAGCCTATTAATCTCTTAGTAATAACTTACGGAGAGCATCGTTACTTGTGTTTACTTTTATGTAAATAACATCATAGCTGGTACAGTAGAATTGGCAGTGGGGAGATCTTTAGTTCAATTTGCCTTTTCAACATTGCTGGTTCCAGAGATTTAAGTTCTTCCTTGTGATTCTTCTCCAGAGCACTTATGTGGAGGACAAAACGACAGCAGATAATGCAAGAGAATATGGACATACTCATCTGTCTGAGGTGATTCTTTTTGCATTAATTCCTGATAATCTCTTTTGATTAACCTCAAGATTTTACTGGAAGATAGAAAAATAAAATCCTGAATGTGCTATAAAATTATTAGAAGTCTGATATACTTTTCTTTATGCGTTGATGACATCCTACCAGATTATCAATTTCGCAGACATGTTTCAGAACAAAGCCATCCTTTTAATCCACTTTTCGGCCCGCTATCAGTTGGATGTAAGTTTGATTCTCTCCCTCTCTTGATGCACACACCAAGCTGTCACCAAATCTAACCAAGTGTCGTAGATTCAGAACTTCTAGAAACTACTCTGGTTGAGCTTCCCTAAGAAGTCCAGCAATATTTTCTCGTTCACAGGATGGCATAGTCTCAAATTTTTACTCTCTGTACTATTTTGGTTTGTGGAAAGTTGGTAAATAGGATAGAAATGGAATTCAACCGTGTTTAATTTCTTATGTCTGTCTTCACTGTGTTGTTCGTAACTATCTACTTGTGGTCTATTTTCATTCTCCCAAAAACCAATTAATAACATGCAATTTAGTAATTTTCACAACATTAGTGCTTCTGTACATCATTTTGGAACCCAATCATCATTTGTGTGTTAGGAAAGTGTGGCTTCCTACCATTTCATGTTCTTAAGGTTTACCAATTAATCGATCTTCCCCCCAGTAGAGGAAGTATCTAATTCTAGGACCATCTTGTTTCATTGCTTTTATACCATTCTAACAAAAAAAATTCACTTATCAGGTTATTGAGGAGGCTATTTCTGCAATACCTCCGCCTTTGGCAGGCAGAGTTTTTGCGCTTACAGAAGGCTTTTGATGCAACGCCAAATCTACTTATCTGGTGGATATTTCCTTTTCCTTTCCCCTCCCCTATGATTTGGCTGATTTCACAAAGAGCAGTAGTGATGAAGAAAATTTTTGCTATGGAAGTTAGCTTGTAGTAATAGTTTAAAACTAAGCCAGAGCCAGTTCAATCTGATTTATTTTGGTCCTCTGGGGATATCTGGATTTTTTATTTTTTTTTATTATTGCAATACTAGTGACTTTAAATGGAATTGGGGCATTGGGATATTATTGGGAGTGAAAATGTCTAAGACCTTAGTAAGATTCATTACTTGGAAGTCTCATAAAAATTAGTAAACGCTTTGTAAGATCTGGCAAATTGCCAAGAAAGATAAGTGATAGTAGTTGGCAGATTTTTATTTAATAAAATATGCAGACAAGAGGGCAAATGTAAACGCATTCACATTTGTATGTGCGTACGTACGTATTAATCCGTCTATGACATTTGAAAAAAGCATGACACACAAGGGAGATTGGAAAAATAAACTGAATTAACAAATAATATGGCTATAGACTATGGTTTATGGCCATAAGGTCTGATAATAATTCAAAGAAATACACAAGTGGATACGGCACAATTGAATTTTGAGCATCAAAAACTCATTTTTCACTTGGAGTAATGATTGTACAAGAATAACCCAAATTAAATACTAGTATTAAATATGAGAATTGCTGAACATATTCCAACATCTCAACCGACAAAATTGAAATACAAACACATTTTATTATTTTATAAACGTATGGCAGATATAAAGTCTGGAACCAAAAGATTTTAAGTTTACAGCACCAAGCTTGGAATTTTCGAGTACAAATCCTCCTGGAACCGTGGAAGCTCCTCTTGTTACCTGCATTAAGATCCACGAATGCAACAAATTTTCGTACTAATTTTAACGAGTAGAGATGATTTTTTGAGTTTTCTATCCTAATTATCATATGTTTTACTTTTCTTACCTAAATTATTATCAATTATTTATCGAAACACACCTCAATTATCAGCTTTCTCTTTTCCTACATAAAATATCACTATTTATATTTCACATGGGAAAAGTGAACTACTAATAGTGAAGAGGTACTGTATCAATAAATATTTCATGATAGTTCAGATAAGATATATACTCGCAAACATGAGCTTGTTCAGGGATGAAACTCAAAAAATTTAGATTTTAGGTGTATTTTTTATCCTTCACACTATTTTAATTAAAAAACGTTTGTTGGTGTTGGGGAAGAAATTTAATTAGTTAGTTTGAACTCATTTTTTCAAGTGTAGATTGGGATCTTCTGTTTGCCACCTTCAGGAGTAATTCCTCTTCATAATCATCCTGGCATGACTGTGTTCAGTAAGCTTCTAACAGGAACCATGCACGCCACGTCATATGATTGGGTGCACAATCACCAATCATTGTAAGAAAAATCTTTAGTTTTACATATATAGAATTAATTAACATGATAATTAAGCTATTTATACTACTCCCTCCCTCCGTCCACATTTAATTGTCATGGTTTTCATTTTTATAATGTTCTTACAACTAATATTTTACGATGTATCTCTTCATCATATTGATATACAAAAAATTGCAATTTATAGTACTTTTCTATCGTTTTTGAACATCTACAGTTTTTGTTTAAAATATCGAATTACTGTAATCTAATTTAACTAGTCAAATTGACTTTTGAAAAAACGCAACCTGACAATTGAAGGTGGACTTAGTGCATACAATTGACACTAATTAATAGAGCATGCGTCGATTTTTATATATACTCATAGTATAAATAATGTTTACAGTACTATCAGCACTAAAAAGTTAATTATGTATCCAATTAGTTAGTTGCTTTAATATTACTACCGTTTATTATAGCTAGCTAGTTGTAAATGTATATTCTAATTCGTCTTTTTTCCATTTTGTTATTCACATGACATGTTTAAAACGATAAATTTAAAAAGTATGTTCTTTATAGATCGCGGGCAACAAGAATCTAGGATGAGGCTGGCAAAAGTACATGTTGACGCATGCAGACTTCACTGCACCATGCAAATCTTCAGTCCTGTTTCCAGAATCAGGAGGAAATATGCATTGCTTCAAGGCCATAACACCATGTATCCTACTTGATGTTTTAGGCCGTCATTGTACATATTATCAACATTACTCGTATGATCACATAAGTTTTTCCGGTATGAAATAATATAATTTTTCGAATAGATATGTACTACAATAAATTGATTTTTACTTATATTAATTTGTGAATGGATCTGCATGCAGATGTTAATAAAGAAATGAAGATGAGACAAGATCATATGCTTGGCTTGAAGAACGAAATGATGAGCAGTTTGTTGTGTTAGGAGGAACATATGATGGTCCTACAATCAAACTATAACTTAAAACCCTAGCAAATGTATATAATTTTTTGTATATTATTGTATGATATACACGTAATATACAATTTTGATACAAATAGTGTATCCTTTTCTTTTTTTTTATATATATATATATAGTTGGCTAGGCGAATGTAATTATTTTGGCCAGCCAACCAAATATGTAACTTTCCTTATTTATAACTCTTCCAATTGATAGCCAAAATATCTTGTATTCCAACTGGTCTGTTCAGTTTAGGGAAAAAATGGCTGAAGTTTAATCATATGTGCCTTTGTTTGAAATTAGTTATACGTGCATAAACTTCATTCATACATATATGGAAGTCCAGGGGCGGACCCACCTTATACCAAGACGTGTCAGCCGACATTGTTTCGTCGATTTTTTTTAAATTATATATATAAATAACCTGAATAAAACAAAACATGACTACTATTAAAATAAATCATAATACATGAACAAATAACTAATATTGGCCTGTTGGTTACATGAGCAGCACATCGCTTACTAAAAATCTTACGTACGCCACTATGGAAGTATTCCGAAGTGATTAGACTTACAAATATTTTCGAACTATGAATTATGATATATGAATTTTGATTTGAAAGGTTCTTCTAAAGTTGAATTTTTGTTCACTTTGGCCCAATGGATAACTCGATTTGGATCACTTCCAACTAGAAGGCCCACAAATGAATGGATTGCTAAGTGTAACCGTGGGCTGGCCAGTTTTTGGGTCACTATTTAATATAGAACAATTTTCACATATAGCAAACATAAAAATCATATTTGTATGTTATAGCTATAGTTTGCATAATTGCGCTCCATAACAAACATAAATATGTATATTTCGCTATACATATACAAAAGAAAGCAGTTGTATAATTTCGCTATATATATACAAAAGAAAGCAATTATATAATTTGCTTTGATATATATATACAAAAGATCAATTGTATAATCTGTGTTTGTATAAAGCGAGAAAGAGAGAGAAAGAAAAAAGAAAACTGGGCAGGGGAAGATCATATTTGTATAATCATAAGTGTATAGGACGAAAATATATGCATTTGTATTTGTATATACAATTTTATCTTGTTTTATACAAACACAAACGCAACTTATACATTTGTATTTGTATAAAGTGAGAGAGGCGAGTGAGCGAGCGAGATCTGGAAGAGGGGAACGAAATATATGTAGGATTAATTACTTGAGTGGATCCTTTTTAAAAAATAATTACTTATTTTAGACATACTCTTGAATTATTACCATTTATAGCAATATAAAACAATACTATATATTTTATTACATTTTTCTTTCTCTCGCCTCTTTCTCTTTTTTGTCTCTCAGCTTTTTAATTTTTCTCTCTTTCTCGCTCCTTTCTTTTTGTTGCCCTTTCTCTCTTACTTTCTTTTTGCTGTTTTTTCTTTTTTTGCTTTCCTTTTGCTGCTCTTTCTCTCTCTTTTTCTTTTGCTTTTTTTTTCTTTTGTTTCTCTCTCTACTTTCTTTCGTAGAGTAGTCAATGATTCGTAGAATGAATAAAATTTGTATCAATAATTAATTAATTAAACAAATAATTTAATTGTTACAAATGAAGAGACATAATAAATTACAAAATGAATTAAACTTGAATTAAAAATGTATTACACACATTTAAAGTTGAAGTCAAAATATATTACACACAATGATCTATAGAGTAAATTAAACTTGTATAAATAATGAATTAAACAAGTAATCCAATAGTAGCAAATAAATAAAAAATTTGCAAAATAAATGAAATTGCTTTAAAATTGTATTACACAATATTAAAGTTGAATTAGAAGAGATAATTAGAATGAATGAAAAACGTAACTAACAAAAGACAAGACAACAATCTATAAACTGAATTAAACTCATATTATTCATGAATAAAACTTTTATCATATGTATCTTATAAATTATCTTTGCTTTTATCACTGAGAAAATGAGCGATAGTTGCAATATGTATTAAAAATGTATTATTAGTGTGTTACCTAAATTATTCTTGTTGGTATCCGTAAGAAATGAGTGAAGTGTGCAATACGTATTATAAATGTATTATTCATAAATAAAACATGTATTATATGTGTCTTATAAATTACTTTTGGTTTGTATCACTAAGAATGTGAGTGATGTTTGCAATATGTATTAAAAATGTATTGTGCATGTATTATAAATGTATTATAAGTGTGTTACCTAAATTATTTTAGCTGATATCATTAAAAAGGGAATGAAGTTTGCAATATGTATTATAAATGTAGGATGTATTGTTCATGATTTTAATACAATTATGAAACATATCTAATACAACTTTAATACAAATGTGATATAATTCCGTAAACTTCATCCTTTTCGAGCTTCAATCCAATTTTTTCCTAAAATCAATTCCAAACTTAACCAAACCCTCTTAAAATTGGGATATAAACTCCAAACGATATTTTCAACTATTTGTAGGAACAACCTATCCAAACTAATCGCAAACGAAAGAGCAGTCAATGATTCGTAGACTGAATAAAACTTGTATCAATAATTAATTAGACAAGTAATCTAATTGTAACAAATGAAGAAACATAATAAACTGCCAAATGAATTAAACTTGAATAAAAAATGTATTACAGACATATTAAAATTGAATTAAAAGCGAATTAAACATGAATGCAAAATGTAGCAAACGAAAGAGCATTATGTGATTTGTAAACTGAATAAAACTTGTATTAATAATGAATTAAAGAAGTAATTCAATCATAACAAATCAACCAATAAACCGCAAAATGAATTAACTTGTATTAAAAGTGTATACACAAATATTAAAGTTGAATTAAGCATGGATAAAAAATGTAACTAATGAAACATCAGACAATGATCTATAAAGTGAATTAAACTTATATCAATAATGAATTAAACAAGTAATCTAACAGTAACAAATAATAAACAACAAAAAACAAAATTGCATTAAAAGTGTATTACACAATATTAAAGTTGAATTAGAAGAGAAAATTAACAATAAATGAAAAACGTAACTAACGAAAGACAAGACAATAATCTATAGACTGAATTAAACTTGTATTATTCATGAATAAAACATGTATTATATGTGTCTTATAAATTATTTTAGTTTGTATCACCAAGAACATGAGTGATGTTTGCAATATGTATTACAAATGTATTGTGCATATGTTATAAATGTATTACAAGTGTGTTACTTAAATTATTTTGGTTGATATCACTAAAAAAGGAGTGAAGTTTCTAATATGTATTATAAATGTATTGTTCGTGATTTTAATACAATTATGAAACATATCTAATACAACTTTAATACAATCGCGATACCGTTCCATAAACTTCACCTTTTTCGAGTTTCAATCTAATATTTCTCCTAAAATCAATTATAAACTTAACCAAACCCTCTTAAAATTGGGATATAAACTCCAAACGACATTTTCAATTATTTGTAGGAACAACCTAACCAAACTAATCACAAATTCGTAAAATTCAAATAATGAATTCAAAATTTGAATCTTTATAATGACCATCAATGGTGAACTCTTGTTTCTATAATTTTAAAGATTTGAAATTTCTATTTGAGAACATGAAATTGTACAATTTTTTGATTTTTCTATTCCTCTTCTCGTCGTGTTTTTGGATAAAAATAGTGAAATATGGGCAAAAACTGATTTAAAAACAGTTATTTAAATGAAAATTTCAAAAAAAAAAAAAAAGCAGGAAGAGAAAGAAGGACACAGAAAGAGACGATGAAGAAGAAGAAAAAAAAAGAGGAGGAGAAAAAGGGCAGAGAAAGAGACGAAGGAAGATAAACAGTACAATTTTTTAATTCTAAAAAATTGTTATATTTAGTTAGAAAAATTGTATTGCCATAGATGGTAAATATTTTTTTAATATTGCATATTTATGTGATTTACCCATATATGTATATATATAATTTTGTCTCGCTTTATACAAATACAAACACATTTTATACATTTGCGTTTTTGTATAAAGTGAGAGAGGCGAGTGAGCGAGCGAGATTTGGGAGAGTGGCAAGCGAGATCTAGGAGAGTGGCGAGAGGGGAACGAAAATATAAATATGTATATACACAATTTTCTCTCGCTATATACAAACACAAACATATTTTATACATTTGCGTTTGTATAAAAGCGAGAGAGGCGAGGGAGAGAACGAGAGTGGCGGGCGAGATTCACCAGGAGAGAGGCGAAATAGCAACAGTTTGCTATGGGATAGAATTAAATCAAACTATAGTTATAATATTTAATTTGAATTAATAAGTTGCTATTATATACAATTTTCCCTTTAATATTTAGCCATCATACTTAAAGAAAATAATCATTTTCAGTAAAAATAAATGTTAAAGCTCTTTTCTGTTTTTTTCTTCATCAATGGTTGACGACAGATGACTGCATCACATCAATTATTACTTATTCACCACATATCCATGTACAATAAAGTATATTTCTTATAAATAAGTGCTATAGATCGATGTCATAATAAAAACTACATTAATCTTTCACTCTGTAGTTCAAAATTTTAATTAATACAAGTTTGAAGTTGGGAATTGTAAAACTTTACGTATATAAAGCATCTCTTAATCGCATAATAGAAACAATATACTAGATAGTCCCAACTTCAGACCCGTATGCCTGAAGTAACATTTCAATACATTACTTAATCCTTGTGTTCAAATCCAACAAAAGATTATGTTTCCTTACGAATTTATTCCCCTCACAATTATCCGAGATACAGAAATTATACTACTTCAACAAACTCTACAATTGCAATATAGCATCGCTTCTAAAAAAAAACTGAATTTAGCGATGGATAAATTTTGTAGCTAAACACTAAAATTCGTCGCTTATTAGTGATGGCAATGTTTTTTTAGTAGTTATCATATTCCTGTAAGTTTTGTTTGTGTTGTAAAAACTAGCACAAATAATCAACACAAATTAAAGCACCGTCCTGGGATATTATAATTTCTTTTTATCATTCAAAATATAATTTATCACATGACCAACCAGTTGGGTTTTAGCAAAGTATGAATGAGAAATTGGGAAATGTGGGGAACAAATTTGGGTAAAAAATGAAAAGTTATTTTAAATGGAAAGTCTTTGAAGATGAAAAGTATTTCTACCATATTGATAGAGTATGAATGAGAAATTGGGAAATGTGGGGAACAAATTTGGGTAAAAAATGAAAAGTTATTTTAAATGGAAAGTCTTTGAAGATGAAAAGTATTTCTCCCATATTGATAGAAAAAAGGAAAAGAATTGTCATAATGCTATTATCTCTAGAGCGCACACCTCTAACTTTATGTCAAAAGATGCAAATGAGACAATCAAGAAAATGAAAATCTAGATAAAAGACTTTTTAGTACGTACGGAACACACATAACTTTACTAAAATTATAACAAATAAGTAGTAAATTTGGACTCCTTAGTTATAACAATATAATAAGTTCAATGTAAAAACGCTTTAAAGATTTTGAACTTAGAGAGCACAAATTCGCATATGATTATTGGATTATGGAATTTATATTGTTGATGGTCAATTCCTTCCTAATCTATTACATGGCCACTGGCTCCTATTTTAATGTGCTTATATGACTGGTTCGTAACCAAGTCCTAAACTATATTAATATATTTAAATTTGTTAGTTCTTGGATCATGTTTCTGAATTAAATTAATAAAATATCTGCATGATGAAACAACTTATTTAATAAAAAAAATTATCCCAATAAAACAGTTATATAACTATATAAGATATTGAAAGGTCATTGACCAAATGATAATCTATATATATATATATAAGGAAAGGTGCTAGTGTCTACGTGTTAACACCACCATTAATCTCTAATTTTAACTTTTAAATTATTAATTAATTAAATAGAATTAATTCAATATTTTAATCAAAGAAAAAAAGTTATCTATATATATATAATAGGAGAGGTGATAGCGCCTACGTGTCAACACCACAATTAATCTCTAATTTTAACTTTTAAATTATCAATATTAAATAGAATTAAGTCAATATTTTAAATCAAATAAAAAAAAGTTACTGTTTTAAACGATCAGTTAAAGTTTTTTTTACCCCAGTTGAAATTGTTAGTTTTTCTAAATTAAAAAAACGTTTCAGTTTCTTTAAAAGACATGTTATAGTCTTTCATTTTCAGTTTTCAAAAAAAAGACAATTAAATATATAATTATATTATAATATTAATAAAAATAATCTAAATCTATATATATATATATTATAATAGGAGAGGTGATAGCGCCTACATGTCAACACCACATTTAATCTCTAATTTTAACTTTTAAATTATCAATTAATTAAATAGAATTAATTCAATATTAAAAAAAGTTGTTGTTTTAAAAGATCAGTTAAAGTTATTTTACCCCAATTGAAATTGTTAGTTTTTCTAAATTAAAAAAACATTTCAGTTTCTTTAAAAGACATGTTATAGTTTTCATTTTCAGTTTTCAAAAAAACAATTAAATATATAATTATATTATAATATTAATAAAAATAATCTATATCTATATATCTTCTATATATATATATATATATATAATAGGAGAAGAAAAAGTGACACATGTCAACACCACAAAAAATTAGATTTTAAAAATAATTAAATTAATTATATATAATTTGTTTAAATACCAAATTAACAAAACTGTTTACAATTAATTATATAATTAAATATTCTTTATTTCAAAACTGTTTACAATGAATATAGAAAAAGGATTATTTCAAAAAAAAAAGTCGTTGAAAAAACTAAAACGGTTACAAACTGATAATTTTTTCCTAGGATAAAGATAAATATAAAATAAATAAATACACAAATTCAAAAAGTGGCACAAATTTAAAAATAAAATTTTACAATCTATCTATATATAATAGGAGAAGAAAAATGACACATGTCAGCACCACAAATTTTCAGAATTTTAAATTATAAATAATTAAATATTATATAACTAATTAAATAATCTAAATTCAAAATTTGAAATAAAAATACACATGTCAAATAAAGATCAATTGGTTATAAATCTCCACTTCAAATCACGTTAAATAGATTTTTTTTTAAAATTGAATCTAGGATAGATTTACTATTTTTTTTAAAAAAACTAACTTATACTACCTTTTTTTAAAATAAAAAAAAATGCACTTTATATAAACACGGACAAATATCGTCAATTTACATAAACACTGACAAATGTCAGAACACAAAAAAAATCTATTGGGAAACAAAGAGATGCTTTTTGTTTGGACATGAAAATAACCTCTAAACAGTGCCTGATTAATATTTTCAAATATATTCGAGTTGGAATGAAAATCAACTAATGGTAAGAAACAAACGTTTAAATTCTCTCAATTATGTGGAAAATAAAGCCAGCAAAACTTCGAAATTAAGCTAATTTCTTCCATGATACCAATATTTAAATGTATACAACTAAACATATCAATGAGAGCTTAAACATGTGATTTAGATAAAAGGGAGAGGGAATTACACTTGAGCGAACAGAATGCAGGAAAACGAAACTAAGAATGCAGTACCCAAAAGTTGAATTCTAACAAACAACAGGAAATAAATATGAGCTGGAAAAATCTAAATAAAAAAAAAGTAAGCTATATGGCATTTACCCATTAATCTACATGTTAAGCAGTGACTAAATCAAAACAACTAAAATACTTAAAACAAACACAAAGCAAAATTGGGAATTTAAAGAGATAGCAGAAGCAGATTACCTGGTTATGGGCAACGAACTTGAGACGACGAGTTGAAACGAACTATTTCACCACCACGTGAAAAAGAACTCCGACGAAAGCTTCCGATGACAAAGAACAAAGAGCTTTAAGACGAAAACTCGAGATTCGAAATTCTTAACTTATCAACTAATGAAATCAAAATTCTTCTTATGAATCTATATCACTGTGATTTTCCTCCCTCCCCAATGTATCTTTAAATGGCACTATTTATAGCAAAAATAGAGATTTGAATTCAAAATAGCCGTTTTAGGGGGAGATGAGAGATTGATTGGAGATAATGGAAGGGAAAACCAGCAAGAGGAGAACATACCCCTGAAAATCTGTGTTCGATGTGATATTTCTTAATCCACATCAGATTTAGGTGAGATTTCTCTCAACCAAAGTCAACAAATCTTGTTCCGAGGTCTGTAACCTTTGAAAATAAGGAGAGGAACTGACAAAGGTGATGGGCGGATGAAGAAATTAGGGCTCTTACTATTGACCTTTGCGATTTTGGGAAGAAGAAAGGGATGAGAGGCGTCTGAAAAAGGAGAAAGAGATCGTGAGAGCGTGGATATGTGTACCGGTTTTAAGACAAAAGGATGACCCCTTTTTTATTTAAAATTTGGCCACTTTAATTGTTGTTCTAATCAAATTGAATTTAGATGTAGCCAAATTGAGTCAAATAACTAATTCGGCAAAAATTAAAATAAGATGAATAACTATCGATTAATTATTTGAGCTTCTTAATTTAAACAAGACAAAATAATTATCAAAACTTATTTATTGCTTTGAAATAGAGAACTAATTATTCAAAATTATAAAATTCACTAATTCAAAGAATAAATGTGTAATTACGCTAAACATTATTCTAGGCTATTTATTAAATATTTATATAAAAGATGAGACTTATATAAACCAACATGTAAAATTATATAATTATTTCTGAAAAATATTAACCAAAACTAATTAGAAAGACATTTTTAAAAAAATATATTTTTTAGGATTTTTTCAAAGACGATTATTTCAAATTGTTTGAAATTGAAGAAGCTCGATAATTAATTCGAATTACATAGGGTCAAAATTGGGTGTCAACAGAGGCAGCCACATCACGAACTGGTCTTGCGGGTACGACAGGCGGTACTCCTTGGTTATTCGGGCTCCTTTGGTTGTTTACGTTTTCCGGGTTATTCAAGTTGTCTTGATTATCATCATTAATGTTTCCCGGAGGACCTAACCCCAATTCTCCATGTAGTCCTTGATTCGCCATTTTCCTACACTGGCGTAAACCTCTTTCAGGTTTGTTGTAAGGTTCAACAAGATCTCCTTTCCGAGCCAAACCTGGAAATCAAGTGCCTGCATTACATAAGCTAAGATCAAGTAATTAATACCTGAATGTTTTAAGTGTAGACTTAAGAAGATTGAATATAAATCAATTTCTAAGTCTCCGACACCGGCGCCAAAAACTTATTGCTCCCCAGTATACACGCAAGTGTACGTGGTCGCAAGTAATATAGATTCTTGAAGAAACGAGTTATCGTTCCCAAGGGACTTATGATTAATTTATATTTAACACTTAATTCTACAAATAAAAGTAAAAGTAACCATTTCAAAGAGTTAATGAATGATTGTTAACTACTACTAAATGTAACTAATTGTAAACGACTTTGATATTATGTTTCAAGCAAGTTTAAAGCAATTCCAGGGCTGCAGCATATACTGAATATCATGTATCATATTATTGGCATAGAACTAATTTCAGTTGTCAAGTTACTAGCTTATAGGGTTAATTATATGAATCGGGCTATACACCTCTCGTTGCCTACCCCAATTAGCTACCTAACTACATCGTTGAGCGGGGATAAATAGACTAATTAGCGAGCTTTTATATATCATCCTATTTCGTAACCAAGTGAGTTGTTCGTCCGAGCGTCACTCCTGAACACAAATCACCTCGACTTAATAGGTCGATCAAGCTCTCAATATCCTCTGGTCTATCTAACCTCTCCTCTCCCGATTTTAAGGTTAAACAATAGATTTATTTCTAGATGGTCAGTCAAGAAATACTAAAACAAGAATATATAAGTAACTTATAATGACAACCAAGAATTAATTCATAAAGACTTTAATAATCAACAATCTATTCGTACCTACAGCCTTACAATTAGGACGTTTAGCTACTCATGCTATTAGAAAGTAAGAAAATACAATAGTTCATGCAATTTTCGGAAAATAAAAGAGTTAAAGGATTTAAACCTATTACAAACTTGAAGTCTTGCTCTTGCACACTAAATCAAAAGTTGACCCCTTACTAATGAACCCTAGGGGTCTATTTATAATAATTAGAAAAACTAAGACCCAATCCTAAACCAACAAGGAGTCCTATTTAGTTATATGTTTGTTGCAAAAGTCGACATCATGGTGGGGCGCCGCACCTAGCATCGTGCCTGAAGCTTGCCTCTGAAGTTTTCTACTTGGCGCGCCACGCCTCACAGAGCGCCTGAGAAAGGCCTCTGAATTTTGGGCCTTGGCGCGTAGCGCTTCTTGGATTGCCTGAAAGGCCTCTCTGAATTTTGGCCCTTGGCACCTCGCACCTAGCAGTGCGACTGGCCCTGCGGCCTTCATCCTTTGGCCGTTTTTCATGCTCTTTTATATCACTTTTCTTCACGTTGACTCCAATTCCCTTGAGAGTTCCTGAAATAACTAATCATGTGTGTAAGTGCACAATCATCATAAGTTACACAAAAAATTTAAGCTAATGACTTGAGATCATCCTTCATTCTAATCGACTTATTGGGCAAATATTGACAACTTAGGCATATTACGATCTATCGGCATTATCCTGCCAATGGTTCATCAATGTTATTCTACCAATGGAACAACATTATCCTACCAATGGATCATCAACATCATCCTACCGATGGATCTTCATTAACGTTATCTTACTAATGCATCGACATTATCCTACCAATGGATCCTCAGCATTATCTTATCAAAGGATCAACAACATCATACCGACAAATCTTCATTATCATTATCCTACCAATGGAGCATCAACATCATCATCATATTGATGGAGTAACATCATCATCATCATCTTATCGTTGGAGTAACAACTTCATCATCATCTTATCGATGGAGTAGCATCATCATCCTATCATTATGATCATCAAATCAATGAAGAATCATTATCCTACCAATGGAGCATCAACATCATCATCCTATCATTATGATCATCCAATCAATGAAGAATCATTATTCTACCAATGGAGCATCAATATCATCATCCTATCGATGGAGAATCATCATCATCCTATCGACGGAGCATCCACATCATATCATCATCGTCATTCTATCAATGAGGAATCATTATCACATCAATGGAGCATCAACACCATCATCGTATTGATGGAGCATAATCATCATCCTATTATGTAGCAATATTATCCTACCGATCGATCATCATTATCCTACCAATGGATTATCGTCATCTTACTATTAAAGAATCATCATCATTATTTTTATTTTTAAGAACGTCATCAAGAGAGCCATCAACATATTACATCAGTCTATTTCTTATTACTTCATGTCAAGAGGAGCCAATTGAAGAATTATATTGCAAATATAAGATACGAGCTTTATTTTCTTTACATCAAATTGGAAGAAGATGACGTCAAATTTTCAAAGAGAGAAATTGAGTGTCTGCATGGTGAAAGACACTAACTCTCCATTTGAATTATATTTTATGCTAATGAGTTTTATATCAGTCTTTGTCGAGAGCATCCAAAAGGATGAATTCTCAAAATAAACCACAGGTGCGGACGACATCAAAATGATGCAGCATAACGTGGATTTTTTCTTAGTAGCGAACTGGGACATAGTTCGAAGAAGAGTGTCAAACTCTTAGGACGCGAGCTGAGGAGAGACTTCCACCACAATCAAACCATACCCCTACTAGAAGGAATGTGGGTTTTTCTTCAGGTTTATCGGTTTCAGTTTCGCATCCGAAAATTTTGGTTTTTACCAGGAGCAACTTTCCAATCCCAGTGACAATACACCAAGAGTTTTGAAAATTATGTATGTGTAAGTGCTTACTTATGGGTGTAGAGTGCACTACATTCATGGCTAAGAGGTTGCAAGCCTAATTTTCATATTCGACTTATCTGTCGCTCTTCCCAATCGAAAGTTGTCTTAGCATAAGAGGTTTCCTTTTCAACTGTTCGAGTTGAACTACAAGCAGCCTGATTCCTAAAGTCTAAGGATATGTAGGCGGGATCAATTTTGAAAACTCGACTGTATTCCAACATTCTCTGTCAAATTATGTTCCCGAGCATTCTAGTGCCTTCATAATACGATATCAGGATGACTTTTGAATTCTTTCAAAACCGTGCGCTAAATCAAGCGCATCGAACTACAAGTGGATTGAATTCTCATATAGCCTGAGATATGTAGGAAATCCATTTCCGGGTTTTGGCCATAATTCCTAAAGTCTATACCAAAATTGGATTGCTCAATTTCATTTGCCTCAGATTTATTTCATCAATCCATGTCAATCGAGGGACAATTGTTGACACTCAATTTTGACCATCCACAATATTTATTAATCATCGAGCTTCTTAAATTCAAAAAGATTTGAAATAATTAACTTTATAAAATTCAAAATATTTTCCAAGTTATTTTAAATAATTTTGTCACTTTTTATAATTTTTAAATAATATATATGTTTTATATAGTTTTGTATATAGTTAGTATATTTTATTAATATTCGAAAATTGCTTAGAAAGGGTTTAGTTTTACTTGAATATTTGGTTAATTAGTTTAGTTATATAATAGTTTATATTTTTCAAATTAATTAGTTTATAATTAAGTTAATTATTTTATTTACTTAAGATTAAGAAGCTCGTTAATTAATTAATATTAATTCGTCTTATTTAGGTTTTAGCCGAAGTTGCTAATTTAACTAAATTTGGCTATTTATTAAATTCCAACATCTAACTCATATTTGACCTCATCTTAAACCCATTTTGGGCCAATTTAAACCAGGCCCAATATTTCCAACCCACCTAATTTCCCATTCTAGGCCCAATTTATTCTCTTCAATCAGCAGCCCATAACACTCCTTCAACCCAATCCAATAATACATTACATACAACCGTACAGTGTACAATACTCGACCTCACCCTATACGCGTTCTTCTTCTCCACAACATCACGACCCAGTGAAATCTAAACTAGAAACCCGCGACCCAGAACTAGACGCTAGCCCAGACCAGTTTAATCGCGACCCGAGCCCACTCTCCTCTCTCCCTTATCCGCTCATACTTGAATTTTCCAGGTTTCTAGAAATGTTAATTTATTGAGTTGTTTTCATTATTATTAAGTCTACTACATTTTTTTTTCTTTAAAAAATTTAATTGTTAATAACATCATCTTCTTATTCTTTTCCTCTGCAAAATGCTAATTTATTTTTCATTTGTTCTTTTTACATGTGATATCGATCTGAGTTCACTTTGGACTTATTCCTTGCATTTCTACGAGTTGAAATCCGTCTTTGAGTCAGCCTTATCTATGTCCAAAGAAATTGGAAGCTGTAACAGGTCTCAAAAAGTAGAAAAATAGGCTATATACATCAGATATACACTGATATACAACAAGTGTATACAAAAATGGGAATTGGGTTAAACCCCAAAAATAGCAGTGAATTAGGCCCAATAAAGGCCCAAATTCTCCCTTTCCCTATTTATTTATTTGTTATTATGTTGACTAATATTTTATTTGACTTTGGTTTTGAATTATTTAACTCCCAGATATAGTCATTTCTCCTTTTATATTCAAATTGAAATATATAATATATATGTATGTTATACTTAGCTTTATTTTTTATTATTTGCCTTGCAACTTGAGTTATTCCCCTTAGAATGTGCCCTTAAGTACCCCCTTAATAATAATAATAATAATAATAATAATAATAATAATAATAATAATAATAATAAATATATAAATGGATTTTATTATGTAATTAATATTTCTCAAAATTCGTCAAAGTCGTTTTAGTCAAATCGTCGGTCAACCGCAAGTTAGCGGACATTTCGAGGGCCTAACACCATCTCAAAATGTACATTGAACTTCGAACTCTTTTTAATTTAAATTGATTTTATCTGTTTAAGTCTTTTCAAAACCTTACGTTTTTTCTTAATTTTTACTAAAAATTAAGTGGCGGCTCTGTTTTTTTTTTGGAAATTCGATTTCTCTTAAATCATAAGTTTAATCAATTTTTCAAAAACTTAGTCATTTTTCTTTCACATTTATTTTTCGAGTAAAACAGAAATGACGACTTTGTTGGGGATTAATTAAGTTCTAACACCAAGATTAGAGTATTTGACTAATTGCTATTATTGAATTATTTATATGTGCTTAATGTGCTTAAATTTTTTATAACTGTCATTGCATTCATGACAATTTATGTATTTATAGTACATTAAGAACGGTTTCTGCATAATCGCAGCCAAACTTTTTATATTTGACCCTTTTTTTAAATGATCGACAATTTATGGGTACGTCATGCGTCCAATGGTTATCGTGAGTTCCAGCCTAAGTTGTCCAATTGGGTTCCCGATCTTTCAAAAGTCACTATTAGTCAACTAGCATAGAGCGAAACCAAATCCCAAATTTAGCGCATTTTTAACTAAGTTGACCCAACACCCAAGATGTGTTGGGCCCATTAGAAAGACCACTTTTTGTCCAAAACGGCTCATGCCCCAAACGGACATTTATACATATGTAATAAATTTGAAGGATGTATATGTTATTTGTCAAAACATTGTCTCTTGGGTCAGAGGGTTAGAGAGCTAGAATATAACTTTATTCTAATCGTATAAGGAACAAGTTATCATTGCAAACAAAAGAGTGGACATCCGAAGGAGACAAAAAATCAAAGAATGAAGGATCCTCTCACGGAAGCTTAGTTTAAGAGATTGTACCCCTGTGTGGGACTAATTATTTTGTATCTTATTTCCCCTATTATGTATCCCCATTCATTTTGTTCATAAGTTTGTACAAATATGGGTTTTGGGACAATGAAATGTTTCGAAAGACGTTATATATCCTTCTAATCGTTACGCTACCCTTGGCACAAAAGGGTCACATATCTGTTTAGAACGCGCAATAACTGCTTATGTGTTATAACTGTTTATGTGATTATATTGTTTTATTTGAATATGTTCTAGCCTACTTTTCTTAGAAGTTTTCTAAAACCCTTTAACCATGAATATCAAGTCACTATCAAAAGTGTGTCCAAATACTACCCGAGTCTTTAGTTTCTCAACAAAACCTGAATTTCACTTTTAAATATTACTCTCTCATCAGAAAAAGGTTGATTCTCCATCTCAAATCTAAAGGGATTCAAGAGTTGAACTACGTAGGACCTGAATTCTCCCTCGTGAAATACGTAGGCAGCCTTTTAAGGCTAGGTCCTCATTTTTTTTGAAATTTTATCTTTTCAAACTCTTACAAAATAAATTAGAGTTACACCTTAATCAAAAAATAAAAAGTATGACAATACAATCGACTTGTCTCGACTCAAGTCGACGTTTCCAATTCACTAGGCTCAACATCAAGTAGACAAATTCTTGTCTATTTAGTCTTTGCTCTAAATATGTGGGCTAGTTTATCTTCGAATGAAGCAACTCTTGTGTGTTTGTACCAATGTGTGACATCTTGTAATGTTTGACACCTTCAGGTACTAACACGTTTACCTTTTAAGTTATTTTACATATGTCAGGTACTTAGAATTGATCTGTGTTGATAAGCTAGTTGAACACCCTTACTATACAAGATTCCCCTAAAGATTCATTCCCTACCCACAGTCTACTAAAAGGAAAAGCATCAATGGGTGACAACAATGACGAGGTTGGACTGACTGAGGTTGTCGTAGTTCAACCCTTTATCACTGAACAAAATGAAATGATTATGCAATTGTTGCAACAAATTGCAGATTTAAAGGTTGAAATGCAAAGGAACCAAGATTTATGGAATCCAGTTTTCATTGTCAATCCTCCGGGCGAGGAAAGGCCTTCACTCCACTTTCCTCCTCTGAATTCAAACCCGAAACATGTCCTGAACAGCCCACCCTCCAACCCTGCTGAAAAGCCCTCCACCATCAACTCAACACGCTCAAATCTTCATCATGTCAGCACTTCATACCAAGCACCGCAATCTCTTCAAAACCTGAATACCAACTATCAAGTTTGCCCTCCCCCTCAGAACAAAAATGTCAACAATCCGCAAACCTTCCTCCATCACCAAAATCAGCATACAAACCGCCAGAGTTTCCCCCAAAATTACCAAGTCACTCAAAATACCCAGAATCCCTCCATTGCTCCGCCATTGCCTCAAAAGACTACTTTCCAAATTCCAATTTCCAAATCCAAATGAACCTTATGCCAACTTTTGCAAGCTTGATCACTATGAGGAACAAGAGAGATAATGGAGGTCAAAAGAAGAAGCAACCAAGTTGAATATGAAAGAAGAGATCAGGAAAGCCATGAAGGAGCTGCACTGTATTCCTGAAGTCGATGGGTTGAGTTATGAGGATCTGTGCATCCATCCGAATCTGGACCTCCAAGAAAGATTTAAAGTGCCAAAATTTGACACTTTCAAAGGTACATAAAACCCGATAGAGTACCTGAGGGTCTACTGTGACCAACTCGTGGGAGTTAGAAGAAATGAAGTTTTATTAATGCAGCTTTTTAGCCGAAGTTTGAATGAAGAAGCGTTGGAATGGTTTACCTCCCATGAGATAAAATAGTGGTCTAGCTGGAATGCACTAGCTAAATATTTCGTCGAACGGTTAGCCTACAATATGGAGATCGTTCATGATCACTATTCTTTGGAGAGAATTAAGAAGAAATCCACTGAAAGCTATTGTGAATATGCGTATAGGTGGAGGATATAGGCCGCTCGAGTTCTACCTCCCATGTCTGAGAAAGAGATCGTTGAAGTGTTCGTACGCATTCAAGAGCCAGAGTATTATGACAGGATAATGTTGCTCATTAGAGAAAAATTTGTGGAGATAGTCAAAGTAGGTGAGGCTGTCGAAGATAGGCTTAAAACCGAAAAGATTCCTCGTGTTGCTGCCCCTACCGAATCGTCGGGATTATTGAGAAAAAAAAAAAGGATGTGTCTTCCATTTCCTACGCATCTGATGGAAAAGGACACTTCAGAAGATTTTTTCACCCTACAAAGCTAATCCTCAAGCTCCACAAAATTCATATATTGCTTGTTACACCCAATCAGATTATAAAATTCTACAACCGAGTTACCAAATTCCACCTTCTGTTTACCAAACTCCACCTTCACATTACCAAAATACTCATCCATAATATCAAGCTCCATCAGTTAATTGATCAAATATCCAATCAAGTTACTAAAATCCACTCCCATACTACCAAAGTACCCTTTCTAACTACCGAGCTTCGCAATACCCAAATTTCCAAATGCTAACGTCAAGTGCCTCCACATCCACAAAGTAATTACAATCCTCATCGCCGAAATCTTCAGAAGAAACCTTCTAGAGTCTTCACTCCTATGGTTGAGAGTCGAACACAACTTTTTGAGATATTGAATTCAGTTGGCCTGATACAGACAATTGATCCAAAAAATATCAATGTCAACTCCAAGCTTTATAGACTCGATCTTCACTGTACTTACAATTCAAGAGTTGCTGGGCATATTACTGAGGAATGTATCAACTTGAAACATAAAATTCAAGACTTGATAAATCAAAAGGTCGTCACTCTTCAGACTACCACTCCTAATGTCAATAGTAACCCCATGCCAAATCATGGAGGGGTGACTATTAATATGATTGAAGTCGAAAAAGATTTGAACGTAGAGAAAGTTATAATTTCAATCAACCTTCAAAATCTTGAAAAATTTGTAACCTCTCCAACCGAAAGAGAGAAGTCCAAATTTGTGATCATGGCACCTCATGAAACTTTTGCTTTAGTATCGAATGAGGGTCAAAACTATGTAATGTCATCAAGCTTTTCCAAAATCATTGCCTCCCTTATATCAGTCTTTTCCTATCCAAAATGGTGTAGGGAGGAATCAAAAATTTGTTCAAAGAAGGTCATATTGTGCTTGAAGAGATAATCGAGACACCAGTCACACTAGACATCGAGTCAAAGAAGCAAAAGCCTAATTGGACATCCACTCCGCTCTTGATTCCTCGACCATCTTAGTAGACAAAGACAATTTTCTATGTTATTTCTAAAATTGGTGGTGTCCCGAATGAGGCTCGAGACCCATCTTTTATTCTATTTTTGCCTCACTATGTTTTAATCTCCCTCATAATATTTTGAAAAAACTAAAATGATTTATCGTCATGACCAAAGTTCTTATTTTCTTATTTCAAATAAAAGCCTCTTGTATTGCGAAAAGTTGTTTTACTTGCGTTATATTTGCTATCTAATAGTATCTGCATATGATTTCAGTGAAAATATTTTCAAATCAGTCAATATCATGTCATGTTACAAGCTGAATGTACAAAATGAGGTCGATGCAGATGAATTGAAGGACTCCAATGAGAAGATCATGGTACCCAAACACCTGGTTGAGGAATTCAGACAATTCGAAAGTCACGATAAGCCGAACTCAGAAGAGACCAAAATAGCGAATCATGAAAATGATAAATGTGTCAAAGAAATCAAAATAGGTGTCAATCTGACAAAAGCACACGAAAAAGAACTCATTATTTTGCTTAAAGAACACATCGATACATTTCTTTGATGACATTACATAGTTGAGCATGAACATTGGAACTCACAAGTCATCAATCTACTTAAATATTGTCAAAGGATACCATGTTTGAGGACTCTACTTCTATCTCTTCCTTGTACTCGCCTTTATTTTCTTGTAATCGTTTATGCTTGGAATTTATGCCTTTGTAGTTGAATTACGTTTGACCTGAATTCTCAAAAATCAGATACGTAGGTAGCCTATATCGGCCTCGGTCACCCCTTTATCCCTTTTCAATGTTTCCTTTTGTACTTGAACTACGTTCGACTTGAAATCTCAAGAATGAGATACGTAAGCGGCCTATGTCGGCCTAAGTCGGTTCCTTGTTTAATTTTTTCTATTTTTGTTAATATTTTAAGGGGAAATATGTTTGACTTGATTCCTGCCTCAATGGGATACGTAAGCACCACAACAGCTTGGTCATATCTCCCGTAAGAATTCTATTTTTCTTAACAATAGAAACTGGGACCGAATTATTGAGAGGTACACAAATATTCTCAAGAGGAAGATCTCTCCAACAAGCCAAAACAGAAGTAGCATCGAAAGTTGAAACTGGGACAGAATTTTTTAGAAGATCTCAAAAATTCCATATTTGGTTCATCAACAGTTCAAGATACGCCAAAACAGTCAACTGGGAAAGAATTTTTCTAGAATGACCTCAAAAATTTTAATATGGTTCATCAACAGTTTAGAACAACTTTGAATACTTCCCAGCAAATGACCGGATAGACCTCGAGGCATCAATTTCAAAGACATTCGCTAAGCTTGACGTGACATGACACTTGGCAGTGACCTGTTCCAAATTTTACTTTCCGAAAATATATTTTCCTTAAAACTTTTCTTTCGTGTTTCAATATTTTGCATAAAATGTTTTGTCTTGTCTATCGAGAAGCAAGAGATCAGAGCGATCAACTGAAAATAGAAAGACAAGGAGGAAGCGATTGAAGAAGTCAACACAGATCAGCTCACTTAAAATTAATAAATTTTCTGTGGATGTAGGAAATGGTTCAATGCTTCCAATTCCAAAAGAAGTAATAGTGGGTATGAGTAACATTATCTTCTCTCAAAACCCCATCAAGACAAGCGAACATACAAATGTTCAAAGGTAAAGCAGATGGACCGATCTTCATCATCCTACCAATGGATATTCACTATCCTATCAATGGATCATCATCGTCCTACCGACGGATATTTATCAACATCATCCTTCCAATGGATAGATCTTTACTATCATCATCCTACCAATGGATCTTCATCAACATTATCCTACCAATGGATCGTAGTCACTATCATACCAATGGATCTCATCCTCCTACCTACAGATCTTACTCATCTTCATTATCATTATCATACCAATAGATCAACATTATTCTACCAATGGATCATTTTCATTATCTTTAAAGTGGATCGACATTATCCTACCAATGGTTCATCAACGTTTTCCTACCAATTGATCAACATTATCCTACCAATGGTTCATCAACATCATCTTATCAAAGGATCAACATCATCCTACCGACGAATCTTCATTAACGTTATCGTACAAATGGATCAACATTGTCCTACCAATGGATCATCAACAACGTCCTATCACAGGATCAACATCATTCTACCGATAGAGTAACATCATCATCATCATCTTATTATTGGAGTGACAACATCATCATCATACTATTATTATGATCATCCTATCAATAATGAATTATTATCCAACCAATGAAGCATCAACATCATTATCCTATCGATGAAGCATCATCATCATATCATCATTTTCATTCGATCAATGAGGAATCACTATCTCATCAATGGAGCATCAACATCATCATCGTATTGATGGAGCATCATCATCCAATCATGTAGCAACATTATCCTACTGATGGATTATCATCATCCTACCAATGGATTATTGCCATCTTACTATTGAAAAATCATCATCGTTATTTTTATTTGCAAGAACGCCATCAAGAGTGCCATCAACATATTACATCAGTCTTTTTTCTTATTACTTCATATCAAAAGATGAGCTCATTGAAAAATTATATTGCAAATATAAGATACGAGTTTTATTTGCTTTACGTCAAATTAGAAGAAGATGACGTCAAATGTTCAAAGAGAGAAATTAAATGTATGCACGGTGAAAGACACTAACTCTCCATTTGAATTATAATTTATGGTAATGAGTTTTATCTCAATCTTTGTCGAGAGCATCTAAAATGATAAATTCTCAAAATAAACCACAGGTGCGGACGACATCAAAAGGATGCAGCACAACATGGAACTTTTTCTTAGCAGTGAACTGGGACATAATTCGAAAAAGAGTGACAAACTATTAAGACACGAGCTGAGGAGCGACTTCCACCACAATCAAACCACACCCCTACTAGAAGGGATGTGGGTTTTTCTTCAGGTTTATCAATTTCAGTTTTGCATCCGAAAAATTTTGATTTTCACCGGTAGTAATTTTCCAATCGGATGGACAATACACCTAGAGTTTTGGAAATTATGCCCATGTAAGTTCTTACTTATGGGTGTAAAGTTCACCACATTCATGGCTAAGAGGTTGCAAGCGTCATTTTCATATTCGACTTATTCCCAATCGAATGTTATCTTAGCATAAAAGGTTTTCTTTTCAATCGATCAAGTTGAACTACAAGCATCCTGATTCCTAAAGTCTAAGGATATGTATGCAGGCTCAATGTTAAAAGTTTAGTTGTATTCCAATATTCTCTCTCAAATCATGTTCCCGAGCATTCTAGTGCCTTCATAATTCGATATCAGGATGACTTTGAATTCTTTCAAAATCGTGCGCTAAATCAAATGTATCGAACTACAAGTTGCCTGAATTCTCATATAGTCTGAGATATGTAGGAAACCCGTTTTCGGGTTTCGACCATAATTCCTAAAATTCATACCAAAGTTCCTTTTCTGAGAGATGAAGAAGTGGTCGTTCAAAATTGGATTCGTGAATTTCATTTGCCTCGGATTTCTTTCATCAATCCAAGTCAAACCAAGGACAGTTGTTGACCCCCAATTTTGACCATCCACAATATTTATTAATCATCGATCTTCTTAAATTCCAGATGATTTGAAATAGTTTACTTTATAAAATTCAAAATATTTTCCAAGTTATTTTAAATAGTTTTATCAATTTTTATAATTTTTCAATAATATATAAGTTTTATATAATTTTATATATAATTAGTATATTTTATGAATATTCAAAAATTGCTTAGAAAGTTTTACTTGAATATTTGGTTAATTAGTTTAGTTATATAATAGTTTATATTTTTCAAATTAATTAGTTTATAATTAAGTTAATTATTTTATTTTCTTAAGATTAAGAACCTCATTAATTGATTAATATTAATTCGTCTTATTTAGGTTTTAGCCGAAGTTGCTAATTTAACTAAATTTGGTTATTTATTAAATTCCAAGATCTAACTCATCTTTGACCTCATCTTAAACCCATTTTCGGCCTATATAAACCAGGCACAATATTTCCAGCCCACCTAATTTCCCATTCTAGGCCCAATTTAATCTCTTCAATCAAGAGCTCACAACACTCCTTCAACCCACTCCAATAATACATTACATACAACCGTACAACATACAATACCCGACTCCACCCTATACGCATTCTTCTTCTCCACAGCATCCCAACCCAGTTAAATCGAAACCAGCAACCCGCGAACTAGAACCAGATGCGAGCCCAGACCAATCCAATCGTGACCAGAGCCTACTCTTCTCTCTCCCTTATCCGCTTGTACTTGAATTTTCCAACTGTTTCGATCTTGCGCCTCAATCGTCCTTCACTCATAATCGAACGTCTATCTTCATTTTTTCGTTGAAGAACTGTACTATTGACATCCGTTCAACCTTATCCTTTCAGAGGAATTCAAATTTTGAATTCCCCTAAAATCCACCCATTTGGTCCCCTTTTCAATTCCATTCTTCCCTTATTTGATCTCTCGTCCCCTCTCACCGAAAGGGATCTGGATTTTTTTGGATAGTCTATTAGCTAAGAAGAATTCTTTCTTTCCAATATATAATTTTCTAATCCTAAGAAGGTCATTGTTTCGGTGTTGCTTGGATTTATTTATTTATTTTTGGTTTGTTGCTTGAGTCTAAACTAGTGTGCTAGAAGAGTCGTGGAAAGTCGTTGCTCTCTCTCTCAATCGCTGCTCTGGAAGAGGTAAATTCTTTCAATTTATAAGTTCTCTTTTAGTTTATATTTTCTAGTGAAATCTTGTTGATGTGAGTCATTATCGCTATAGTTAAATCTTTACTAGTATTAGTAATTGTTGAGATGCTCTAAGTTGATTCGTTTTGTTTGGGGAATAATTAGTATAGTCTTGTTTTGTTTCCCTTTCTTTTTTTTCCTTTTTTTTTGGTCTGTGGTTGGCTAGGTATAAGAATCATATGTTATTCTATTTAATTTGTCCAAGTTAGCTATCACAAGTTTAAGTTCAACTCTCTCGTGAATTCGTTACTACTATCAATATGTTTCCTTTTATTAGAGTAAGCATATATCTATTCAAATCAAGTAATTACTTGTATTAAGTTGATGCCGTATGGTTTTGTTAGTTTCACGACTTCGACATGACTCTATCTTGTGAATCTGATTCCTCTTGCATGCTCATTTTATCGTAGTATTATGTTCGGCTTTCTTCTCGAGTTTTGTTGTTAGACTTGGATAGGACTTGTTAGTTTGTCCAGATCCTAGTGTTAAAGTGATTAGATTTTTTCCTGTTGAAGGTGTTCTCCTCTTGAATTTTCACCTTACTTGTCATTGTATTCTTGCACTTAATTCATACACATTAGTAATTAAGGATTAATAAATCTTGTCAACTCCTTGTTATTTGGTCTTTCGGGGGAAGCATAAGTTGGGGATTAGATGATAAATTAGTTAAATCGTCTGTTTATTGTTGTTTAGCAATATATTTTATAGGATATTCTAATACTTGAATCTAGTATGTATGAATTTGATGTTGGGATTTTGTTTCCTTAACTCTATATCTAAGTCTCGTACTTTAAATTTATGCATACATACATACATACATATTTATATATATATATATATTGATCTGTTCATTAAATTAAATGTTATTACTTTTTTATTTTTTCAAGCTAACAAATGATCAAATTCCAATTTGCTCACACACTTAATTTTTTTTAGAAATGTTAATTTATTGAGTTGTTTTCATTATTATTAAGCCTACTACATTTTTTTTCATTAAAAGATTTCATTGGTAATAACTGCATCATCTTCTTATTCTTTCCCTCCGCAAAATGCTAATTTATTTTTCATTTGTTCTTTTTACATGTGATATCAATCTGAGTTCACTTTGGACTCATTGCTTGCATTTCTTCGAGTTGAAGTACGTCTTTGAGTCAGCCTCATCTATGTCCGAAGAAATTGGAAGTTGAAACAGGTCTCGAAAAGCAGAAAAATGGGTTGTATATATTTGATATACACTTATATACAACAAGTGTATACAAAAATGAGAATTGGGTTGAACCATAAAAATAGCAGCGAATTTGGCCCAAGAAAAGCCCAAATTCAAATTTTCTCCCTTTCCCTATTTATTTATTTGTTATTACGTTGACTAAAATTATATTTGATTTTGGTTTTGACGTAATTAACTCCCAGAGATAGTTATTTCTCCTTAAATTGAAATATAATATATATATATATATATGTGTGTGTGTGTGTGTTATACTTAGCTTTATTTTTTATTATTTGTCTTGCAACTTGAGTTATTCCCCTTAGAATGTTCCCTTTTTAGTTTCCCCTTAATAGTAAAAATAATAATAATAAATAAATAAATGAACTTTATTACTTAATTAATATTTTCTCAAAATTAGTCAAAGTCGTTTTAGTCAAATCGTCGGTCAACTACAAGTTAGCGGGCAATCCGAGGGCCTAACACCTTCTCGGAATATACATAGAACTTCGAACCCTTTTTATTCTCAATTAATTTTATCTGTTTAAGTCTTTTGAAAACCTTGCGTTTTTCTTGATTTTTACTAAAAATTAAGTGGTAGCTCTATTTTTTTTTGGAAATTCGATTTCTCTTAAATCATAAATTTAATCGATTTTTTGAAAACTTAGTCACTTTTCTTTTATATTTATTTTTCAAGTAAAACAAAAATGACGACTCTGTTGGAATTAATTAATTTCTAACCACAAGATTATAGTATTTGACTAATTGTTATTATTTAATTGTTTATCTGTGCTTAATGAGTTTAAATTTTTTATAACTATCATTGCATTCATGGCACTTTTTGTATGTATAGTATATTAAGAACGGTTTCTGCATAATTGCAACCGGACTTTTTATACTTGACCCTTTTCCGGGATGATCGACAATTTGTTTGTATGTCATACGTCCAATGGTTGTCGTGGGTTCCAGCCTAAGTTGTCAACTTGGGTTCCCGGTCTTTCAAAAACCACTCTTAGTCAACTAGTGTAGAACGAAACAAAATCCCAAATTTAGCACATTTTTAACTAAGTTGACCCAACACCCAAGGCGTGTTGGACCCATTAGAAAGACCACCTTGAGTCCAAAACGGCCCACGCCCCAAACGGACGTTCATACTTATGTGTTAAATTTGAAGGATGTATACGTTATTTGTCAAAACATTGTCTCTTGGGTTAAAGGGTTAGAGAGCTAGATTATATCTTTATTCTAATCGATAAGGAGCAAGTTATCATTGCAAACAAAAGAGTGGACATCCGGAGGAGACAAAAAATAAATGAACGAAGGATCATCTCATAGAAGCTTAGTTTAGGAGATTATACCCCTGCGTAGGACTGATTATTTTGTATTCAATTTCTCCTATTATGTATTCCCATTCATTTTGTTCATAAGTTTGTATAAATTTGGGTTTTGGGACAATGGAATGTTTCAAATGACGTTATACATCCTTCAAATCATTAGACCTACCCTTGGCACAAAGGGTCACATATCTGTTTAGAACACGCAATAACTGTTTATGTGTTATAATTGTTTGTGCGATTATATTGTTTTATTTGAAGATGTTCTAGCCTACTTTTCTTAGAGGTTTTCTAGAACCCTTCAAGCATGACTATCAAGTCACTATCAAAGTGCGTCGAAATACTCCTCGAGTCTTTAGTTTCTCAACAAAACCTGAATTTCACTTTTAAATATTACTCTCTCATCTAAGAATAAGGTCGATTCTCCAACAAAATCAAAAGAGATTCAAGAGTCGAACTACGTGGGACCTGAATTCTACCTCGTGAGAGATGTAGGCAGCCTTCCAAGGCTCGGTCCCTATTTTTTTTTGAAATTTTATCTTTTCAAACTATTACAAAAGAAATTAGTGTTACATCTCAATCAAAAATCAAAAGTACGATAATATAATCGACTTGTCTCGACTCAAGTCGACATTTCCAATTCACTAGCTCAAAATCAAATAGACAATTTCCTGTATATTTAGTCTTTTCTCTAAATATGTGGGCTAGTTTCTCTTTTGAATGAAGCAACTCTTGTTTGTTTGTACCAATGTGTGATATCTTGTAATGTTTGTCACCTTCAAGCACTAACACGTTTACCTTTTGTGTTATTTTTCTTCTTCCAGGTACTTAGAATTGATCTGTGCTGATAAGCTTGTTGAACACCCTTCCTTTACAAGATTCAAAGCCCGTAAAGATTCCTTCCCTAACCACAATCTACTAAAAAGAAAAGCATCAATGGGTGACAACAAATACGAGGTTGGCCTGACTGTGGTTGTCGTAGTTCAGACAACTAAACAAAATGAGTTGATTATACAATTGTTGTAACTGATTGCAGATTTAAATGTTGAAATGCAGAGGAACCAAGATTTACGGAATTCAGTCTTCATTGTCAATCCTTCAGGCGAGGAAAGGCCTCCACTTCACTTTTCCCCTTTGAATTCAAACTCGGAACATGTCCTGAATAACCCACCCTCCAACCCTACTCAAAATCCCTCCACCATCAACTTAACACCCTCATATATTCATAACGTCAGCACTTCATACCAAGCACTGCATCATCTTCAAAACCTGGATACCAACTATCAAGCTTGCCATCCCCCTCAAAATCAAAATGTCAACAATCTATAAACCTTCCTCCCTCACCAAAATCAACATACAAACCCTCAGACTTTCCCCCAAAATTACCAAGTCACTCAAAATACCCAGAATCCCTCCATTGCTCTACAATTGCCTCAAAAGACTACTTTCCAAATTCTAATTCCAAATGAACCTTGTGCCAACTGTTCCAAACTTGATCACTATGAGGAACAAGAGAGAGAATGGAGGTCAAAGGAAGAAGCAACCAAGCTAAATATAAACGAAGAGATCAGGAAAGCCATGAAGGAGTTGCACTGTATTCCTGAAGTCGATGAGTTGAGTTATGAGTATATGTTCTTCCAACCAAATCTAGACCTCCCTGAAGGGTTTAAAGTGCCAAAATATGACACTTTTGGAGGAACAAGAAACCCATTGGCGCATCTGAGGGCCTACTGTGACCAACACGTGAGAATTGGAAGAAATGAAGCTTTATTAATGCGGCCTTTTAGCTGAAGTTTGAATTGGGAAGCGTTGGAATGGTTTAGCTACCATAAGATAAAACAGTGGTCTAGCTGGAATGCACTAGCTAAAGATTCTGTTGAACGGTTTACCTACAATGTGGAGATAGTTTCTGATCGCTATTCTTTAGAGATAATTAAGAAGAAATCCACTAAAATCTATCGTGAATATGCGTAGAGGTGGAGGAAAGCTGGGTTCGACCTCTCATGTCTGAGAAGGAGATCGTTGAGGTGTTCATACTCATTCAAGAGCCAGAGTATTATGACAGGATAATGTTGCTCATTGGAGCAAAATTTGTGGAGATAGACAAAATAGGTGAGGCTATCGAAGATGGTCTTAAAATCGAAACAATTCCTCGTGTTGCCGCCCTTACCGAATCTTCAGAATTGTTGAAAAAGAAGAGAGAGGATGTGTTTCCATTTCCTACGCATCTGATGGAAAATGATATTTCAGAAGATTCTCACCCTACAAAGGTTATACTCAAGCTCCACAAAATTCATAGCCTGCTTGTTATACCCAATCAGATTAACAAATTCCACCACCGAGTTACTAAATTCCACCTCATGTTTACCAAACTCCACCTCCACATTACCAAAATACTCATTCATATTATCAAGCTACATTAGTTAATTGCTCAATTATCCAAACAAGTTACCAAAATACACCCCCATACTACCAAAGTACCCTTTCTAGCTACTGAGCTCCGCAATACCCAAATTTCCAAACGCCAGCACCAAATCATCAAAATCCTCCAAGCTACCGTCAAGTGCCTCCACATCCACAAAATAATTACAGTCCGCCTCGTCGAAATCTGGAGAAGAAAACTTCTAGAGTCTTTACTCCTTTGGTTGAGAGCCAAACACAACTTTTTGAGAGATTGAATTCATCTGGCCTGATACAGACAATTGATTCGAAAAATATCAATGTCAACTCTAAGCTTTATAGACCCGATCTTCACTGTGCTTACCATTCAGGAGGTGCAGGGTATATTACAAAGGATTGTATCAACATGAAACATAAAATTCAACACTTGATAAATCAAAAGGTCGTCACTCTTCAGACTGCCACTCCTAATGTCAATAGTAACCCCATTTCGAAACATGGATGGGTGACTATTAATATGATTGAAGTTGAAGAAGATTCGAACGTGGAGAAATCTCAGTCAACCTTGAAAAGCTTGAAAAAGTTGTGACCTTTCAAACCGAAAGAGAGAAGTCCAAATTTGTGATCACGGCACCTCATGAAGTTTTTGCTTTAGTGCCGAATGAGGGTCAAAATAGGGAGAAGATCGATCAAGCTTTTACAAAATCATTGCCTCACTTATATCACTCTTTTCTTATGCAAAATGGTCTGGGGAGGAATCAAAAATTTGTTCAAAGAAGGTCATATTGTGCTTGAAGAGATAATCGAGACATCAGTCACACTAGACATCGAGTCAAAAAAGCAAAAGCCAAATTGGACATCCGCTTCGCTCTTGATTCCTCGACCGTCTTGGCAGACATAGACAATTTTCTATGTAATTTCTAAAATTTGTGGTGTCCTGAATGAGGCTCGAGACCCATCTTTTACTCTATTTTTGCCTCACTATATTTTAATCTCCCTCCTAATATTTTGAAAAAACTAAAATGATTTATCGTCATGACCAAAGTTCTTATTTTCTTATTTCAAGTGAAAGCCTCTTGTATTGCGAATATATGTTTTACTTGCCTTATATTTGCTATCTAACAGTATCTGCCTATGATTTCAGTGAAAATATTTTTAAATCTGTCAATATCATGTCATGTCACAAGCTGAATAAACAAGATGAGGTCGATGCGGATGAACTTAAGGACTATAATGAGAAAATCATGCTACCCAAACACCTAGTTGAGGAATTCTGACAGTTCGAAAGTCACGATAAGCTGAACTCAGAAGAGACCAGAATAGCGAATCATGAAAATGATAAATGCGTCAAATAAATCAAAATTAGTGTCTATCTGACAAAAGCATATGAAACAGAACTCATCAGTTTGTTTAAAGAACACGTCGATACATTTCTTTGATGACATTACATAGTTGAGCATGAACATTGTATCTCACAAGTCATCAATCTACTCAAATTCTGTCAAAAGAGACCATGTTTGAGGACTCCACTTCTATCTTTTCCTTGTAATCGCCTTTATTTTCTTGTAACAGTTTATGCTTGGAATTTATCCCTTTGTATTTGAACTACGTTTAACCTGAATTCTCAAAAATGAGATACGTAGGCGACCTATATCGGCCTCGATCACCCCTTTATCCATTTTCAATGTTTCCATTTGTACTTGAACTAGGCTCGACCTGAATTCTCAAGAATGAGATACGTAGATGGCCTATGTCGGCCTCGGTCGGTTCCTTGTTTAATTTTTTTTATTTTTGTTAATCTTTGAGGGGGAACTACATTTGACCTGATTCCTGCCTCAATGGGATACGTAGGCGACACAACGGCTCGGTCATATCTCCCGTAAGATTTCTATTTTTCTTAATAATAAAAACTGGGACAGAATTTTTTAGAGGGACCCAAAAATTCTCAAGAGGAATATCTGTCCAACAAGTCAAAACTGAAGTAGCATTGAAAGTTGTAACTGGAACAGAATTTTTGAGAAGATCTCAACAATTCCATATTTGGTTCATCAACAGTTCAAGATACGCCAAAACAGTCAACAAGGAAAGAAATTTTTGAGGATGACCTCAAAAATTTAAATAGGGTTCATCAGTAGTTGAGAAAAACTTCAAATACTTCTCTGCAAATGACCAAATAGACCTCAAGGCATCTACTTCAAAGACATTCGCTAAGTTTGCCGTGACATGACACTTGCCAGCGACCTTTTCTAAATTTTACTTTCTGAAAATCTATATTCCTTAAAAAATTTCTTTTGTGTTTCAATATTTTGCATAAAATGTTTTGTCTTGTCTATCGAGAAGCAAGAAATCAAAGCGATCAACTGAAAATAGAAAGACAAGGAGCAAGCGATTGAATAAGTCAACACAAATCAGCTTACTTAAAACTAACAATTTTTTTGTGGATGTACGAAATGGTTTAATGCTTCCGATTCCAAAAGAAGTAATTGGGATATGAATAACATTGTCTTTTCTCGAATTCCCAACAAGACAAGCGAACATACAAATGTTCGAAGGCAAAGCAGATGACCCGATTTTCATCATCCTGCCAATGGATGTTCACTATCCTATCAATAGATCATCATCGTCCTACCGACGCATATTTATCAACATCATCCTTCCAATGGATAGATCTTTACTATCATCATCCTACCAATGAATCTTCATCAACATTATCCTACAAATGTATCGTAGTCACTATCATGCCAATGGATCATCATCCTTCTACCGACAGATCTTTATCATCTTCATTATCATTATCCTACCAATGGTTCATCAACGTTATCCTACCAATGGATCAACATTATCCTACCAATAGATCATCAATATCATCTTATCAAATGATCAGCATCATCCTACCGATGGATCTTCATTAACGTTATCATACCAATCGATCAACATTATCCTACCAATGGATCCTCAACATCATCCTATCAAAGGATCAACATCATTCTACCGACGGATCTTCATTATCATTATCCTACCAATGGATCATCATTATCCTACCAATGGAGCATCACATCATCATCATCATTCTATCGATGGAGTAGCATCATCATCATCATCCTATTGTTGGAGTGACAACATCATCATCATTCTATCGATGGAGTAGAATCGTCATCCTATCATTATGATCATCCTATCAATGAAGAATCATTATCCTACCAATAGAGCATTAACATCATCATCCTAACGATTAAGAATCATCATCATCCTACCGATGGAGCATCCTCATCATATCATCATCATCATTCTATCAATGAGGAATCATTATCTCATCAATGGAGCATCAACATCATCATCCTATTGATGGAGCATCATCATCATCATATCATGTAGCAACATTATCCTACCAATGGATCATTATCATCCTACCATTGGATTATCAGCATCTTACTATTAAAGAATCATCATCATTATTGTTATTTACAAGAACGTCATCAAGAGAGCCATCAACATATTACATCAGTCTTTTTTCTTATTACTTCATATCAAAAGAGGAGCCCATTGAAGAATTATATTACAAAAATAAGATAGAGCTTTATTTGCTTTACGTCAAATTGGAAGAAGATGACGTCAAATGTTCAAAGAGAGCAATTGAGTGTATACATGGTGAAAGACACTAACTCTCCATTTGAATTATATTTTATGCTAATGAGTTTTATCTCAGTCTTTGTCTAGAGCATCCAAAAGGATGAATTCTAAAAATAAACCACAGGTGCAGACGACATCAAAAGGATGCAGCATAACGTGGAACTTTTTCTTAGCAGCGAATTGGGACATAGTCCGAAGAGGAGTGTCAAACTTGTATGATGCGAGCTGAGTAGGGATACACCACAATCAAACCACACCCCTATTAGAAGGCATGTGGGTTTTTCTTCAGGTTTATCGATTTCAGTTTCACATCCGAAAATTTTGGTTTTCACCGAGAGCAACTTTCCAATCCGAATGACAATACACCCAGAGTTTAGGAAATTATGTCCGTGTAAGTTCTTACTTATTGGTGTGAAGTGCATCACATTCATGGGTAAGAGGTTGCAAGCGTCATTTTCATATTCGACTTATTTGTCGCTCTTCCGAATCGAAGGTTATCTTAGCATAAGACGTTTCCTTTTCAACCGATCGACTTGAACTACAAACAGCCTGATTCCTAATGTCTAAGGATATGTGGGCCGGCTCAATATTGAAAACTCGGTTGTATTACAACATTCTCTCTCAAATCATGTTCCCGAGCATTCTAGTGCCTTATAATTTGATATGAGGATGACTTTTGAATTCTTTCAAAATCATGCGCTAAATCAAGCGTATCGAACTACAAGTGGCCTGAATTCTCATATAGCCTAAGATATGTAGGAAATCCATTTTCGGGTTTCGGCCATAATTCCTAAAGCCCACACCAAAGTTCCTTTTCTGAGAGATGAAGAAGTGGTCGTTCAAAATTGAATTCGTCGATTTCATTTGCCTCGAATTTCTTTCATCAATCCGAGTCAAACGAGGACAATTGTTGACACCCAATTTTGACCATTTACAATATATATTAATCATCGAGCTTCTTAAATTTCAAACTATTTGAAATAATTGACTTTATAAAATTCAAAATATTTTCCAAGTTATTTTAAATAGTTTTGTCACTTTTTATAATTTTTAAATAATATATATATATTATATAATTTTGTATATAATTAGTATATTTTATGAATATTTGAAAATTGCTTAGAAAGGATTTAGTTTTAATTCCATTTTTCCCTATATAAACTCTCGTCCCCTCTCAACGAAACGGATCTGGATTTTTTTTTGGATAGTCTATTAACTGAGAAGAATTCTCTCTTTCTAATATATAATTTCTGAATCCTAAGAAGGTCACTATTTCGGTGTTGCTCGGATTTATTTATTTATTTTTGGTTTGATGCTCGAGTCTAAACTAGTGTGCTAGAAGAGTCGTGGAAAGTCGTTGCTCTCTGTCTCAGTCGCTGCTCTGGGAGAGGTAAATTCTTTCCCTTTATAAGTTCTCTTTTAGTTTATATTTTCTAGTGAAAACTTGTTGATGTGAGTCATTATCGCTATGGTTAAATTTTTGCTAGTATTAGTAATTGTTGAGATGCTCTAAGTTGATTTGTTTTGTTTGGGGAATAATTAGTATAGTCTTGTTTTGTTTTCCTTCTGATGGTGGATGTGCTCCATTGGGCAAGTTGAGTTTAAACTCGGATATCTATTTGTCTTCTGTTGGTGTTGATAAACGTCGCTATTTAGCTAGCACTTGTTTCTTGTTAATGAGCGCACCTCATATTTTGAATCTTGGCATGTCTCAATCTTTTGAAGTTGTTTGTTCGAGCCAGCCTTAATATACCTTATGAATTATAATGTTCTAACTATTTCAATTTATGTCTTCAATAACATGTCTCTTTGCTGCCTTTTCCCAGAATTAAGTTGGCATAGAATAGTTTTGAGCATGTTAGCAAGTATTCCCTTTCTTTTTTTTTCTTTCTTTTTTGGTCTTTTGCTGGTTAGGCATAAGAATCATATGTTATTCTATTTTATTTGTCCAAGTTAGCTGTCACACGTTTAAGTTCAACTCTCTCGTGAATTCATTACTCCTATCAATATGTTTCTCTTTATTAGAGTAAGTATTTATCGATTCATATCAAGTAATTACTTGTATTAGGTTGATGTTGTATTCTTTTGTTAGCTTCATGACTTCAACATGACCCTATCTTGTGAATCTGATTCCTCTCGCATGCTCATTTTATCTTAGTATTATGTTCGGCTTTCTTCACGAGTTTAGTTGTTAGACTTGGATAGGACTTGTTAGTTTGTCAAGATCCTAGCGTTAAAGTGATTAGATTTTCTCCTGATGAATGTGTTCTCCTCTTGAATTTTCACCTTACTTGTCATTGTATTCCCGCACTTAATTCATACACATTAGTAATTAAGGATTAATAAATCTTGTCAACTCCTTGTTATTTGGTCTTCCGTGGGAAGCATAATTTGGGGATTAGGATCATTAACATGGATGCATGTGCTTATTGTACGCTTGAAGTATGGTGTTTTGATTTGATTTTATCACTTGTGAAGAAATGATAAATTCGTTAAATCGTCGGTTTATTGTTGGTTAGCAATATATTTGATAGGATATTTTGATACTTGAATCTAGTATGTATGAATTTGATGTTGGGATTTTGTTTACTTAACTCTATATCTAAGTCTCGTCCTTTAAATTTATGCATGCATATACATATATATTGATCTGTTCATTGAATTAAATGTTATTACTTTTTATTTTTTCAAGCTAACAAATGCTCAAATGTCAATTTGCTCACACGCTTAGTTTTTCTAGAAAGGTTAATTTATTGAGTTGTTTTCATTATTATTAAGCCTACTACATTTTTTTTTCTTTAAAAGATTTAATAGTTAATAACATCATCATCTTCTTATTATTTCCCTCCGCAAAATGCTAATTTATTTTTCATTTGTTCTTTTTACATGTGATATCAATCTGAGTTCACTTTGGACTCATTCTTTGTGTTTCTTCGAGTTGACGTCCGTCTTTGAGTCCGCCTCATCTATGTCCGAAGAAATTGAAAGCTGAAACAGGTCTCGAAAAGCAGAAAAATGTGATGTATACATCCGATATAGATTGATATACAGCAAGTGTATACAAAAAGGGGAACTGGGTTAAACCCCCAAAATAGCAGCGAATTTGGCCCAAAAAAGGGCCAAATTCAAACTTTCTCCCTTTCCCTATTTATTTTATATGTTATTATGTTGATTAACATTATATTTGATTTTGGTTTTGAATTAATTAACTCCCGGAGATAGTCATTTATCCTTTTATATTCAAATTGAAATATAATATATATATATATATATATATATGTTATACTTAGCTTTGTTTTTATTATTTGTCTTGCAACTTGAGTTATTCCCCTTAGAATGTCCCCTTTAGTTCCCCCTTAATAGTAAAAATAATAATAATAAATATATAAATGGATTATATTACTTAATTAATATTTTCTCAAAATTAGTCAAATCATCGGTCAACCGCAAGTTAGCGGGCATTTCGAGGGCCTAACACCTTCTCAGAATGTACATTGAACTTCGAACTCTTTTTATTTTCAATTTATTTTATCTGTTTAAGTCTTTTGAAAATCTTAAATTTTATCTTGATTTTTACTAAAAATTAAGTGGAGGCTCTGGTTTTTTTTTGGAAATTCGATTTCTCTTAAATCATAAGTTTGAAATAATTGATACATGAATAACTAATCTTTGCATAACTAATATTTGCATATAATAATACATAAACTCACTCATAACTAGTCTTTACATGTCACGACCCAGACCGTCGTGATTGGCACCCACACTAAACCTCCGGTGGGAGAACCATTACTACAGCCCAACTAAGCAACTTAACGAAAAACTAGGCATTTAAAAATATGGAAGCAGGTTTAAATGACAATATAATTATGGGGAGTCCCCATAAACTCCAAAGGTTCAACTAACATCTAACAACAAATGCGGAAATACCCCTAGAACCTGAAAGTTATTGTACCAAAACTCTACTAACAACAAGTCTAAGAACAAGGGGTACAACCCTGAAACTAAACTAACACCTTAAACATTGAGTCCGAAAAGAGTGGACTTAAACAAGAGAGATCCATGACAGCCTTAAAGAACTGGCTCACCCTTGAATCCGGTCACGCTCAATAGTCACCTAGCTGAGGTCTATTAATAGCCGTTTAAAGATGCTCTGTACTTAACAAAGAAATTGCAAGTGCAGTATCAGTGCACAACCACAGTGTACTGGTAGGATCACGCGGATATCCATTAAGTGAAACATATATAAGGCATTACAACATCATAAACATACATACACTGAACATATACAATATCAATTATCATTATCAGGATCAATGTACAATTATGCTTCAATAATACGCACATATATAACAAGTCAATGGTCCTCTGACGGAACCCAATTCAATGGTCCTCTCATGGAATCCATACCCAAACTGTTAGTGTACCGGATCGAGGTACTCGTTCCGAGTTTATGTTGGTACGTGACAACCGATCCCAATTAGTATGTCGGTACGTGACATTCGATCCCAATTAATATGCCGGTACATCGCATCCGATCCAATCAACACACCACAATTACAATCACAATGTATATTCTCAAAAATCATACAATCAAAAGGTGATTCATGGCATATAGATATTCGTTCATACTCATTTACAATTAGTGTGATCAACAATGCAACATTCGCATACATACATGCATCATAATGAAGAAAGAACAAACATATATCACACAATCATGGAATCACAACCATCACCTACCTTGAATCCAAGCTTGAATCCCCTAAGGCATTCAAATCTTCCCTTTTCGGATTCTTTCCGTTTGTTCTGGTCTACAAACAATTAATATCCGCAAGAATCAACAATCAAAGGTCTAATTATCCGAATTATAACAAACTCAATAACCCTAGACCAAACCCAAGATCCTAATACCCAATTTAGGGCTTTTACCACCATTAGTTTCATATCAAAATCCTCCCCTAATAGTAATTAACCAAGACTCCAAGTTCTACGGATCGTAAAATGGATTCGGTGAGTGAAATCCTTACCTTTAGCACCAAAAGTCATGGAAAACCTTTAAGAAAACACTTGGGGTCGTTCCTTAGCTCTCAAAGTCAGAAAGTGCAGAATAATAACGTTTTTGGGTTTTAATATTGACTTAATTCGCGACTGTCCCGCTGTGGCGGCCCGGACCTGGAGGGATCAATCCCGCCCAAGCGGGTTACACGGAGACAGAACCTCGGAATTTGAGTTCCAAACCCCCATTTCACAACACACCTTCATCCCATGACACTCAGAGATTACTCGTTCTCGCTAAGATCAATTTCGGGAGTTCTACTCGCCCGAATTCAATTCTGTAAAGTTGTACGGGTTCCTTAACATCTTAGCTATCTACTCATGTGATCAAATTCATAATTAGATCTCTCATTCATTACCAGATTTTCCTAGACCTCACTGACTCAGATTTCATCCAAATATGAACTAGGCTTGGAATTCCCAAGTTACTACTCAAAAGTTTTTTGGCCCCAATTCTTTCCCCATTGGCTTTTCCCTAACTACGGAATCAGGTCGTTACACTACATTAGTAATACGTCCATATTTCTAATTAGCTACCAAACGACTTTTGTTACCGATTAGGAAGGAAATAATGGATATATTAATATTAACATAGTTAATATCATGTTAGGTAGCTTTTTAATAGCCAATTATAGTTGATACAATGTTTGATAATCATTTTAAAAACTTCACATGACTAAAATATCTATAAACAGATATAAATTCAGCACATTCTTGACAATTTCTTGCTTAATCAAATGATTAATTTAATTAGACCTCTGGTCATATATAGTTGTTAGGTTAGTTAAACAATCATATTCCTATAAGAACTACTAAACTAAATTTTCCTTTTTTAGGACAAATATTACCATTATTTGTTGTAGACTAGAGAACCCCTCTCTAGAAGCTAATCTCACTGCCATCCTCTTGGACATTTTGATGTGTGATAATAAAAATAACTACTTTTGGACTATATTGCCTAGCAAAACCAAATTTGCACAAGTACAAACTACCCAACTCTCTCTTTCCATCAATCATAATTTCTAAGAAATATTTTTTTGGTATAATTATTAGGAAATCGAAATATAATATAATTACTCGATATTCAAAATTTACTTATAGGATTAATTTGAGCTCGCATCGTATAAAATTTATAAGAAAAAAAATATCTTCACGTAATTTTTTCATTTTCAAACAAGACTAAAGTAATTTACCTTAGTATCATATGTTAGAAAAAATAGAAAAATCGAATTAAGAAAAAAATTAGCTTTTGCGTGATATTACTAGTTCTGGAATAAAAATTAATTATCATTGTCTCAAAATATTTAGTCTTCTGCTTCAAGAAAGTTAAATTAAATGAAATAAATTTTGACTAACAGTGAAACATACGTCTTCGTCATTTCCATGAATTATAAAGACTTCTCAAATAGATATATGTCCTAGCTCCCATGTTATCATTAATCATAATTTTTATTTTATAAAAATTTAAGATTTTAGACACTGCAACTAATATTACTTCCCTTTTCTTAGAATTATTTTGTTTTGAAATATAGTGCTTATTGTGTAATTTCCTAACAACTACTTTAATTATAACACACAGATTAATACAATCAATTTATTTTTTTAAAGAAACAATCGAGTTGACCTCCATAAATAAAAAATTCCAAATTAATTAGAACAAAATGTATTTATTATTATATTTTATTTAAATTATTTGTCTTTAAGATTTATTTCTCCTTAAAAAAATATTTATAGTTGTAATCTTGAGAGCAGGGGTGTACATGGGGTTCGTTTGGGTTTTTCAAATATCAAACCAAATCATTGGTGTCGGATTTTTAAATCTATAAATCAAACCAAACCAATAAATTTTGGAGTTTTCAATCTCGAGTCTTTTTGGATTTTTTTGGGGTTTTCAAAATTTTGGGTTTTTTCGATAAAGTATTCATACAAACATATAATTTACTTGTACTTCAAATATTTTTTTTAGTCCTGCCAAAATACAACTATCTAAGGTGTTTCTTAAGAAAATAACACAAAATATGATATGATTAATGACACTAAAATATCCAACAAAAAAATAATAATAATGAAATCGCGTAAAACAAATATCGCAAATTAACAAGTCATAATGAAAATGATCATAATTTAAAATTACTAAATCACGTAAAAATAAGTTTAATAAGTATTAGTTACATGACTTAATATTAAATGAAATTAAAATTAGATTATGTAGTTTAATTATCTAAAGCAATGTAAAATCAAAGAATAAATATTTATTGTCATTCTTAGTATTGAATTAATTTTCTTTTTGCATTAGTATTAATTTGATTTAGATTTAACTTTTATTATAATTACCAACATCTGTGGACTATAATCTTTATTGAGCTATTCAGAATTTTAAGTTTAAAACTTGAAATAATATATTAAAAGATAAAAGCTGTGAAAAAGTATAAGAAATATTTAAAAATTATATCAAAGTAAATATTTTTATGTATAAAATAAAATTTTAAAATTATTTATATAATGTCGGGTTGGTTTGGTCTCGGATTGGTTTTTTTAGTTAAAATCAATCCAACTCAAATATAGTCGGGTTTTTTTTTCAATACCAAACCAAGTCAAACCAACCACTACTCGGGTTTTTTTTTCGGTTTGACTCGATTTGCGGTTTGATTTGATTTTCGACACCCCTACTTAAGAGTACTTGTCCAACCAAATGCCAACTTATATTAATTTGTTGCTAAAAGGCTTGTCGGTAAATATTACCAACCGATTTTAATTTGTTGGTAAACTTACCAACCGATTTACCAATCAAAAATCGGTTGGTAAACACCCAAAGATGTTGTTACAAAATTTTGAAACATGGCCTTGAAATTTTCGTTGGTAAATTCACCAACTAATTGTTGGTTAGTCTATCGTTAGTATCTTTACTAACGAATTGAAAAGGAATTATTAATTTTTTTTCTTCATTATTCGATTCCGTTGGTAATACATTGGTAATTATAGTAAATTTTTGTTGGTAATTTACCAATAAATTTTAAATACTTTTATTTTTTTTGGTTTTCCATCCGGTGTCCGGTACCCCACACCGGAGCCCGACTAAATCCGGATTCACGCCGGAAAGTCCCATATTGGAGAGTAAAGCGCTCCCTAACAAAGGCGACTCCATACCCGAGGGGAATCGAACCTAAGACCTCTAGGTTAAGGATGATGCAGTACTTACCACTCCACCACAACCCTTGTTGGTAATAAATTTTAAATACGTTAGTATGATTATTTGTTTTTCTAATAAATCTACTAATTGATTGTTAGTTTGTTGGTAATATATCATTCAAGGTGACTCCGTATCCAGGGGAATCAAACCTGAGATCTCTTGGTTAAGGATGTAGGAGTACTTACCACTGCACCACAACCCTTGTTGGTAATAAATTTTAAATATGTTAGTATGATTATTTGTTTTTCTAATAAATTTACTCATTAATTATTAGTTTGTTGGTAATATATCATTCAAGTTCAATGTTAGGTTATCAATTGATTGATAATATGTTCAAAATATTATTAATTGAATGATTATCCAATAGTAAAAAATTTATTAATTTATTGCATTTAAAAATCTAAGAGCACGTATATAAATCCAAAAATATTAATATCAATTTTATAAATCATATTTGAATGAAACAATGCAAAATATATGACAACAAGTTAAATTAATCTCAATATGACACATCATTATATCAAAAATTTTAATTTGAGCACGTATACCAAAAATATTGACCAAATCTAAATTTTGGCCAAAATTTAAAAGTTAAAACGCATAACAGCACAAACTGAAAATGGAAGCCTCAAAACCTGAACCAACGTAACCATCCTATTAGATATAAAAATGACCTTCCAAAGCTAATCGCGCTGACGAAATTCTCATCAGAGCACGTTTAAAAAAAAATGTTAAGCAAAGTCAAATTTTGGCCAAAAGTTAAAAGTTAAAACGTCTAACGGTACAAACTAAATATGAAAACCTCAAAATCCAAATCAACCATCCTATAAGACGAAAAATGACCTTCTAGAGCTAACCGCGCTGACGAAATTCAAATTTGAGCATGTTTCCCAAAAAAATTGACCTAGTTCAATTTTTTGCCAAAAGTTAAAAGTTAAAACGCTTAATGACACAAACTGAAAATAAAAGTCTCAAAACCTGAACCAACCATCCTATGAGACCAAAACTGAACTTATATGGCTAACCGTGGTGACAAAATTTCAATTCGAGCACGATTACCAAAAATATTGACTAAAGTGAAATTTTGGCCAAAACTTAAAAGTTAAAATACCTAACAGCACAAACTAAAAATGGAAGCCTCAAAACCTGTACCCTCTATCTTATTACATCAAAAATGACCTTTCGCATCTATTTGCACTGACGAAATTCTCATCTGAGCACGTTTATCAAATAAATTGACCGAAGTTAAATTTTGGCTAAAATTTATAAGTTAAAACACCTAACGGCACACACTAAAATGAAAGCCTCAAAACCCGAACCAACCATCCTATTAGATAAAAAATGACCTTTGGAGTTAATTACTCTAACGGAATTCTCATTTGAGCACGTTCATAAAAAAATTGACCAAAGTCAAATTTTGGCCAAAACATAAGATTTAAAATACCTAACGGCACAAACAAAAAACGGAAGCCTCAAAACTTGAACCAACCTTCCTATTAGATAAAAAATGACCTTTCGAAGCTAATGACATTGATAGAGTTCTAATCTGAGCACGTTTACCAAAAATATCGACCAAAGTCAAGTTTTGGCTAAAATTTAAAAGTTAAAATGCCTAACGACACAAACTGAATAAGAAAGCTTCAACACTAGACGCTGATTTACCAAAAAATTTAACTTCAATTGATAAATTTACCAACTATTCAAATATAAGTTAGTAATTAATAATTTACCAATAAATAATTAATATGTTGGTAAATTTTACCAAAATGATCGGTTGGTATATTACCAACTATTTTAATGATGTTAGTAATTTACTAACTACAATCTTTATTCGTCGGCAAAATTTTCAACTAATTGGATATTGGTTGGCAAGTTTACCAACAAATTACATTTCGTTACTAATTTACCAACACATTTATATTTGGTTGGTAAATTTAGTAACACAATCTTGCCGTTGGTAAATGTTTGGTTAGTAATTCATTGGTAATATGTTAATAAATTATATAAACATTTTTTTGTCATATTTACCAACCGATATATACTTCGTTGGTAATATTACCAACAAAAGGTGTGCGTTAGTAATATTTCAGTTGGTAATCCATTGATAAAATATTGCTAAATTTGGCTCCATTTTTTCCCGCCGTATTTACCAACTAAAATACTTAGTTAGTAAGATTTTGGTTGGTAATCTGTTAGAATTTCGTTGTTGAGTTTTGAAATATAATTCAGTTAGAAATATGTTGGTAATTTGTTAGTAGAATACTAACCAACTTAAGTTGTTAGTAAAATCTGTTGGCAATTTAGGTTTTTTTTGTAGTGATATTATTTATCTCTCATTTAAAAGATCCACTTAATTAAACAATATGTGAGTTTTGGCAAGGATAAAGTGTAGGCATACCTTGCCTCTACTTCGTAGATGTAGAAATGTTATTTCTGAAAGACTCTCAACTTAAATAATGCATATCAAAGCATATTAAAGGTCAAGTTGAGTCAGATCTCAACAGCGATTCGTGGGTTAGGTCACGATTCATAATCAAAATCGATCCTAGGTTGGGGAGGATCGAGTCTCGAGGCCAGGTGGATCATAGATCGGGAAATCCTAAGTCGAGTTTCGAGTCAGTCAGGAGCGAGGTGGTTTGCATTATAAGGTGGTAAGTTGAGGGGCTACGGCCAAAGGACGTTTGAGCGGATCAAGGGCGTGAGTGGATTTTTGGGGGGAGGGGGCGGTGAAAGAGGATTTAGGAAAGCATTTTTCTTAATTTCGAGAAAATTTAATAATTTTATTTATCCACCTTTAATTCTAAATTTGTGGAGTGTAAAATATAGTGTTAGATAATTGTTAAAAACACAAGATAAATTTTGACGTAAAACATAATGTTGGATAGATTTGTTCAAAATCGAAGCTAAATAGATAATCTTACATGAAAAAAATAACGTAACAAATTATTGATTTAGCGATTTCTTTATTATCGAATAATTTATTCTTAACGATTCGAGTTTTTCTCTTAACAGGTTAACTGATAATCCAATAGTAAATTCATAAATTACATTTTTATCATTCAGTATATAAAGTTCTTGACTTAGCATTTAGTTTCCATACTTCTATTTTCGATTGTATCAAACTAACATTATTTTCCAATGAGCCACTGTTTACTTTAATCAAAGTGTAATTTTTCAACTCATATGTATGGTTCATTTGATTTGTCGTGTTGTGTAAGCAATTTTCAATGTTTTTAGTATCCATTATCATCTAGGTCGCGCGTCGCTGAACAGCACACGCACAGTGTGCTGAAATTTCATTTCAATGGTCAAAGAAAAGGGGCCCAAATCTCCAAGCTTTTCTAGTGTTAGGCAGCTCAGTGGAAGCTTCAATAGAATCAATACTTTACTCACCCACTTACTTATTTTAATCAAAATGATACTTTTGATCTTATACTAAGCAAATTTTATCTCTATATATTCATTTGGGAAAAGGGTCAAATATGCCCCCTAAATTATTCGAAAAGGTTTAGATATACCTTCCGTTTAAAGTTTGGCTCAATTATGTCCTCGCCGTCCAACTTTTCGCACGTATATGGGCGTTAGTTGGTCTGCTGGACATATCCAACTCATTTTCCATTTCTTTAAATGTCACATGGAATTGTCATGTCATTTTAACCTTACCACATGACATTTATATGAAAATGGAAAGGGATCAATTATGCCCATAAAAAAATCCGACCCATAAATCAACCCCCCTTTTAAATAAACAATTCGACCCGTTTTCAACAATTTTGTTTAAATTTTTATTTTTTTGGATAAATCCCGAAAATGAGTAATTGATTAATAAAAAATAGGAAAAATATGAAAAAAAAATTAAAATTAATGCCAAAAATTCAGAAATAAATATTGTAACTTTAGATTCAAAAATTTCAACAATTTTTTAAAATTTTTATTTTTTTCGGTAAATCCCGAAAATGAGTAATTGATTAATAAAAAGTATGAAAAAAAAATATAAAATTAACGCCAAAAATCACAAACAAATATAGTAACCTTAAATTCAACAATTTCAATAAAAAAAATTTATTTTTATTTCTTTTGGCAAATCCCGAAAATGAGTAATTTATTAATAAAACATAGGGAAAATATAAAATTTACGCCAAAAATTCACAAATAAATAGAGTAACCTTAAATTCAACAATTTCAACAATTTTTTTTTTTGGTAAATTCCAAAAATAAGTAATTGATTAATAAAAAATATGAAAAAAAAAAAATACAAGGCCACATCTACAAAGTGACCCATTAACTGGCTATGAATTCCACGAGTTCTGAATGGCCATAGGCCCATAGCATATGCTTCTACATATATTATATTAATTTCTTAAGATAATAAAAAGATGAGAAAATTATGCAAATAAGCAAATATAAACTAGTTAATTAGTTAACATAGCTATAGTTTGAATTAATTACCACTCGCAATCTCTTTTTAGCTATAATTATGTGCGCCTTTCTCCTCTCTTTCTCTCTCGCCTCTCTCCTCTCTTATATACAAATACAAATTATACATATACAATTATATGACATATATACAAATACAATTCGCCTCTATTCTCCCTTTCCCAATCTCACCCGCCTCTCTCAATCTTGCTTGTCTCTCTTCCCTCTCCCAATCTCGCTCACCTCTCTCATCCATCTCCCAATCGCGCTCGCCAGATATACAATACATATGTATACCAGTTACATATATACAATTATCTGACAATATACATATACAATTCAACATATATACAAATACAATTCACCTGTCTCCATTCTCTACTCTCTCTCGCTCTCCTTTCTCCTCCTTCTAACATGTAGCCACAAATCGTAATTAGCAAACTATAGCTATGGAACCTAATTAAGTTGTTTTTAGTGGTTTTGTGAAATTTCCTCTAAAAAGATTGAGTCAAAACTATTAAACGGCCTAACTTGCAGAGGGTAGATCCAGAAGGCAGCAAGGTGTCCATCCGCACTCATTCGACAAAAAATTAAATTGTATATATAATATTATTAAAAAATTAATCTATATATGTAGATTTTGAATCTCTTAAAAATAAGAGTATAGATTAACTCAATAATTTAAGAGATTAAAATTTCAAATCTTAATCACAAGATTTTTATTTTTTCGCCCCTTAGCGAAATCTTGAATCCACCACTTAACTCCTGTTCTCACATTGAACACTATATAATCATTTAGCAAAATTTTCATTCACACGAAAATGAATAATAATATGTGTTGGTCAAATTGTAAAGTCAACTTAGTTTAGAAGTGTTCTTAAAACAACTACTCACCGTCTACTTTTAATTGTCATATTATGTTTTTCAAAAGTCAATTTAACTAATTTTTAAATTAAATTAGATTACATTAATTCAATATTTTAAACAAGAAATTTAGATATTCAAAAACTATACGAAAAGTACTATAAAGGACAATTTTTTGCATATCAATATAATGAAAAAATACATAATAAATTGTTAGTTAAAATTCTTATAGTTTGACTCTAAAGAGGGAAACTATGACAATTAAAAATGACCGGAGGAGATACTTTTTTGTGAAAATTAATTTGTGTTTGATCAGAAAATAATAATTTTTGAGTAATATTTAGTATATGAATCAAACTTTTCAAAAATGTGTCTAAGGATATATTTTTTTCTCAAAAATATATTTAAATTAGTACTTTTAGGAAAGGTAATTATTAAAAGCACCTTCTATTACTTTGCTTAAACACATGTTTTTTTCAAAAACTTTGATCAAACACCTATTTTTTAAAAATAAATATATTTAATCTTTCAAAAACTTAGCCAAAGAGATTTATCAATATATAAGACAACTCTTTTTTAGTGAATTGTTTCTTTTCTGCAATTTTGTCTCTCTCTTTCCTTAAAATCCCACAGTTGACCTTATTATTATTATTATTATTATTATTATGAGATCTGTTTATTTTTTAATTTATAAATATCATCAGTATTTATAATAGGATGAAAAATGAATCTCGCGAAGTTCAAGTAGTATTTATTAACTATTGAATTCTGATTCACCAATATTAAATAGATAAAAAAAAAATAGTTCAAATGTGTAAAGAATATAATTAAATAATAAAAATATATATTTTATTTAATAATATAAATGTTTAGATGATCATACACTTCAATATATTATCACAACAAACAAAAATCCTGAAATCAAATCTCATAACCATCCGTTATAAAAATGAATATCCATATGTATGGCTTATGATAAAAGAGTTAGACATTTACGTAAATGTTTTAATAATTTAATTAAATAGTAAAAATATGATATCTCTGATTGTTTAAGTTTGCAAATGAAGCGATCACACACTTTAATAATTGAAAAAAGTTTGAAGTAAATGTTTATTCCTTTTTGAACACTTTCTTCAATGTCCTTAAAAATTCATATTTTACCTTACTAACCTATGGTTTTGTTTTTCGCTCAGTATTCGAAGTCTGCAAGCTCTGACTGAATTTGAATTCCACATTATAGGGTTCATTTAAGAACGACATTCCTAACAAGATTTTCTCTATACACGAAACTTGAACTCAAGATCTCTAATTAAGAACAAAACAATTTCACCACTACACTACAATCCTTATTAATCTAACCTTTGATTTTAGTAGGTCACTATTCATTCTTGTGGGCTGCTAACTACCCATTTGTTTTCATTGGACAAAGAATTCAAAGGCTAGATATATAGTCTTTATGAAATAGAGTTTCTAATTATAATTATAACTTTATAGATGCACTCATGATCAAATATATGTAAAAGAGTAATTTTGGATTTGACTACTAAAACAATGAATCAAGCAGCCTATCAATTATCATTATCTAGGGCAATAATTTCCTATAAAGGGGCTTAATGTATTACCTATGAAAAAGAAATGATATATCAATCAATTTTGGGAGTAAAGCAATTTATATATACCTTTATCATTAAAAATGACTTAAATATATTATTTTTTATCGATAAAAGTAAAAAGAAAAAAATTAAATTAATATTTTATTTTTTTATTAAAATAAAACTCATAGGGATTTATTTAACCCTTGTCGCAAAGTTAAAGAATATATTTGATATTTCTCATAGATAGGTTTTTGCCTTCTTTAATCCAACAATTAATTTAGAATTACTATCTTGATAAACAAATTTACTTTTTTCATTATTTCTTGTAAAATCTATCATAGATATTTCAATTTTTTTATACATATAAAAAATAAATTACAATATAATCACAATAAAATTGTTTTAAATTTTTATTATTATTATTTTTCTTTTATTCCATCCACACTTGTTTCTTTTTTGTATTCACGCTAAAGAATGAAGAAAAGAAAATCTAATTAGATAATGACTCTTTATGTAGTTTGTCACTCTCTCTCTTTCTCGTGTTAACTCACTATATATGATATGACTATGACTTTGCAACTAACATAGATTTATTTTAGGAATTATATTTTTTCTCTTACATTACAATAGACTAGAACTAGAAATCCATGAGAGTTCAATGGTACTTCAACATTTATTTATATGATTTTGCAAAATGTGAAATCATGTTTTGAAATTCTCAAATCAATTTTTTTTTTTTGGAGAATTTAGGATTTCATCTTATGAATTGATTTTATCTTGTGATTTCAAATCATCTCAGATGAAATCATGTGTTCAAACACCTGTTAAAAATTTATGTACAAATACATATCATAATATTATTAAGTTGAAATAAATATTGAGTACGAATAATTTTTTACCGAGTTAAAAGGGGGAGGAATTCGAATCCTACACCAATAGAGTGATGACTTCAAATCTCATTGTTGAAAACAAGTTCGGGGTATTTTCACCAAACCAAAAAAAAATAAAAAAAATTATCTTGTAGTAAAGTGAATGGAAGATGCAATTATGAAAGTTCTTTAAAAATGCCTTTTCCCTTCTTATCTAGTAAAACCTTTGTCTTCCCTATAATCTTGAAAAAACACATATTTTACCTAGTTAACCTACGGTTTTATTAGCATTCTTTCATTCTTGTGGGCTTCTAACTACTTTTTTTTTACTTATGTAAATTTGACTAGATTATGTGCTAATTACTTAGATATATTCTAATTTGTAATATTATAGAGTATATTTTACCAAACTTTGGTGTGTCTAGATACGTTCAGATACGTCCAAATACATGAGGTCAAAATTAGGTATAATTTGTTCTAAATACATTGTATCTAAATTGATTTGCAGGTATCTAAGATACATAACAAATCTCGCTCTCTTCCATCACGCTCTCCACTCTCTTATGTATCTAAGTATATCTTCTTGAATATATGACTAAAACTAAAAAAACTCTTAATTAGTAGTAAGATATGTAGTATTTTAAAAGTGTAAATAATAATAGTATATATGATAGTAAAGTATACCTAATTATGTAGTTTTTTCATGTTTTTGGTAATAGACCAAATAATTCAAAGGATTAGTTTTTTTTTTTTTTTTGGTCACAAGATCATGCATGTATGTATATTTATTTAACTACGGTAGTGGAAGTGATCAGGTAGCCTTCCAATTGTTACCAGACAATTATTTTTACCATAATAAATAATTGTAATTATTCTACTCACTAATGATTCTTTATTTATTTATTTGTTTTGTAGGTTGTACGCTAATAATTTTGTTTCTCCATAAGCAATATAATTGTTTTAAAGGTAAGGGATTCGATATCATGTCAATAGAGATAGATTTTAAATTATAAATTATAAAAAATGTAGCTTAGTAAATTTTTTTTTTTTATATATATAAAAGTAATCATGTCATAAAAAATGTGTGTGCGATGGAGTTATTGACTATTGACTTTGAATAAAAAAAATTCTCTTTTCTAATAAATAGAAATATAAATATAATATCTTACTTAATAATTTAGCATCGGATCCATTTTTAAATATTTATAAATTTTGGTATATAAAGTATCTTTCATAGATGGTTTGAACTAGAAAAGTTAGCACTACATTAATGTTTTGTTGCAATAATCTTGACGCAATTTCAGTTTATATGGGAATATTTCTATAGATAATATAAAACGTTTTGAAATATTTTATCTTATTTATTTTGACAAGGAAAAAAGTCTGAATATAGAATAGAACAACAAGTGGAAAACTAATAGCCATTAGTTAAGATGAATTTCGCCATGAACATATATACATAATTGATTGAAAAATATTTGGATTTTATTTAATTTATATTTGACAAGTAAAAAAATATTATCTCCAAAATATTTATACTTTTTGAAAATCTTGCTTTCCTCGAGAAAATATTTTTAAAAATATTTTAGTCAAACAAATATGAAAGGTCAAAAAAATATTTTCCTCCATACTAAACACACCCTTATTGAAAATCCTAATTTGCATTCGGAAATGAAACTCATTCTAAAGGTCTATTTAATACAGCAAAAAATATTTTACAATGTTTGATTGATCAAATATTTTGGAGAACAATTTTATTTTAGAAAACAAGAGTTCTACTCCAACCTTATCGTGCTTGCCTAAGTTTTATATAAATATATTTAAGATAATATTTTTTACTTATAAAAAAAATCACTTATTTGAGGAATAAATTTTCTTTCATACCAAACACACTCTAGATTTTATTTTATTTTAGTTTTCCCCTTATTTATTATTTGAGGCACATTTTTGTACTTGAGGGGTCTATCAATAAATATTGATTTTATTTTTTTTTGCATTTATTTTTTTTGTTGTAAAGAGTGAGTTTAAAGTTCAACGTTTTTAAGAGTTGTGATTTTGCACGACTGCGACCATATCTTAAAAGTAAGTCTTTATAAGGGTCCACATGACATGATCCTCATGAGAAGATTAAGGAGCAAAACAAAGAAAATGCCAACTCTTTTACAATTATTATTTCCCAATTATTTTAACATTTCTATTTATATATATATAGGTTAAGGGATCGTTTAGTAGTTGGTTTAGACGTAAGTTATGTCAGTATTAAATTTTGTATGAGTAATATTATGTTTGATAGCTTAGGAAGTAAATTATTCCTAATACAATATTTGATTTACAATTTAAAAACACACATAACTAATACATGTATAAGTTATGCATGAATCTATACATTATTTTATGTAGGATAATAGTTGAAATAATTAATACATAAATAGCTAATCTTTGCATAGTTAATAACTGCATAAAATAATACATAAGTTCACTTATAACTAATCTTTATATTATTAATTTGTTTATACCTCTGCTACCAAACGACCCCCAAGGGGGGTTACTTTGGTTACCGATTAGGAAGGAAATTATTGATATATTAAAATTAACATAGTTAGTTTCATGTTGGGTAGCTTTTAATAGCCAATTATAGTTGTTGTTTTTTTGTTAGAGCCAATTATAGTTAATAATGTTTGATTATTATTTACAACTTCACATAACTAAAATATCTATAAACATATATAAATTCAGCACATTCTTGACAATCTCTTGCTTAATCACATGATTAATTTAATTAGACCTCTTGTCATATATAGTTGTTAGGTTAGTTAAACAGTCATATTCCAATAAGAACTACTAAAATAAAATTTCCTTTTTTAGGACAAATATTACCATTAGTTGTTGTAGACTAGAGAACCTCTCTCTAGAAGCTAATCTCACTGCCATCCTCTTGGACATTTTGATGTGTGATTAATAAAAATAACTACTTTTGGACTATATTGCCTAGCAAAACCAAATTTGAACAAGTACTAACTACCCAAACTCTCTCTTTCCATCAATCATAATTATTAAGAAATATTTTTTTGGTATAATTATTAGGAAATCAAAATTAAATATAAATACTCGATATTCAAAATTTACTTATCGAGTTAATTTGAATTCGCATCGTATAAGGTTTATAAGAAAAAAAATAGTGTCTTCATGTAATTTTTTCATTTTCAAACACAACTCAAGATCGTTGTTGAACGGTTGAGCAATTTACCTTAGTATCATGTGTTAGAAAAAATAGAAAAATCAAATTGAAGAAGAAACTTGCTTTGAAGCGATATTACTGTCTTTAAAGAGATATTGCTCGTATATTTTTTAAGGATTAATTGCAATTTCCCTCCAAATTCATCAAAATACATATATATACTTCAAATAATCGCTACTTTTAGCTAGCATTTGGCCCCAAGTTCTCAAATATTCTTGGCAAATCATAATTGGGTGAAGTTTCACCATGTGTTTGACCCCAAATTTTCTCAAAACTATTTCAAAAAATATGATTTATACCCATAAGTTCTAAATATTATTTAAAACACCCATAAATTTATATTATCATTTTACAATGAATATGATCCGTTAAAAAATAACCTTATAATATAATTGATGACAATCAACAATAACAATATAGGCAAGACAATACATTAATCACATATTCAAACTTGTCATTGATTCAGTTATAATTATACCACATTAAACACAAATTATTATTTTTTCTCAATTTTATCAGTCAAATTAGAACTCAAACTTTTTCGGAAGAAGTAGTAACAAATATTAGTTGGAATTAATAATTAATGAGTATTTTTTATAAAATATAAAAGGTTGGAGTAATTTTTGAAAATTCTCAAATATTAGAACTTGGCCCAAATACTAGTTTTTTTTAGTATTTGAGAACTTGGGATACTTGGCAAATAAGTTATATGACCAAACACTTCTCAAGTTTTTTTCAAGTATTCTTGGAGCCAAACGGGTCCTTAGTAAAGTGTTTTTATAAATTTGTGTAATGACTTTGCATAGTTTTATTATTATTAATAGAGAGGGCTTTTTTATTAATTTGTTCTGGATTAAAAATGATTCTTTCACTATCTCAAAATATTTAATCTTTTGCTTTTAGAAAGTTAAATGAAACAAACTTTGACTAATAGTGAAACAAGACGTCATTTCCACAAATTATAAAAACCTCTCGAATAGATATATGTCCCTAGCTCCCTGTTATCATTAATCATAATTTTATTTTATACTATATTTAAGACTTTAGACACTGCAACTAATATTACTTCCCTTTTCTATATTAGAATTATGTTTTTTTTTTAAAATATAGAGCTTATTGTGTAAGGAAAAATCACCTCATATACACATTTAAGAGTTAATATTACAGGTTTTAAATCTACTTTTTAAAAAAATTCTTGCTTATAACAGTTTAATTACAGGTTATAACATATCACTAATTATTTATAAATTTATTAAATTTTACTTTATTAAATAAGTAATTTTTTATAATTTTATATTATTAAAAAATTATTTAAATAAAGAATACCCCATAATTATCTCTTACACAATTATAGGGATTTTACATTGATTACACTTCCTTATTTAATGTTATACTCATAACCTCTCATTAGTCAATCCCACCACACTTTCACCTTCTTCTCTCTCATTTTTCTCACCAGCCAACTACACCAACCTTCAATCTTTCGTTCAATTTTTTTCCAACAAAATTATGTCTAAGAAACCCAAACGCCTCGAAAGAGTCCCAGATTGGGTGAAGGAACATCTAATGATGATGTTCATGTTTCAAAGTTTAATATATTAACTCAACCCCCCCCCCCTCCCCCGCCTAAAATTGTTGAAAATCCGGTGAATATTCAAAATCCGGCGACGGATGGTTCATCTAAGTTGAAAGAGCGACAAAGAGAGAAAAAATGAAGAAAAAAAAAGGTCACCCCTGCAAATCAAAAGGGGAAGAAGAGAAAGGGAAAATTGTTGAAACCCCCTTTTGATTCCGATTTTGATTTTGTTACTGAAATCAAAAAGAAAAAAAAAAGAAAAAAAAAACAAATGTAGAAGTTGGAGCATCTTCAAAACCATCAACAAGAAGAACAACAAAAAGTTATTTTTTTTAACTTTTGGACAATATTTTTGTGTTTAAGTATTTGATGATATATAATATCATATGTTTTCTTTTAGGCAGATACCGTTTACATATGAATTACTGATTGCCTGTTACAATTTCAAGATACTAAATATCAGTGTGTTTCCAAACTATACATTTATTGGATGAAATATGTATGAAATCTGATTAATATGTGTATGACTACGCTTTAATGTTTTGATTTTGAAAATTTTATGAATTGTGATATAATAATGGTATACAAATGGTATGAATTGCGTTTTAACATTGGTGTAATTGTCTATTAACTGTGTTTATGGTATAAATTATTAAAATGATATGAAAATGGTATGATTTGTCAAACTACTGATTTTTTCTAAAAAAAATCACATTATGCTTACTTTATATTCTAAACTTGTTTTTGGATGAAACGTGTATGAAATCTGATTAATACGTGTATGCCTATGAGTTTAATATTTTATTGTTGGATATTGTATGAATTGTGATATGATATTGATATACAAATGGTATAAATTGTGTGATTATATGAATTTATCAATTTTTATACATTTTGGATAAAACGTGTATGAAATTTTGATTAATATGTGTATGACACTAACTGAAGTTAGTGTGGGAATGAAACAATAACTGCAATTTGTTTTAAATTTATTTATAGTAGGACACCAGTTGAAAACCAAATTAATATTCATGTAAACTTACATTAAATTAAATACTCAGGATACCATAATTACCTTTTATAATTATCACTAATATTTACACTATCTTATGTATTAAGTTGGAATAAATTTTATATTTAACAGTATGCAATCTATATGATTAATGAATGAACCGTGTCTAAAGAATGAACGGTATATTAAACACTAAGTTTATAATGCACTTCAAACCAATTATGTTTCATATCAAAACAAAACATATTTCTAAACGATAAAATAAAATAAAAATTATATATAGTCTAAACAAATAAACAATCATTAGTTTTGCACAGGATAATATGAACATGCTTCATGTTGTGGTCAACTTGACAACATCTACTGCAAGTAACTTTGGACCTTTTGAATTTCACATCAACAACCCTCTTTCATATATAATTCATTTCATTTGAAAATCAACATAATTCTCTATTTCATTAAAAAAAAATAACAATTAGTCTAACATTATACAAATCAATTAGAAATATGTTAAACAATATTAACTTTTCATTCCAAAGACAATACAAATTTCATCCATAAAAATAATTATAATAACAACAAAATTATACACACTCGTCATTATTTTTTCATACAAATATCATTTAGACAGTAAATTACAAAACAAATTTCATACAAAACATAATATTTCACATTTAATACTCACTTAATACACATTTCATACAACAATCATCATTCATACCAAATTTATACATTTTCATATTGATTTAATACACATTTCATAAAAAACGATTATTCATTCAAACTATATACATTTCTCGTCCCAAATAATTAATTACTGTCACCCAACTTTATACAAAAATAACAAAACTAATATAAACTCAACAATTTCACATTTAATACCAATTTAAAACACTTGTAATACACTTCGTCAAAAATTTCAATTTTTTTTTACATATTTCTTAACACACTTTTCATACATAATTCATTCGACTTATACTATCAAATTCATTATCAAATAAAATAAATTTTCATAAATTCGTCAACATTATAATTAAATTGTTTTTACATAATAATTAGCACACTTTCATACAAATTTCATTTAATTTATTCTATCAAACTTATTCATAAAATCACATTAAATTTATAATTTCACAAAACAACAACTGTATACAAAATAAACAAATAAACAAAAAAAACACTAAATTTTTTACATTTCACAACAGTAAACATAATATGATATCAACAGTTAACAAAATATGACTCCACCTTCAATTAATCGACAGCTTGATCATTTTTGTGTCATTTCGCTATCATTCTAAAACAAACATTAAACAATAACAAATATTAACCCGAAGGATCCCATCTTTCACGATGTTTGATTAAAATTGATACGTAGTTGTCCATCACAACAAAATCAAGAATTTTCAAAGATGAAAAAAACTTCAATTACTCAAATGTGGGATTTTTTTTGGTTGAAAATTGAAGAGAGAAACGTTGAAATTTTTTTGTTGCAAATTGAAGAGAGAGAAACGTTGAAAAAGAAAAAGATAAAATCTGAATTTTTATTTGATTTTAACTGATTTGAGTGAATTAAGGATACTAAATAATCTTAATTAGTTTAAATCCCTTAATTCGTGCTATTTATTAATTATCTACAATAAATTCAAATTAAATTAACACCACAATTTCAGTTTATTACCTGTTTTCATTAAAAAAACGTTTTTTTGTTCATTTTTCTTTTATCTCTTTATTTTATTTAAACAACTTTTTTCAATTATTGAAAACAATTTTTTAAAAAAAATTATTTGTTAGAACCTGAAATTTTTAATGTTATAACTTGAAAGTCTAAATCTACTACTATAGCTTGAAAATATTACTATAATATATGACATATATAAAATTTACACACTGTGTAACTAGACATTGGAGCCAGTACCAACATGGGCTCAATGTATGTTACCCTTTCAGTTTTAATTTATGTGACACATTTGAAATTTGAAGAATTATTTAAAAAATTATGTTTTTTAAATAACCAAAGTTATTAATTATTATGAATCATAGTAAATTTTTACATAATTTTAAAATAATATATATTATTCTCCATGTCCCAATTATGTGGCGCAAATAGAATATTAAAAATCAGAAATTTTTTTATATCTTTTTTCAAATATTTCAAGTTGTTAATTATTGTGATTTATAATATTTTTTACGTCATTTTCAAATAATATTTGTTAGTACTTATTTTGTTCCAATTTATGTGGCACCGAACAAATTTTGAGAATCAATTAAATCTATTTTTATGTATCTTTTAAAATTTAAATATTGAAAAAAAATATCCGTTATCGTGATCTATAGAATTTTTTTAAATTATTTTTCAAAAGATAATTAAAATGGAAAAAAGCACAAAAATTACATATTTAAGACCAAAATATTAAAAAATATTTTGATATATTTAACATGTTTTTAATTTAAAATCACACTGTAAAATATTCTTGATTTTGTAAAAGTTCATGCGAAAAAAATCAAAATAAAATGAAATATAATATCTGAGTTTATTATAATGTTTTATAGATTATTATAATTGATACTACTATTTAAGAAGTTGTGGATTGTGTAAAGAGAAATAGAATGAAATATAGAAGTAATGGGAGACCCACAACTCACAAGCATTAAACGCAAAGTTAAGCAAATGCCCATAAAAGCCAAAAGAGTCAGCAGCAAAAGAGGTCAAAAGGAAACACGTGTAATGGTGTTTATGTCGGACAAAAAAGAGTACACTTTTGAAGCAATATGGTACAATCTTTTTAAAGCACAGAAAATGTAAAATACCATAAATGACCTTGGCGGGAAGCAGGCATTTCGTCCATGACCGGCTTCCGTAGCCTCTTATATATTAGAAATTTCCTAACATCTAAATTTTAAGTATAAAACACAAATTAATATATTTAATTTAATTTTCCTTTAAATCGAATTGACCTTCATAAATAAAAATTTCCAAATTAATTAGAACAAAAAAAGTAGTTACTATTATATTTGATTCATATTATCTGTCTTTTAAGATTTTTTCCTCCTTAAAAAAATATTTATACTTCTAACCTTAAGAGTACTTGTGCACAATATTATTTACCTCTCTTTTAAAAGATTTACTTAATTAAATAAAATAACAATAGTATACCTAGTATAATTTCATATGTGAGCTTTTGATCAGGATAAAGTGTACGTAAGTCTTACCCCTACTTCTTAGATACAAAAATATGGTTTCATAAAGATCCTCGACTCAAACAATGCATATCAAAGCACATTTGGTTCATTGATTAAATTACGATTCAAGGTCACGGTTGGTCCTAGGTTGAGGAGGATCTCGAGCCGGATGTCAAATCTCAAGTTAGTATCGAGATAGTGTCGAGTCTCTTGGTGGGGTGGATCTCAGATCGCACGATCCTGAGTCAAGTCTCTAGTCAATTGATCGGGGGTGAGGTGGTAGGTTGAGAGCTACTGATCTAGGGCGTTTGAGTGGGTTAGGTGGCGGGGGTAAGGTTGAAAGAGGATTTAGGAAAGACATATTACATAAATATACCCCTTAACTTGATTTTAGCTGATATTTATGCCCTCCTACTTTGGGTGTGCACAACTAAACACTTAAATTTTTATAAAATTGAACAAGTAAACACACACGTCTTATGTGGCATAATACACGCAGGAAGCCACATAAGATACAAAACTACCACGTAGGACAAATTTATCTATTTATTCAATTTTATATAAGTTTAAGTGTCTACTTATTCACTCTCAAAGTTAGAGGATATAAATATCAGTTAAAGCCAAGTTAAATGACATATTTATGTATTACGCCTTTAGAAAAGTATTTTATCTACTTTCCGTAGGAAAGTTATTTTCCCCAATTAGAGAAACCTTAAATTTTTTATAGCAATTTCTCATATGACAAGCATTATCCACCTTCAATTTTAAAATTATGAAATGTAAAATATAGTGTTAGATAGGAGTTTTAAAAACTAAATTTCACACTAAAATAAATTTTGACGTAAAATATAGTGTTAGGTAGAACGGTTCAAAATTAAACCAAAATCAATAATTAAACGAATAAAGTTATATTTTAATAGTTCTATAACAATTTAACTTGTCTATAAATCAATTGAATTGATAAATATACCAAATGAATAAATTCTAAAATCAAACTGAACTGATTGATACGTGGCCCTAATATTGGGTCGGAGGTGATAAAAAGGAGAAAAACTAGTGCAACTCCAAACATATACTTGGTGAACTGTTTGACGGCAAACGGGCAATGTGCTGAGTTGTTGAGCTAAAAATATTTCAATGGTCAAAGAAAAGGGGCCCAAATCTCGAAGCTTTTTTTGGTGTTAGGCAGCTCAGTGGAAGCTTCAACAGAATCAGTATTTTACTAACCCACTTATTTTAAACATCATACTTTTTGATCTTATACTAAGAAAATTTTATCTCTATATATTCATTTTTATCAATTTGGCATTTTCTTCACACCTCCAATGTTGACTAAACTTTCCAAAATCAACTCATAATTCTAACCTCACCTTTTTTTTTTCATGGAGTTTTCCCATTTTCCGACCGGAAAACGGTCCCTTTATCTCATTCTTCTACTAAACTTCATACCCATTTTCGTAACTTCACAATCTCCGGCCACTACTGAACGTGACACTCTACTGAAGATTAAGCGTCAATGGGGAAACCCAGTAGCACTTGACTCATGGAACTCTACTTCCTCGCCGTGTAGCTGGCCGGAAATTGAGTGTGATGATGGGAAGGTTACCGGAATAATACTTCAAGAAAAAGATATCACTGTTGAAATTCCAAGTTCTATTTGTGAACTTCAAAATCTTACTTTTCTTAATCTCCGGTTGAATTATCTTCCCGGAAAGTTCCCAACTTTTCTTTACAAATGTTCCAATTTGCAGCATTTGGATCTTTCTCAGAATTACTTTGTGGGTTCCATCCCGGAGGATATTCACCGGCTTGGGAAACTCAAGTATCTTAATTTGGGTGGTAATAATTTCACCGGAGATATCCCGCCGTCAGTCGGGAATTTGACGGAGCTGGAGACCTTGTGTATGAATTTGAACTTGTTTGATGGGAGTTTCCCGGCGGAAATCGGGAACTTAGCCAATCTTGAAAGTTTGGGGTTGGAGTTTAATGGGTTTTCTCCGATGGCACTACCGCCGGAGTTTGGGAAGCTGAAGAAGATAAAGTATATTTGGATGAGAGATACGAAATTGATCGGTGAAATCCCTGAAAGTTTCGGGGATTTTCAGAATCTTGAGCTTATTGATTTTGCTTACAACAATCTGGAAGGAAAAATCCCTTCTGGGTTGTTTCTGTTGAAGAATTTGACGATGATGTACTTGTACGGTAATCGTCTTTCGGGTCGAATCCCTGAAACTTTTGATTCATCAAAGTTGATGGAACTTGATGTTTCCGACAACAATTTAACTGGAACAATCCCAGAAAGTTTTGGAGGGTTTAAACATTTGGAAATTATGAATCTGTTTGGTAACCAATTGTATGGAGCAATTCCAGAGAGCATAGCCAAGATTCCATCTTTGAAGGTATTCAAAGTGTTTAGGAATAAACTGAATGGGAGCTTACCATCTGAAATGGGACTTCATTCGAAACTCGAATCTTTTGAAGTTTCACTGAATTCCTTCACTGGAAACTTGCCAGAGCATTTGTGTGCTGGAGGAACTCTTTTTGGTGCTGTAGCTTATGCTAACAATTTGTCTGGTGAAATACCAAAATCACTCGGAACTTGTTCTAGTCTACGTTCGATTCAGCTCTACAAGAATCAGTTTTCGGGTGAGATTCCATCTGGGGTTTGGACTTTGGTTGACATGACAAGTTTGTTGTTGAGTGATAACTCATTTTCCGGGGAGCTACCGAGCAAAATTGCATTCAATTTTACGCGGTTAGAGATCAGTAACAACAAGTTTACTGGTGAAATTCCTGTGGGGATATCTTCTTGGAGGAGTTTGATGGTGCTTTTGGCAAGTAACAATTCATTTTCAGGTCGGATTCCAGTGGAATTGACTAGTCTTTCTAAGATAACTCAGCTAGAGCTTGATGGTAATTTGTTATCTGGAGAACTTCCAGCCGATATAATATCCTGGAAGTCGTTGGTAATATTGGATCTTGCCAGGAATAAACTCTCTGGCAAGATTCCAGCATCTATAGGTTTAATCCCTGATCTTGTTGCTCTAGATTTGTCTCAGAATCAATTTTCAGGTCCAATTCCACCTCAACTAGGTGTAAAAAGGATCACCAGCCTTAACGTATCGTCGAATCAACTTACCGGGAATATCCCTGATGCATTTGCTAACCTAGCCTTTGAAGACAGTTTCTTGAACAATCCCAGTCTTTGTACCACCAACTCACTTCCATATCTTCCAAGTTGTAATAATGCGAAAGTCGCCAATTCCAATAGATTGTCCCATAGAGTCCTAGCCCTGATTCTAGTCCTTGCATTCGCTGTTTTCCTATTTAGTGTTGTATCGACCTTGTTCATGGTTAGAGACTACAGGAGGAAGAAGCATAAGCGCGATGTTGCAAGCTGGAAGTTGACTTCATTCCAGAGGTTGGATTTCACAGAGGCGAACATTTTGTCAAGTTTGACGGAAAATAACATGATTGGAAGTGGTGGATCGGGTAAGGTGTACAGAATTTCCGTTGGCAGACCAAATGAGTATGTTGCTGTGAAGAGGATTTGGAGTGATAGGAAAGTAGACTACATTCTGGAGAGGGAATTCTTGGCTGAGGTTCAGATATTGGGATCAATTAGACATTCCAATATAGTGAAATTATTGTGTTGTATATCAAGTGAGGATTCAAAGTTGCTCGTTTACGAGTACATGGTAAATCACAGTCTTGATGGATGGCTTCATGGGAAGAAGAGAGTTTCCTTGAGTAATAAAGTCATGGATTGGCCAAAAAGATTGGAGGTTGGCATTGGAGCTGCTCAAGGACTTTGTTACATGCACCATGACTGCACTCCACCGATCATTCATTGCGATGTAAAATCAAGCAATATCTTGTTGGATTCTGATTTCACGGCCAAAATAGCTGATTTTGGGTTAGCCAAGATTTTAGAGAAGAAAGGAGAGCTTAACACCATGTCTGCTGTTGCAGGTTCCTTTGGTTACATAGCTCCAGGTAAAAAAAGCAAAATCCAATCTTGAACTTCGTATTACCTCAATTTCGTTAAAACATTATCAAAAGAATGACTAACTAATAATCTACTGTTTGGTTGCAGAGTATGCTTATACAACGAAAGTGAACGAGAAGATTGATATCTATAGCTTCGGGGTGGTGCTATTGGAGCTAGTGACAGGAAGACAACCAAATTTTGGGGACGAGCATACAAGCCTGGCAGAATGGGCATGGAAGCAGCACGGAGAAGGGAACACTGCCATCGATAATATGTTAGATACAGATATCAAAGAAACATGTTACTTGGAAGAAATGAAGACTGTGTTCAGACTCGGGCTTATATGCACGAGCAACTTACCTGCAAGCAGGCCTTCCATGAAAGAGATTCTGCAGATACTTCATCGATGCAAGTCCTTTAGGTATTCTGGAGGAAAATCACCAGATACAGAGTATGATGTTGCTCCTCTCCTTAGCGGGAACAACAGCGAAAAATACATTGCTAGTTACAAACGTATTAATTCCAATAAGGTAATAGATGATAGTAGTGATGATGGTCTAATAATTTCCAGTGTGTAATATTGGAGATGCCAAAGTAAACTGAGTTGTTGTAAAATGATCATAGAATAGTGCCACTTAAGTATAGTATAAGTTTGAGGATGTTGTTAGAATAGAAAATGTTGTTTTTCTAGTGTACTCTTGAATTTGTTCACTGCTTGTAGATTGAGTGAAATGCATCATTTAACTTTTTTGCTAGTTATGTAGATTGTGAGGAAGTGGGAAATTGGAAAATGAAAATGCCAATTTCCAGGTCAACACGTAGTTCATTAAGAGGATTTGGTTTCGACTGGAAATGACTCAGCTTCAGATTACCGAGAAAATTACCTTAAATAGGAGGGTGTGGAGGCCTTGTATTACAGTAAATGATTAATAGGTAATATAATGTTGTTTTGTTTAGGGTGGTTGATGTTTGTTAATGTACTAGTAATAATTAATTCTTGTTTTTGATATTAGCACTGTTCTCTAGTGACTCAATATATTTTCTTCGTTGTATCTGGAATTGCTACATCTCAGCCGAAGTCATTCAAAACCACCATCTTTATCTTCATGAGGTAGTGATAAAATCTACGTACATTCTAACCTCCCTAGACTCTACTTGTGAAATTTCACTAAGTATGTTGTTGTTTTCAACTACCCTCCCTAGACCCTACTTGTAAAATTTCACCTAGTATGTTATTGTTTTCAACTGCAATCATATATACCTGATCAATCAATAAAGATTGAACTTCAACTATGTGCTTAAACTTTGATTGAAGTTCAGCTTCGTCAAGCTTAACTTCAGACATCACATGTAAGAAGTTGCTCCGAAATGAAGACTTATTGTTTACGCACTGTAGGTATGACTTGAATAATAATCCAAAATCAGGTATCCTGCACTTGAGGTGCAAGTTGCATTTTACTTAGTTTGTTGTCACTCACATGTTCAAACACTTTTAAGTCTATATATATATAAATACATGTCATAAAATTATTAAATTAAAATAAATAGCAAGTACGAATAATATTTTGTAGAGTTAAAAGGGGGCGAAATTCCAATCCTACACCAAGAGTTAAAAGGGTGTTTTCACCAAAACCAAAAAAATTTATCAAGTAGTAAAGTGAATGGAAGATGCAATTATGAAAGTTCTTAAAAAATGCATTTCCCCTTCTTATCTATTAAAACCTTTGTCTTCCCTATAATCTTGACAAAAACACATATTTTACCTAGTTAACCTATAGTTTTATTAGCATTCTTTCATTCTTGTGGGCTTCTATCTACCCCTTTTTAAAAAAACTTACGTAAATCTCACTAGATTATGAATTAATTAGATATACTCTAATTTATAACATTATTCATGTTATCAGATTTTAGTATGTCTAGATACATTAAGATATGACTAAATACATAGGGTCAAAATTAAGTATAATTTGTTCTAGATACATTATAGCTAAGTTGATTCGCATCTATTTGGGATACATAACAAATCTCACTCTCTTCACTCGCCTCTCTCCTATCTCGCTCACTACTCTCCTATATATTTAAGTATATCTTCTTGAATATATAATTAAAAACTCTTAATTAGTGATATGATATATAATTTTTTTAAAATATAAATCATAATAGTGTATATTTTTTTTTTAGAAGGTAACAACTTGTATTCTACTTCCACAAAAACAGAAACTTGCCACAACAAGTTACAGGTTTCCTAATTATAATTGATGAGGAGAATCTAGAAGATCTTCAACCCTTTTAACAAAAAATTACAATGATCCTAAGACATCCATACTTGATTCTAGATCTTCCCTATACTCCTGTTTACACCAAAAATGAAACAAAACTAAGCACTTCATCTTCATCTTCTGGATATTGCTGCTCTTGTTTTGATGGCACCTGATGTTTCTTTCTGTCCAAGCAGCCCACCAGATGCAAGCTGGTATATTTTTCCACCTATCCTTATGGTCTTACAAGTTAGCATAACTGCTCCAGATCTTCAAAGTCTGATCTATTTTCCTTGGCATTACCCAGTTCAAGTCCTTCTTACTTAGAAACATTTCCCATAGTTGAAGGGTAATCCTGCAGTGTATAAAAAGGTGGGTTACAGTCTCAGCCTTCTTCACAGAAAAAACACCTAGGACTTAGATGTATCCCCCTTTTCATGAGGTTTTCTTGGGTTAAAACAACTTGTTTGGCCACAAGCCAAGTGAAGCAAGAAACTTTATAAGGAATTTTGACTTTCCATATAAGTTTCCAAGGCCAATCCTCAATCTGATTATCATAAGGGTTAAATTTTTGATAGGCCCCTTTCACACTGAAACTACCTTGACTGTGGCCTTTCCACTCCAATCTATCTTGGTCAGTTGAAGTTCCTTTGAATTGCTCCAATTTGATGTAGAACTCAACTAACCTCAAAATCTCCCAGTCATTAAAAGGTCTTCTAAAGCTCAAATTCCATCCCTGATTTGACCAGACTTCGGCCACGGTGGCCTTTGTTGTTGGTTTAGGGTGTAAATATCATTGAAGATGTCCCTTAGGAAGGCTTGATCTAACCATTTGTCTTCCCAGAAGAGTACCTTCCTGCCATCTTCTATTCTTATGCTGAAATTTTCTCTAAGCTTTGGCCACAGGTTTCTAATGGACCTCCAAAGGTTGATCCTATAAGTATCATTGACCATTCTGGTGGTCCAATGATCTGCCATTTCATACTTCAACTGGATTACTTCTTTCCAGAGAGCTAACTCACTAGAAGCAAATCTCCAGAGCCATTTCATCATAAGATATTGGTTCTGAGTTTTTAAGTTCCTGACCCCCATATCCCCTTTTTGTTTACTCCCAATCAGTGCATCCCATTTTACCAAGTGGAATTTCTTGGTTTCACTGTTCCCTTCCCAGAGAAAATTTCTTCTTAGAGCATCCATTCTCTCAATGACCCCATCAGGGATAGGGAAAAGGGACATCATATAGGTAGGCATAGAGTCCAAAACACTATTGATTAGTGATAATCTTCCTCCTAAGGAGAGATATTGACTTTTCCAGTTCACCAACCTCTTCTCGCACTTCTCTACCACCCCATTCCATATATCTATAGACCTATTCTGATCACCCAGAATAATAGTATATATGATAGTGTAGTATATCTGATTATGTAATTTTTTCCTTTTTTTCACAATGGACCAAATAATTCAAAGGATTAGTCTTTGTTTTTTTTTTTGTCAAAGATCATGCATGTATGTATATTTAACTACTATAGTGGAAGTGATCAGGTAGCCTTCCATTTGTTACTAGGCAATTAATTTTACCATAATAAATTAGGATCTAATTGCCTACACTCTATGTAATTCATATCTTTCCAAAATTTTACCTCACTCGAATTAATTCGATACGATTTGGGTGTGGTTGAATTGCACTGAATTTGGCCAACCTAATTTGGATGCTTGGACTATACTTATGCTAAGAAATATAAGTTGATGCGATATATGTTAAAAGAAAAAGATACTACTACTATATATAGATTAGTATAAAAATTAAGATACTAAATAATCTAATAAAAAGTTACGTGTAAGTTTGCCACGAACAATATAATTGTAATACAATTTATCTTGAGCTAATCAATAGTACATATTACTTAGCGGAGTTTAAGTTTTGTGCGCTGTTAATTTTAAATCTTCACACCACATACCAAATTTACATATCATATATAATAGGGATAAGGGTTTGAAAATATCCCAACTTTGGTCAAATTTGATGTTGCGATACTAAACTTTCATGAGGACCTATTACCTCCCTAGACTATTTAATACTGTATTTTAAACATATATATTTGTCCACGTGGACATAAAAAATAATGCAAAATTATAAATAGTAATGTGTCCATGTGGGCACATATATACCTTTAAAATACACTATTAAATAGTTCAGGGGGTAAAAAATACGGTATTAAATAGTCTAGGGAGGTAATAGGTCCTCATGAAAGTTTAGTATCGCAACAACAAATTCGACCAAAGTTGGGATATTTTTCATACCCTTATCCCTATATAAAATGTACTCTTTATAACAAATTTGATATTATAATTAGATAGGATCAATAACATTAAAAACTTTAATTGGTCCTACCATAAAAGCAAACAAGATTTAAGGATTTCTTTTAATGTATAAATTATAGGAACACATATTATAAGTACTAAATAACATCTTATTCCTTCTAGTTTTCTATTTATCAAAAATCCCTTAAAAATGATGTTTGCGGGATACATAGCGTTGTGCACGGGATACATTAGGTTTGATACATTCCACATAGCGGGATACATAGCGTTGTGCACGGGATACATTAGGTTTGATACATTCCACATAGCGGGATACATAGCGTTGTGCACGGGATACATGCGAGATACATAGCGTTGTGCACGGGATACATAGCGTTTGATGCATTTCACATAGCGGGATACATAGCGTTGTGCACGGGATACATAGGTAAATAAGAGATTTTTAAATTTTTTGAAATAAGTAGGGATAAATGGATATTAAGGTAAGTAAATGAGTGTAGTTAAGTAATTTGTCCTTTAATATATTCCTTGTTTTAATCTCTGAGTTTCTCCCTCATACAATTAAATTGAGCAATAATTTGACATAACATAATTAGAGTAAAAATTCTATAAATAATCAAAGTAGACAACTTAAATATATCCGAACTTATGAGATTATAAATAAATCACCGATTTGACAAAATGTCAACTTAAAAGAGTAATGCTGAGAAGCTAAGATTGTAATTTATTCTACTCACTAATGATTCTTTATTTATTTGTTTTGTAGATTGTACGCTAATAATTTTGTTTTTCCATAAGCAATATAATTGCTTTAAAGGTAAGGGATTCGATATCATGTCAATAAAGATAAACTTTAAATTTTTAAATTCTGAATTCTAAAAAATATACTAGCTTAATATATATATATATATATATATATATATATATATATATATATATATAAGTAATCATGCCATAAGAAATCATAAGAAAGACACCCTTTTGCTAACCAATTAAGATTATATTATTGGTATCTATATAGAGAATTACAGACTAAAGCTGACTGGCTTAAGATTAAAGAGGGTTTAAGTTTATATCTAGAAATATTAGAAACTAAAGACCTAACAGACAGACTTCGTAACCACAGGGGTTTATATTCTTCGAACCGACCAACCCTAGTCAACCCAAAGTTATTAAGTGCTTTAAAGTGGGAACTACATAGTATAGATAGTAACATCCAACACGCAAATAGACGTATAGAAGTTCAAAGAAATCATATTAGTAATTTAAATTTTCTCTTAGGTTAAATAACGTAGTACTCATTCTAGTTTAAGTATATGTCATCTAGACTATATAAGAAAAAATTTAGGCCATACGAAAAACAGATCATAATTGACCAGGAATATCATTGGTATCTATTAAAAATAAGACAGAACTATATAGATATATACGATTTTCTATTAGAACAAAGACGACTATATACAGAACAACTAAGGTTATTTTCAGATTTATTAACACCAAATCAAATATCTTCTATACATCAAGAAATAAGACAAATAGATTTACAAATACCTACTATAGGAGCAAGAGTTTATCACTACATAAAAGAAATTAGAATAGAAACACAAGATTGCAAAAACAGAACTCTATATTTAGCATAATAGGAAGTATTAAGAGATTAGAATACTTAGATTTAGAAATAGTTTCAGAAAAGAAGTATCGAAGACTAAAATTTGGATCACTACTTAAGTGTAATTTCGCAGAAGGAGACCATATTTTACATAGCGAGAATCAACATTTAAATACGGTTACAGATCTAATAATAAATTTAGCAGAACATAGTCAGTCCAAAGACGATAGATTTCTAAAGATAATAGAAACCATAGAAACCTTGCAACAAAGACAAAACAAATCATTAGAAAAAATAGAACAAAATTTTGACTTTCTAAAAAATCAGCAACTAGATATAATTTCCAAGGTACAAAACATAGTAGTAAATAAGATAACTGATAACAATCCTCTAGAAATACTAAATAGCCAGATAGAAAACCTTTATAAAGAGACAAAAGAAATTAAGAAAGAACTAAGTAAACTTAAAGACTTAACCCTTTCATGAACAACCTCTTTTACCAAGAAGTCCTTAGAAAAACAGCACAATTTCAAGCTAACCCTGAAGGTTTATCAGATTACGTTCCACCAGGAAAAACAGATTCTATAAGCGTAAAACAAAACAATTTGATAATATTTGCTTTATTAGAATTAAATAAAAACCTAGAAGACCAAATAAAAGAAATAAATAAAAAATTAGATATTTTATTGGAAAATAAAACCCCTACTAAAAAAGGTAAGCAAGAAAACGATATACAAAACTTAATAGAACAGCTCAAAAGAGTGGAATTAACTCCTCAAGAGGATAAACCTAAAAGAAAAGACAAAACATGGACCTTTTTTCAAACAGGAATAGAAATTCCCAAGAAAGACAAAGGGCCAGTTTCTCTCAAGATCGACTAGGAAACAATATGTTAGCTCGAATTATGAATAACTCATATAAGCCTAGTAGTAGTCACCAGCTGGATGAATTAATAGATGTAGATAGAGACATAGAAATTTTCAAACAAAATAAATTAAAAATGCTAAATCCACAAGTCCTCTATAATACAGGTTTTTTCTCATCAACAACACATCTATATAGACATTATAGAGAAGAACAGTTAAGCGTATCAGAAAACGATAGTGAAAGTATAAATTTAATTAGTAAAGAATCTATGCAAGAAATACAGAAAAGACGAATGAATCTCATGCACATGGGATTGGTGGTGATAGGGCTTAAAGGATTAACTAGAAAAATTTAGGTACTAAAGTACTAATTACTTTATATGATAGCAGATGGTCAGAATCTAAAAGATCAATAATAGGTTTAACCGAAGTAGACATGAGTAACAATGGAGGAATATTTTACTGTAGTCCAGATTTTATGATAAATTCAAAAGAATTTGATAAGTACATAAAAATAGGCATACAGACCAAAGGGTATGAAGAAATGAACTGTGGAAATAATCTTTTAGTTTGTGTTGGCTTTATAGGAAAATTAGCCACCAACAGCAGTTCAAAGTTTAAAATAAAGATAGACGATGCAGTAGGTATAATGGGAAATAAAGGAATCAAGTTAATGAACCCTTTAAAAATAAATTCAGAAGAATATGTTGGTAGAGAATGGAATTTAGAAAATTTCTGCAAAAAAGAAGTATTACGACCAAACGACCACCTCACATACACTAATATTAAAGGAGAGACATCAATTAGATTCACTGATTATAAATATACAAATCAAAAAGAAATAGAGGAAGACTTAGAAGATAATGAATCAACCATTAATATGAAAGGTATGAATATCCAAAATATAAATGAAGAAGACTACGAAGTAGACTTATCAATAGCACAAGCTAAAGAATTACATAAAGAAAATAAAACAACTTTGTTTAAGTGTAAAGGTTGTAAAATGGGAAAAATAGATATCTCTATAGTAGAAACACATTTTAAAGAATGCAAATTCAGAATAGATAATTATGGGTATAGACAAAAAGAAAACACCCAAGAAGAAAGTGATGATGAGACAACACGCAGTCTAAAAGAATTCATGGAAACCGCTTCTTCTAGTTCAAGTCCTTTTCAAAAGACAACCCCCATAACACCAGTAGAATATACTATAGGAAACTTACCACGTCATCGGGTATATAGGCAAGACCCGGCAACAGAACCAGAAATGGTTAGACCAATAGGAATAAGAATGCCAATAGAAGCCCCTATCAAGCTTCAAGATGGAGGAGATAGAGGTAAGATACTAAACATAGCAGCTCATGATCCTCAATTATGGAACTCAGTAATAGATGTATGGAAAGGAATAGTAGTAGCAGATTACATACATCATTATAGTGAGACAGATGCAGAAACTATGTATAGATACATGGAAACCTTTTTAGGAGAATCAATCAAAGGAATGTGGGAAGCATACAAGGTAACCTACCCTCAAGAATTCCAAGAACTAGTAAATATGGGACCAAATCCATATAATTTCACTAATAAAATACACAGCCTAATAACAGGAGAAGACCCTAATAGTGGATTGGTAGTATTGCAAAAGAATGCATTAATAAAACTAGAACAACTTAGCATTACAAATTGGAGCCATATCAAAAACTTTCTAAAGGATTATTTTTATTTATGCGCTATAAGCGGCAATGCGTTTGATCAAAGCTTAAGAAAAAAGCTTTTTAATAAACTCCCTGGAGCATTAGGAAGAGAAATAGAAGAAAGATGGAGCAAAAGAGAAGGAGTTATGCAAAATCCAAATGTTAATTGGTCTATCGGACATAAAATACAGCATGTTATGGAAATATTACAGGAAAAGTGTACAAATATACAAATACAAAAACAATTAAAGCAAAATGAGACTGGTTTTTGTAAGAATATATATACAACACAAAGCTATGATCAAGGTACACCAAATAAGAAATATAGAAGAAAATATCAAAATAACCAAGACTACAGACCAAGGAAAAAATATTATCTACGAAAATCTACGGCAAAAAAGCCTTACCTAAATAAAGATAGACATGTAAAAAAACATAATAATAATAGAATCTATAAAAATAGACTATCTTGTTTTACATGCGGAAGTGAAGAACATCTTGCTAACACTTGTCCAGGAAGAAATAATAGTAGAACGAGAAACTCCCAACTCATAGAAGATTTCCAAGAAACCCTGATAAATGTAGATGAATACATGTCAGATAATGAAAGTATATATTCAGTAATAAGTATAGATGCTTTAGAAGGAAGACAACACGACTCATCTGATTCAGAAGAAGAAACTTTAATAAATGAGATAGGATTAGAAAAATTGGACATCAAGGATTTTACATTTGTCAATCTACATTGTGATCACCAATTTTTAAAAGGGAAAGGTCTAGATAGCCAAAAATGTTTTAATTGTACAGGATATCCCAGTAAAGACAGAAGAGCTAAATGTACGAATTGCTATATAGAAGGATGCCTCATGTGCATCAATAAAATATTTAACATTAAAGTTATAGACCAGACCATAAGCATAAAAGAAAAAACATTAATGTCCCTAGAAAAAAGGATTGATAGTTTAGAAGACAGAATGAATAAATTAGAAAAGGGAAAAGAAAAAGTAGAAGAAGAGGTAGAAGAAAAGGAAGGAATTGAGCTCTTAAATGAAAAAGAGGAATACAAATCGTTTGAAGGATTAATTTGTAATGAAGACAAAAAGATCAATACTATCAAAATATTAACGAGAATAAGAATTCAAAACTATGAAATAGAAACTTTAGCTCTAGTAGACTCAGGGTGTACAAAGAGTATAATAAATAGAAATATCCTGCCTATAGAAATAATAAAGGAATTTTCCGAACCACAAAGCGCCATGCAAATGGACGGATCTTCAAATATATACAAACATTATGTTAGTAATGCTCAAATAAGTTTTTTAAACACATGTGCAGATTTCTATAAACCTACTTATAAACTAGAAAAAATATGGGTTAGAGATTTAAATATTAGGATAGACTTTGTTTTAGGCTTAGATTTCTTATTACATAATAACGGAAGTTGTCTTCTCACTAGAGATGGAGTAATATTTTCTAAAAATATGACTCAAACCTCCATAACAACAGAACCAGTTCCTACAAAATCAAGGTATGTTAAGAATACTAATAATACAAATACATTAAAATGTAATAAAGGGAAAGAATGTAATTGTACTAAATTACATGTTAGTACAGAAGAGGAAGACATTAAAGAAATTGAATTATTAGAATTAAGTTTATCTGATATACAAATAGAGAAAAACTATAATTTAATAGAAATAAATACTGAACTTTATAATTTTAAGAAAGGATTACAACATATAGGAGTTATAAAAAACCAGAAAGACCTAGACGAAGTAATTTCTATCTTAGATAAACTAGAAATAATTGGAGAAAGACCCCTGAAGCACTGGGAAGCCAATCATATAACCTGCAGACTTGATATTATTAACCCAGAATATACGGTTAAAACTGCTTCAATAGAATCCACGAATGAAGACCTGAGGGAATTTGAAGATCAAATAAAAGAATTATTAAATCTAGGGGTAATAAGAAGGTCAACTTCAAAACATAGGTCAGCCGCATTTATGGTAAGAAATCACAATGAAATACTAAGGGGAAAAGCTAGGATGGTAATAAACTATAAAAGACTTAATGACAATACTAGAATGGATGGATATAAATTGCCAGACAAATCAGAACTAATAAATCGAATACAAGGAAGAAAATTTTTTAGTAAGTTTGACTGTAAGTCCGGATATTGGCAAGTCAAAATGCATGAAGATAGCATAGAATGGACAGCCTTTACCTGCCCAGAAGGACATTTCGAATGGTTGGTGATGCCCTTCGGTTTAAAAACAGCCCCTCCAATTTTTCAAAGAAAGATGGATAATATATTTAGAGACTATAAAAACTTTATTTTAGTTTATGTAGACGATATTTTAGTTTTTAGTAATAATACAAATGAACATCTAGGACATTTGCAAACGGTATTTAAACTATTCGTAGACAATGGAATTATAATTAGCAAAAAGAAAATGGAATTATGTAAGACTCTTATAAAATTCCTAGGGGTAGAAATTGGAAATGGAAAGATAAAACTACAACCCCATATAGCAAAAAAGGTCCTAGATATGCCTGATAAATTAGACAATACTAAAGACTTGCAAAAATTTCTAGGAATACTAAATTATGCACGGAGTTTCATCAAAGATCTAGGGAAAGTAGCAGGACCCCTATACTCTAAAACAGGAAGTCATGGACAAAAGACATTTAATGTAGAAGACATAAAACTAGTACAAAAACTCAAACAAATGGTTAAAGATATACCAGATTTAGCCCTCCCACTAGAAACAGATTACCAATAGTAGAAACAGACGGAAGTCTCGAAGGGTGGGGAGCAGTTTTGAAAACAAAAAACAATAAATATGGAGATAAAAAAGACGAAAAAATTTGCGCTTATCACAGCGGAAAATACAAAGAAAAGGGAAATATGAGTAGCATAGATGCAGAAATTTTGGCAGTTATATACGGATTAAATAGTTTTAAGTTATACATTATTAATAAACAAGAAATTCTGGTAAGAACGGATTGCGAGGCTATTGTAAAATTTCACCAAAAAATAGAAGGAAAAAATAGTAGTAAAAGAAGATGGTTAAATTTTTTAGACGCTACATCAATATACAATATATCTTTAGAGCATATAAAGGGGAAAGATAATTCTTTAGCAGATCAACTAAGCAGACTTATGAAAACTAACTGTTTGTTTTCAGCATGAGTACAGATAAAGACGGAGCATCTAGTTCAAATTCAAGTGGGCAAAAAGACAAAGACTTGTTGCAGACTCTTTTAGGAAATACTTCATTTCAACCACAAACAAGACAAAATACAACGAGCATGGAAAGAATATATTTTGGAAAACAAAATTTAATTTTCTATCCTCCATCCAATCTAAGTTTCAGGGTGAAGCCAGAAACGAAGATAGATAGACCTCAAAGATGCTTAATAGACAACCTATGGATAGCATACAACAAGATTCCTCGAGACAACAGTTATTTCGTGTCCGTAGTAAATTCATTAAGCCATTATTTTACAGACAAAAATGAAGACAAAAAATTCAGATTTTATGTAGTAATCCAAGGAAAATTACAGGGCGTGTTCCAGACATGGATAGAAGTAGTAGATTCAATTAAAGACTTCCCTACCCCACTCTTTAAGGGATTCAATGATTTGAATGAAGCACTAGACTATGCTAGAGGAACTCTCGGGCCTAATTATTTCATCAGTCCAGCTTTGAGACAAATTTCAAGACCGTCTTTGCAATACAATATTCAGAAAGACACAAACAGAATCATTTTCTGCGATCATTGTTCCTCAATGACGGAAGGATTCAAAAGGCTAAATCAGACAATCGAAAGACTAGAAACAGAAAAAGGGAAAATGACACAACATATCCACTCATTACAAGAGAGGATAAGATTTTTACTTGGAAATACCGATCAAAATAAGAGTTCTTCATCTCCCCACAAAATGGATAAGACGGGTGTACATTCCCCAACGAATGTAGAAAAAGCTATTGTACCAGCTAAAGGTACAGCTAGTCCCGTTCAAACGGTAGCGGGTAAAGACTCATCAAATCCGTTGATGGTTGACACTTTACCAAAAAGTGTAAGAATTCTGCCGGCAAGCTTCAATACAATGGCAGAGACAAGTAAAAGGACAAAAGGTTTCCTCCAAAAAAAAAAAAAAAAGGATAGAAAAAATAATAAAAAGTTCCCTTTACAAATTTCTCACAGAAAAGACTAAAGAAGTACAAGAAAAAATCATACGAGAAAATCCAAAGCCAGATCCAGCAAATTCTGACCACGAGAGTAGCAGTGACGAAAATAATTTATCAGACCAGTTTAATCAACATTATGATCCAAATGACGACAATGATTCAGGGATGAGTTTTGATTCTGTAACACTACACAACCTGGATACCTAGAGAAATACGTAGCAATAACATCAACACAAGAAGACAAACAAATAGGTAAGCAGTGACATCACAAGCCTTCATCAACTACAAGACTCCACTACAAATAGGTAAGCAGTGACATCACAAGCCTTCATCAACTACAAGACTCCACTACAAGACTCCACTACAAGTCCATTATGATAAAGAAACTCCACTACATGTCCACTACTCCACTATCACAAGAAGACAAAAGAAGGACACCACTCCACTATCACAAGAAGACAAAGAAGGACACTCAATTTCAACAAAGGTTTCACAAAGCCATGTGACGATGGGGCCCAAAGAGCACCCGGCAGGTGAAGAAAGTTTTTAGAAATTGAAATCCGAATTTCAAATCCGGATGGACTTCTATAAATAGAACCATATTACAAGAAAAGAGATAGAGCGAAGTGCAGAGCAAAGAGCAAAAGCTTAAATATTTCTAAGTAATAGTTTACATATTCCCCTTCCCTTTCAAAATAAAAAGTGAGTAAGTGTTTGTTGTGTTTGTACAAAGAGTGTGAGTGTTTATTTTCCTACAAGTACCTGCAAGGTCACTTCGGGGACTCCCGAAAGGGAAACCTCATTCCGACCATTATCATGTAAGTAGTTATCTGTTTTCTAGATCCTAGTAATCTTCTCCCTAAGTGTATGTACTATGTTATTATGTGTGTATATATGATATGATGTTCATATTATTATGATATGCTATTATGATTTTCGTTACTATGTTCACTCTTTGATTTATTCTTAGTAAATGGTTAGTTCTCTATCCTCTTAGTAACCCCGATGGATTAACCTGTAAATATATATATATATAAAAGTAATCATGCCATAAGAAATGTGTGTATATGATGGCTTATGGAGTTGGTATTGACTATTGACTTTGAACAAATGCTTTGTTTTTCTCTCTCTTTTCTAATAAATATAAATATAAAATATAAAATATAATATCTTACTTAATAATTTAGCATCGGATCCATTTTTAAATATTTATAAATTTTGGTATAAAGGGTCTTTCATAGATGGTTTGAACTAGAAAAGTTAACACTACATTAATATTTTGTTGCAATAATCTTGACGCAATTTCAGTTTATATGGGAATATTTCTAAAGATATATAAAACGCTTTGAAATATTTTATCTTATTTATTTTGACAAGGAAAAAAGTCTGAATACCGAATAGAACAACAAGAGGAAAACTAATAGCGATTAATTAAGGTGAATTTCACCATGAACAATATGTGGATTTTTTAAATTTATATTTGACAAGTAAAAAATTTTATCTCCAAAATATTTATATATGATTTGACAAAACACAATAGGGTAGAGTGGGGTATGGCAGGGTTGGGGGTTGGAGGTGTTGAGCGGGTGGAAAGAAGAGACATTGAACTTGAAATATCACTTGTAAAATTTGTTTTTGCTATTTTTATTAGTGAAATCATTTTTCTATTTTTTGAAGAACTTGTTTTTCTCGAGAAAATATTTTAGTCAAATAAATATGAAAAAATTTCAAAAAAATATTTCCCTTCATATTAAACACACCCTTATTGAAAATCCTAATTGGCATTCGAAATGAAACTTACTCTAGAGGTGTATCTGATACAAAGGAAAATATTTTTCAAAAATATTTTATAATGTTTGATTGATCAAATGTTTTGGAGAACAATTTTATTTTAGAAAACAAATTTTCTACTCCACCCTTGTCGTGCTTGCCTAAGTTTTATATAAATATATTTAAGATAATATTTTTTACTTATAAAAAAAATCACTTATTTGAGGAATAAATTTCCTTCCATACCAAACACATTCTAGATTTTTTTATTTTATTTTTAGTTTTCCCCTTATTTATTATTTGAGGCACATTCTTGTACTTGAGAGGTCTATCAATAAATATTGAGTTTTTTTTTTCTTGCATTTAATTTTTTTGTTGTAAAGAGTTTAAAGTTCAACGTTTTTAAGAGTTGTAATTTTGCACGACTGAGACCATATTTTAAAAATAAGTCTTCATAAGGGTCCACATGACATGATCCTCATGAGAAGATTAACGTGCAAAACAAAGAAAATGCCAACTCTTTTACAATTTAAAAACACGCATAACTAATACATGTATAAGTTATGCATGAATCTATACATTATTTTATGTAGGATAATAGTTGAAATAATTAATACATGAATAGCTAATCTTTGCATAGTTAATATCTGCATAAAATAATACATAAGTTCACTTATAACTAATCTTTATATTATTAATTTGTTTATACCTCTGCTACCAAATGACCCCCAAGGGGGGTTACTTTGGTTACCGATTAGGAAGGAAATTATTGATATATTAAAATTAACATAGTTAATTTCATGTTAGGTAGCTTTTAATAGCCAATTATAGTAGTTGTTTTTTTGTTAGAGCCAATTATAGTAAATACAGTGTTTGATTATTATTTACAACTTCACATAACTAAAATATCTATAAACATATATAAATTCAGCACATTCTTGACAATCTCTTGCTTAAATCACATGATTAATTTAATTAGACCTCTTGTCATATATAGTTGTTAGGTTAGTTAAAGAATCATATTCCTGTAAGAACTACTTAAATAAAATTTGATTTGTAGAGATGGTAGTCTTTTATAACAAGACTTTGAAATAGTGTACTTGCTATAATCCAACACAGATTAAATCCCTGGAAATTATATATATATACTACTACTGGTTGTCCTATTGGGAAAAGGAAAACAAATCCTATTTAACCAAACACAGAAAAAACATTTGTTTGTAGGTAAGATTTTAAGCAAACACAAAGAAAAAACATTTGTTTGTAGGTAATAATATAATGTTGTTTTGTTTAGAGTGGTTGATGTTTGTCATTGTACTAGTTATATTTAATTCTTGTTTTTGATATTAGCACTGCTTGCTATATTTTCTTCGTTGCATCTGTTCAAAAACAACATATTTACCTTCCCGAGGTAGTGAGATTTCATAGAGTAAGTTGTTGTTTTCAACTGCAATCATATATACCTGATCAATCAAACAAGATTGAAGTTCAGCTTCGTCAAGCCTAACTTCAGACATCACATGTCGGAAGTTGCTCCGACATGAAGACTTATTGTTTACGCCCGGTGGGTATGACTTAAATAATAATAATACAAAATCAGGTATCCTGCACTTCAGGTGCAAGTTGCATTTTACTTAGCTATATGCATTTTGGGGAGATATTTAGGTCTGGGAATACATACCATCTGGATGGGAAGAACACATAAACTCCAGAAAACGTCTGAAAAGAGAAACCTACAGAGGGATAGGATATATATGACATGCATACTACAAATATATCGGATATTTACTACAGAAAGTCGTACCATCTCAGAACAATAAGCTTAGTAACATCACAATACAAAGCAAGTCTTTTCTAGAGCCTCAAAAGAAAATGTAGCCACTATCCTGCTTCTTTAAACAAACATCCACATGCTATTTGTTTTCCACATCATCTACCAAGGTTCTTAACAAATGAAGCAGATAAGATCCACGACTGTACTCAAGGTCTCATCTCGACGCCGGCTCTTGACTGCAACAATAAGCAAGACATTGGTTTAACTTCACAGCTCCTTTTCCTCATCATTTTTATACTTTAAGTTTTTTTAATTTTTGCATTTTGAGGGAGGGGAGAGAGGGGGGGTTAGAAAGGCACGAATTCTCATCTCTAAAACTCCTTCATCCAACTCCAAATTGGGGTCTTGAAGACAAATCCACACACACCATAATCTGCAACATCTTCTCACTTTAAAATGTGAGTTTGGAAACTAATCCAAACATCTCAACTATATCATCTTTCAACAGGCATTTTCACAACCGCACAAGCTTCGAAACACACTAATCTTTGGAATGTCTACCCAAAATCAAGCTGTTGATTCCAGGCTCAACCTGCTAGGGAGAAACCACGACAGGAACAAAGCAAGAAAGCATAAAGATAACATAACCTATCAAATCATAAAACACAGGTTCTCAGAAACACATGCCTTATTGCAGCCTCCTGCACAGCCTCTGAGTTTGTCCCATCCTGGGGTTCCATTGCCCTTGCGAGAGAGAGGTTTGGCTAGAAAAAGGAAAATAAACAATGAGCAAGTCCTCCATCCTAAAAATACCAAATATAAAGCCAGATGCAGAAGAAGGCTTAGCAAGACGTGTATATTGTTCATGGCTAATTGGGGAAGTAGAAATCTAATCGTGAACACCACCATGTATTGGTCAGAGACTTGCTGAGTAAGCCAATCAAACTTAAATAGAAATGATTTTTAAAAGAGAAAAGAGAAATGAAAAAGATTGTTTTTCAAGGAGCCGAGTAATGTCCAATCATAATCCAAGATCATGACATACTGCCCAACTCTTGTTTTTTCAAGATTGGCACAAGTCATGACGCACTTGCAATCAAAGAAACCAGGTTCATGAATTTTCCAATACACAACTGATGATATGCCCAGCTCTTCAATGGTCACAATAACCCAACAAAAAGAAAATGAGCTTGAACACCAGAAAATAGGCATGTGAACAGTAATAATGGGAACTTGCTTTGAAAAGAAAATAATGGGAACTCATATATGATGTTAGATGTATAAGCTTTGATGAGAAATTGGTAAAAATGGACAAAAACTTTTGCACTCCACCTGTGACATCTCGGCAAAGCCATTACCCAATTCTCCATTCCCACTTAGACATCCATCCCCAAGTTGTGAAATCCGATCGGCCAAGCTTATATCACCCTGAAAGGACTCTTAGCTCTCACTAACTTCAACACTTCCATAAATCACTGTCATCAGCTACAATTCAAGAGCCGAAACACGCAAACAGAGAGACTCACCTCGCAAGTGAGGTTGTGAATGTTGGAATTTGATACAGGCACTCTTTCGAGACTTTCTGCACAACCAGTCTGAATGCATGGTTCATTGAGCTGCCCAACAATATCCTGATGAAGTGATCCCAAAATCTCCCCCTTCTCATCATTCTGCAAGACTTGAAAAGTTTGGACGTCTCTAGTGCATATGTCTTCACACGGACCGGGCACCTCCTTGCTTGGGAAGGATTTTGTGTTAGAACTATCTAAATCAACTTCTCTGGAAACTCCTAATAAGATGGAACCCCTTGACGTTGTATAGTTTAAACTATCAGGTGTACAAATGGAACTGTCACTCGGAGAGGCATCACTTCTGCTGCGCAATATCCTATGTAATGATCTATCATCAGAACTGTCCATTAGGCAAGAACTCTCAAACTCCCTCTGTGACTCATCAGAAATGATTATCTGTGATGATCCATCAGATCTGCAAGAACTACCTAGAGGAGAAACAGATCCGATCCTCTGCGGACTGATAGAAGCACGTTTCCCTGGCTTGCCCAAATTTACATTAACTGTTTCAGTCTCCTGTTTCCTCTTTGGCTGCCTTTCTTCAGGAGACATGCAGCCTTTAGCAACTTTCTCTGGAGTACTATGACTTGTATTCCGAGGTTGCCTTGGTCTCTTATACCCGTCTGGAAAGACAAATGGAGGAATTTGCTTCCTCCGAACATGAGATACATAGATATCCATGCCTGGTCTCCAATAAGCATACATGCTTACGTCTTGCTTAAACTCATCAACTGTGCCACGAATATCAAATTGTTGCCCTTCTTGTACTTTGACACCCTGTTTCCTCTGCAAGCCCATAAAAAAAAGCACAATGTGGACATGGCTTAGATAAGTCTACAAATTCATTAGGATACGGATGGCACTGCAACATCCCGTTCGTGTCCCGCTCTATCTGAAATGCATCAAAGGATAAGCATGAGTTCCAGCGATAGAATCATGACAAGTAAATTAGATTTTTTTCCCAAGCAGAATTCTTTCTTTTCCCTTTAGTACTAACAATTCTCATCAACAGAATAAAATAAAATAAAATATATCATTCTCATGACAACTGAATTAGATTATCCCCTCCCAGAATTCTTTTCTTTTCCATTAGTGCTAATTAAATTTATATATATATATGGGAGAGGGGGGAAGGTGGAAATGGTGAAGGGACTACAAGATAGGGAATCGAAATTTCACCTAGTTCAGGTAACCAACAAACAAACTGGACTACTAAGATTCCCCTAATAAGCCAATTTCTTTCGTTAGTGCTTACAATTCTCACCTTTAGTGTTAGTTGCCTAAGCCGGGATTCCACCCAGCCTTTCCAAGCTAGCAAATCATCATTATCTGCTGCTACAATGTCAACCTGCAGATAGTTTTTGTAGACCTCAAAGAAAAGATAATGCTTAAAAAGCGCGGCCCACTGTGCTTTATTCAACTCTACCTCCTGGATGACAGAACCAAGTGAAAACAGCAAAACTACCAATCAAAATGCGTCAGTAGAGTGAAAAAGGAAGAAAACAACACTGAACTTTTATGTTATACCTCACAAATCTTGTTACCAAACTGAAATTGGTCCATCATTACTCGAAGAGTACTTGGGGAGACATTGTAGCTAGAGTTCATGCAAGGGTAAGCAGGAGTAATAATTGGCATATGATGGGTTCGGTCCTTTGGATTCTTGCGAGGATCCCAAACAAGAAAACCAAGTTCATCCTCTTCTATTGGGCATAGCATCACTGGATTTGGCCAACGCCATTGTGTATAAACTCTGAAGAACCTAGAAACAAGCATACTGGGGAGTGCATTAGGATAAAATTGGCAAATGCGAGCAACCAAAAGAGCCCAATTCACACCGCCAAGGAATCCGGTAACCTGAATAAAAAAAGAATGAAGAAGGGGAAAGCAGAAAATCATGCTCACAAACGGATCAGCTTATGAATACTATAGAGTATAGACAAACCAGTAAGGACATTGAGGGAATAAGAACTCACATTGGAATAAACACCGCGCCTTTTTGCCCAAAACTTTAGACATCTAAGAGTTGTGCGGAAGTGCTGCAAGATTTTGAGAAAATCAATATGGAAATTTAGTTGCCATTTATAGACACCATAACACAAGGGGAAAGTAGGTTTACCTCAGCATTAGGAACTAGTTTCAATATTTGATCAGCAACCCGGCACCCATTGAGACTTCGAACAGTTGGTTCATCAACATTGTAGAGTACAGATTGATCTGAGATATCTAAATCCTGTTAACATACAATCACAAGACCAAATTAAATGCAATTCATCACACAACTCTCATTTAGTAATAATTCAACTAATACATGAACTCTTCAGCTTGGACGGATGTGAATTAAGGCAGACAAAGTAAACATATAAGCAAGACTGTAATGAAGAAGCTGTTATCTATCCACATTGATCAAATGAAACAAAAATGACTGATTCTCGATGAATAAGTTACAACAGTAGAGACTTTAATTCTACAATTCGTAGGTATAACCTGATAGGTAAAGGATATAATCCAACTTACTTCAGGGACAACTAAGAGAGATATACTTGCATAAAGGAGATCAACAGATATTCCTTGAAATTTGAATTTCATAACTGGGACATGAGCATCAGGAACTGGTTGGAGTTCACTAACTTCTTCCTTTTCAGCCAAAATATCATGCAGAATGATAAAAAAATCTTCCTGCAGAGAAAAGAAGAGAACAAATTTCATAAATGATTACGATTAATCATCAGACTGTGCAAAGTTTTGACCAGTAAATGGGAGGAACTCACATCACGATTGACATAAGAGGGACCAACACACAATGTATCTATGTCAGCTCCAGGTCCATGAACCTGCATAAGCACATGAGGTTGTGACCATCAACAATGAAATAGTGGATTAATAAAAACAATAAATATAGAACTTCAAAATAAATCACAGAAGGTGATTGCATTTCTTTAGATACATGAATCTATATGTAGCTTAATAACAACTTAACAAGATGCCAAACATGTGATTTCTACTACTCATATTGAAGAACTTGGAATTGAAACCAAAGAAAGACCTATTAGCTGCAACTTTAGCACCTAGTACCTACGTATGTTTATCTTTATTTCCAATCATCTGATCACCCAATTATCCAAACCTCAAGAATCCTTATTTCTCAGGTTACTCTCATATAGTTTATGAATGAGTCTAGAGCCATAAGGGCAAAACAAATTTGTCAAAAATCCCAAAAGGGCAACATTTTAACGCCCAAATTAATGCCGTTGGAATCAGGTCAAATTGGGTAAGACTCAAATTTCTCTGCGCCTTGTAAGGCGCACCGCTGTCAGCGTCTTGTAAGACGCGGCGGCTATGCCTTATAAGGCACATACAATTTGAGCCTTCCTTATAGTTAAAAATTGAAAAGTTTTTTTCATTGCTTTATAATTTTGGAAGTTAAATTTTTAAAAAAAAATGCATTTTCATTGCTTTTTTTTTTGGAAGTTGAAATTTTAAAAGAAAAAAGGTTTTTTTCATTTTATGGAAGTTAAAATTTAAAAAAAAAAAACATTTTTTCATTGCTTTTTTTTGGAAGTGAAATTTTTTTAAAAAATACGTTTAAAATTTTAATAAAAAACTTACATGTAAACTTCCAAAAAAAAAAAAGCAATGAAAAACGTTTTTTTTTTTTAATTTTGACTTCCAAAAAAAAAAAGCAAAGAAAAAACATTTTTTTTAAAATTTAACCTCCAAAAAAAAAAAAAAGCAATGAAAAAAAGTTTTTTCTTTTTTAAACTTCCAAATTTAAAAAGTGATGAAAAAACTTTTTTTAAAATTATAAGGAAGGCTCAAATTGTATGCGCCTTGTAAGGCGCAGCCGCCGTGCGTCTTACAAGACGCTAACAGCGGTGCGCCTTACAAGGCGCATAGAAATTTGAGCCTTACCCAGTTTGACCTGATTCCAACAGCGTTAATTGGGGAGTTAAAATGTTGCCCTTTTGGTTCTTAACTGAATTTTGTTGCCCTTTTGGCTCCGGACTCGTTTATGAATGATGCATAAATAAGCAAATATTTAATGTCACTTCACAAAGAACAAAATACTGAAAAAAATCAAGTGAAGAGCTGAAATGTTACTTACTCCTAACCGATAAGAACCAAAAGTGAATATCATAGCATTTGCATCCTCCACCATTTGATCAGTGTAGCCTCTCTGGCGAGTCAATTGTTTCACCCATGATTTTACAATCTACACCACAATTTACCAGTCATTAAAACTTCTTCACAATCAAATAGCATCTGACCAATAGAACCATCAAGCACTTCAGTTGATTTCATCTGATGCCAAGACAACTCAAACTTTTTTCTAGATAGACAGCTCAAAATTAAAATTTCCACATGATGTCAAGACAACTCAATATTAATTGGTCATTCAATCCAAATACAATAGCAAGCCCTAGAAAGTTTGTGCATATCCAATTTATGCCAAAGAAGAAAATCCACACTGTCCTCTGGCACACACCAATTAATCCTCAAATATTGAAGAGAAGATGACACATCTGACTTAGTGAATTTACACTGGGGGATCGAATGATTCACATTTTCCAAATCCTCTTTATAGAGCGCATCTGTAGCATAGAATCATGCCTCTAATAAAGATTATCAGAAGGCATTTTCTGTATGCGACAATCCATGAAAAGCATTTGACTTTTCCCGACTGGATTTTCATGTAATAGGAGGGATATTTCCTATTCCTTACCAAGAAAGTTATGTGGCTATTAAAAGGAACAAAGTAGAAAAGAACTCACCAGGTAGTACAAACTACAAAAAATACTAGTTAATTTCCTCCCATCTACCTAGACCTTGGTGGGTAGTGTTACCCAATACCCTATGCTAGACCTTTGATAGTGGGAGGTAGCAACTAGTGGAATAGTTGAGGTGAGTGCAAGCTCACCAAAAATACAAACATTATAAAAATAAAAAAATAAAAAAAAGGAGTGGCTATGTGGCGAAGTCGAGGAAACAGCTCCTTCCATATTTGGAACTTAGCTCCGCAGAAGAATATGTTACAACAAAGGTGGAAGGTCCAAAAACTTAGATCAATTATTACTATCAACAAAAGAGTTCCCCATTTTTTTATGCATATCATTCTATATTTGAGGTGCTTCAAACATAATGAGAAGAAAAAAGTCTAGCCAACAGTAAAGCTCCTTTCACTGGGGAGAGGCTTTCTCCTAATGTGGTACTGTCGGAAGGCATTCTTTGCCCCAGCTTGGCAAATTGCATACCAGCACAACATAATTCTTGGCTTGTGCATCTTACTTTCTCTGCATGCAAGCTCATAAATTAGTAAGGGAACCCTCATTATACTTCTGATACGACTTAATTCCTACTTATGAGCTAGTATAAGCAATTCTTGTTTATCAATTCAACTAGTATAAGCAAGTGATACTAATTCAGTAGAAAAAACAATAATGGTTTATGTGTATGATGCTCCAGAGTAATAAAGCCTTTTGGTACTCTTTTGTTATCAGACTTACCAAAATATGGAGAGGGGTGGGGGGGAACGGGTGAGAAGATGGAAGTGAACTGATTAGAGTACGGAGTTCTCCACCTATATATGCATGCTGATGGAAGCTGGATCTCAATGAGTAGGACTTTTGAACTTAATTTAGTGGAAATATAAATGGCATATCTTCCAAAAAGAAGAGCAAGCAATGCAGCCAAAACAGAGATTCTAAAGATGCTAAGTTACAAAATTATAGAAGATCCAGCCGACATGCTCTATCCGGAAGTGGAAACAGAAAGGAGAACTTCTGCATGGCCATTGGCGACACAAAGAGAACAAACTTGAATGCTGAATGGAGAAATCAGAAAGATAGAAGGCTTTAGTTTACCCTCCTATACATTGGTCATGACAATGAATTGAAACAAATCCTTTTTGCAATTGATAACAGTGAGAACGATGGCAGGGTGCTATCAGAAATGTCAGGATTTCACTGGGTATGTTGTTGTAATCCAAAGTCATACAAATCCTTTGCCATTGACCTCAGGGCTCATCATCTTGTTCTTGTCCTTCTTGGGCTTATTGGGTTTGATTAAAATAAACCACACATGATAACAAGCTAGATATAACAGAGACAAACTAGCACCAACTAAAAACTTCTTACTAGAATGCACTTCATATATCAGTATTCAGTAAGCAAAAACTTCTATATTACAAAATCTTAGTGCTGAATATGTACAACATAGTAGAATTTAAAGCAAATAAAGCTTCTTACAATGTGCAATAGTTATGACCAAATATAAACTGGTCATACTAGAATATGCATACTTTTCTGTCTAAAGATGCTTGAGAAACCTTCACCAAAGATGGAAATATTTCATGGGCAACTTTTTCAGACACATAGATATTACTCTGCCGACTGTCTCCTCGTATCATGCCAAAAACACAAACTGAAACAACTCCAACCCAGTGTACTCAACACAAGATTGGGGAGCAGTTGTGCTATTGTACTTATACTACTGTTTATGGATTGCCTCTTTAAGTGATATTCGCGAATTTCTTTCTTTAGTGCAGGTATGTGAATTTTTTATTTTTTTGTGCTATGTACTAAGTTTTATTATGATAATAAAAATTCTTGATTCTATGTTTTGCAAGTATGGACATGGGAGTGTATTATCCCATTATGATTTCAAAAGTTAAAGGCCCGTCATTTCAATTGACAGAACTCATTTTTATGGCATGTATGATACATAATTATTAGAAATTTTTGGCCAAAAGCATCCTTAAACTAGACCTCAAACTTAAACTACATCCTTAAAATATCTTTTTGGTAGAAAACATCGTCCAAGTATTTAAAAGTTAACAATTTTCATCCTTTTGTTAGATATTGCCAAAAAAACTAAGGGATCCTACAAAAACATGAGCAATTCACATGACTATCAACAAAAGTTTTCTAAAAGGCTCCTGAAAAAAATATATTAAAAATCTTGGACACAATTGCTTATTGAAACAAAATATGTTAGGAAGGTGTGAGGATACATGATCTGCTCTTTTTCTCATTTACCAACGGAAAGAAGCTGGAGCTTAATTATATTCACCTTTTTCAAACTAAATTGTATTTAGATCAATAATTTTTCGGGGCATTTTGATATTGAAGTGATCAAAATTCTAATTATGTCTCGCATTCGAGTTTCAATCTCGATTATAGAAGCGGAAGTCTCCAACAAACATCACTTCTAGTATATTCAATTGATAAAAAACATATTTCAACTAATAACTTTTTTAATATTAAATCACATGAACAATAAATAAATAAAAATATATTTGTCAAATTAAAAGATTTTGCATAATGCTATACTCAATTGTCAAAAATGTTCACCATAATATTTTTGCCGTATCTCAGAATAATGAACTCGAAAGAGTGACTTGATTTTTGTGGGATCTATTAGTTTTCTGACAAATTCAAGTAGAAGGATGAAAATTGTTAACTTTTTGAAGGATGTTTTCTGCTAAGAATGATATTTTAAGGATGTAACCTAAGTATGTAGCATAGTTTAAGGATGATTTCGGCCAAAAACTCTAATTATTAATTGTTGTTGCAATTGATGCAGACGAAAATATGTTTCTACTTGTATATACTATAGTTGCGCGAAGAGCACTTGGTCAGACGTTCTAAAAATATTATGGAGGCATGTTGTTGGAGAGTGAAGAGAAATGACTTATTTCTAGCCGCCACCAAGATATCTTGCCGTGTGTTCAATCTTTTAACTTGTTACAACCCCAAGTAATCTAAACACGTCCTCTCACAAGAAGTTCCTCTCTTTCTTGTTAGGTTGATGGGTAGTGGTAAGAGTCAAACCCAAGGCCTTCATTTGCTTTGATATCATATAAAAAGAAAAAAGAACAAAAAAGGACATTTTATTCATGATTTGATCAACCTACGACACGTGTATTTTATTGTTTCAAACATAATATTCATATAGTAATATTTGCTTAATGTGGGACATCTAACTTAAAAACTTAAATCTACCATATTTATCAGTCTCATCTAAAACAACAACAACAACATACCCAATGGAATTCCATAAGTGGGGTATGGAGGGTAGAATGTATGCAGACCTTACCACTACCTCATGAAGGTAGAGAGGTTGTTTCCAAAGACCCTCAATTTATATGTAGCAACTCCGGATACAAAGAAGAAAATATATTGAGTCACAAGGAAACAATGCAAAATCTACCGGGCAAAAGAAAAATAGTGCAATAATCATAACACAATACACAACATACTAAAATAGAGTAATGGAAACTAATAATAAATACTGATAGTATTTTTATCAAGCTTTTCAATATTCTTGATAGTTAGTTAATAGCTAATAGCTTCCTCGTTGCCTATAGTTTTCTATATTTTCATAATTTCACTATTTTATTTTTCTAAATGGTACATGTGAACCAGTAGGCACCACTCTTATTATTAGTGACCGAATCCAACTAAATTAAACTTACACTCTGTTTGGATAGTTGCCCCGTATTGCTTCATAATGTATCATATTGTATGTACTGTATTGTTTAATGAATACAACTTTTGGATGGATTGTATTGTTATCCGTCGTTACATAATCACACATCAACAATTTGAAGGATAAACTTAGAATAAAAATGAATAAGTGTAGAGATACAATAAGAAGATGGGTAATGATAAAATCGGAAGTATTAAATAACAACTAAAGAAAAAATTAAGGTAACAACGCAATCACACAAACTCGATCTTTACACAAAATGAACTTTTCATCATTACCTAACGATATATTTAACGATACGATACAATAAAATATAAAAAACAATCAAAGAAATATTGTATTTAAACTAATAATATAATGGGTAACAACCATCCAAACAAGATGTTATTGCGTTGTGTTAAGTTATCATCTAAAAGCTCTTCTTTTTTTAAGCTCATCTAAAAGCTCCTCAACTTGTATTAAAGCCTCAATAACTTTGATAGTGAGTTAAGTAGCCCATGTCTCTTGGCAAATGGCCTAATACCCCCCTCAACTATATTTTTCTTTATTTTAATAGTTCTGTATTGCCTATTGCTTTACGTGAAATTGCTTCCTCTAGTAATGACTTAACTTCGATATTGTATTTTCATGCAAATAAGGAGCTAGAAAACACTATGGAAAGAGGTGGTTTAATTTGATGTTGATTAAGGAGTTCAAATGCAGGTATTGGCTAAATAAATGAATAGACAGTCTTGGTCCTATTGAAAATACCAATGAAGAAAAATGACCTTAAGAAAAATTAAGAACCCCATTCATACGAAAGATTTTGGAGAATCAAAGTCTCCTTTAGAAATTAAAATGATGAGCCCACAAAGAGTTTTGGATACACTATAAAACTTCTCTTTTTTTTCTTTTTTTTTTTTTTTTGGGGGGGGGGGGGGGGTAAGGGTAATTAAACATTTCATTAGTTACCAACGAGTATAGACATGATATGGCACACCTTCAACTTACTGAGGACATCACCCTAGATAGAGAGGTATGGAGGTCGAAGAGTAGGATAGAAGGGTAGTAGGTAACCGAGTGTTGTAGTACTTTTGTGTGGGAGAGGCAAGGGACTAGTCTCCTTGTCTCATCTTCTCCTTACTTAGTAATATTATCTAGTATTCCCTCTATTCACTTTACTTGTCCATTATTCCAAAAATATCCACTTCTACTTGTCACTTTTAACGTACCAAGAGAAGACAATTAATTTTTTCATGTTTTACTATTAGCATTAATTATTTAATCTCCAAATCCTTTTCAAGACCTAATACTAAACATCAATTTATTTACTTTTGAAATTGGTAACGTAAGACCTAATACTATGCATCAATTAATATGGGCATTATGGTAAAATCCTCATATCAATCATTGTTTCTTAAGGAGCTTGCAAAGTCCAAAGTGGGCAAATAAAAGTGAATGGAGGAGTATTTGCAAGTATCTTATTCTCTGTTTTTACTACTACCCTATTACTTTTTTGTTTATCTTGCTATTCTTGTGGTCATTATCTCCTCTTTTTTTTTTTGAAAATCGAGAAATCCGTCTGTGACCCGCCCTTTGGACCAATCACAGCCTTCTAAACTCGGTGGATAATGGGCCCACCCCTCTACCCTTCTCCACTTAAATACCAGGCTTCGCTTTGCATGGTGTGGGGCTTGAACCTACGACCTAAACCACAAATCCTCCACCTTTTGCCACTTGAGCTAGGGCTTGGGGGCAAAGAAGATAAAAATTTAAAAATTTCCTTTTTGTTTTGTTCTGATTACACTTCTTTTAAGACGAGGCCTGAGGGTATATATGAAACAACCTTTCTACCCCACAAAGGTAGGCTTCAGGTTTGCATACATCTTACCCTCCCAAACCCACTTATGGGAATTCACCAAATATGTCGTCGTATATTTACAAATCATAGGTGTGCAGGCCACAACTTAGCTATTCACAAAACAGAAAGTCACTATGACCTATAGTATGAATTCTTTTAGGTAATGTATGTTTCTAACAAACAAAAAGACTAGTATGCACCAGATTCATAGGGGTAAACTTATTCAAAATGGAAAAGAGATTAGCGGCTCATATTTCAAATAAGAATCACCATGTGGAATTCTCTGTTGTTTTTTTTGGGGGGAGGGGGGGGGGGGGCAGCACGAGACTTTCTTCCTCTGATAAGTAGCAGAACCACTCTTATTTTCAATGTGGCACACAACTCTTTCCCTCAGTCATTCCAGCAGCATGTTCCTCTATTCAGTGATCCTTCCATTGACGCATCATTTTTTTAATAACCATCTTTGCAACACCATGCCTCTTTTCCAATTAGAATACTGATAAAACCATTTTTTCTTTTATAAAGTAAAAATCTTTCACTAATGTTTGGGCCAAAACACACCCACATACAAGAAGTATACCAAAAAAGTAGAAACTGTACCCACAAAAAACACATGATTTTCTATAGAAGACACCCAATCCTCTATACAACAAGGAACGTCATGGGTACACCAAAAGAAAGTAAGTGATAGGAGGCTATCGTCAACTTAACAAAATTCATCTAAACCCCTTCAGTTCTCATGTTTTCTCTCTAGATAACCCACATAAGTTTTAGTGTGAAAATAAATAAAAGTTCCACGCGAGATTCCAGATACCAGAACTTTTTCAGCTACTATACCAAATTCTTCCATAACTATTTATTTTTGTGAGTTTTTAAATACGCAAACTACTTATTGATTACCCCACTTCAAGTTTGATGGATCATATAAGAAAGTAAAGTATTAGCGCTAAAATGGAACAAGGCATTAGGTTCTCAAGTTAAATTATTTTTCTGAACAGTGTTTCTCAAGTTTAATACTGTCAATTTGTCATGTGTTGGACAATATCATAGGCCTATGTATTATCTATAACACCTATAAAAAAAAAGGTGCATCTTTTATCAGAATCATTTGATAAATGCCTCTAAATTACTGATAAGATTTTTTTCTTCTTTTTCCTTCTCACACAAATTCTATGGTACAACATCAAATAAATTTGAACATGAAAGAATTTTGTTCTTTGACTTCTTGACAAGAGCTATAGTCTTCCAGCGTTCCTGTTTTCCATTTGTTGAATTCTGCCAGCACCATCTAAAGTACAAACAACATTATGAGTTGAATTCAATCCCAACCACTGAACCTCTAAATGTTCTGCCAAAGCATCCTATTTTCTTTCCTGCACTTCCTTCGGTACTTCTTCCTACTAAGCCCTAAAACATTCCATACTTCTTCCTACTAACTGAAGTGCTAACATATGAATAACCCGAAACACAATCTAATGCTTACATACCCTTTAGGATGAAGACTGACCAACAAATATGGACATCATCGTGATTATCAGCCATGCCCTCAAAAAACAAGTTGTCAAATTGCAGGGTTCAACAAGAAAGTCCTTCACTTATTCAACTCCACCTAAGGCCAAAACTATAATCGAAGGCTAATAATCAACAATGAACAACCCAACCCAAAACAAAAAGATATTCCAGCTTCTCATATAGTGTTTTTGTTTGCTCAATTCCCAATATATCACAGCCCCTGAATTTATAATACAATAAAGCTGCAAACCAAACACATATAACAACTCATACAAAAAGCTAAAGCTTGTACCCACAAAATTAAAGTAAAACAACTACAACTATTTAAGCTAATACTACTAAGCTTCAAAACTTACCTGATCAATCTGATGCAGCACCTCTTCTCTCCTTGCTGTCTCTTCCTCACTCTCATACAACTCAGATTCCTTCAAAAACTAAACAACAAAAAAAAATCAAATTCAAGGGCAAAATTGAGTTCAAATCACATAAACCTAAAGAAAAAAAAAAGTTTGCACATTTTCTAATGCTTCATTTCTTTGAAGATCTGCCTCGGTGGGCCCAGCAAGAGACAAAGGCTTCGTGATTCCCTGCTTCTTCGGCGGTGGCGCGGCCTCTGCCGCCGCCTCCACCGGCGGCGGCGTTAAGCTCTCGGAACCCATCATCAATTTCCAAGAAAATGAGCAAATTACGAAATAAAGAAAAAATCCCAAAATCAAAACTTCACAGATCAAGCCTAGAAAGTAGCGAAACGAGAAATTGAGTGGGAAAAGTGGGCAATTTCATATCTGATTCGACTGAAAAGGAACAAATCAAAATTAGAATTGAGCAAAGTGGGGAGAGAGAGAAGGGGGGAGGAGGAGAGATCTGGGGAGAAAGAAAAGGGTAGAAGGAAGTGTGGAAGATGGAAAAGGGTCAATGAAAGCGGTTTCTGGAGTTTTCCGGGAGTGGGGGTGGGGGTGGGGGTGGTTGAGCCCCAAGAAAAAAGAGGTATTTTTGGTCGGTAGTCAAATTAGTCAATTAATTACTTTGTTGTTTTCTTATCTTTCAAAATCAATTTTTTTATCCTCCGGGATGACTCAGTTGATTTGGAGGGTGGTTATTCACACGAATGACCCGAGATCGATCCCCCCTCAATGTCTTCTGAGTCGAGCCTGTTGCATAGGACTTGTCTAGTGCGGTTTACATCTCCTGTGTGGTTTGCAGGTTATTACACAGTGAGGAGTTTACCCAGTGCGCACAAAGTGCTCACCACTGAGTGCTCACCCAAAGGGCAAAAGCTATAACAGAGGTTATAGCGGCTGCGGGTTATCCTGGGGTTCCAAAATAAAATCACTTATTTTTGGGAAAATATAATTAAGGATGATAAAAAAGTTTAAGATTAAGAAAAAATAACACAAATTTTAATTATTGAGTGATATTAATCTTAAAATTATATTATTTACACAAAAACCTTTCTCTTTCCACTCCTCCCCTCTCCCATTTCCATCCCTTTTAATTTGGATCATTATTGTCGTCGTTGTTGTTCTCGCTCCTTCTTTTGTTAGCATCACTTCCTTCTCTTGCTTCTCCATCATCAGCATCTCATCATTCTCCACTATTACCATCATTATCATCATCGCAACAACAATTATCTTCTTCTTTATTACCACCTTCCACTTAACCATAACAACAACAATAACAATTACTACTACTACTTCAACATTAGCGGATAATATCACTAATGGGCTACACCGTTACAAATTATATCAGAGTCATTTTTGTGTTAGTCTTGTCGATGTGGTCTAGAATTCAACTGAGTTTAGGCAAATTTCGATAAGGCAAGGTAAACCTCAGTGCTAAGTCTAGGCAAATTTCATGTGGTGGGATAAACCTCAGTGAGGATGTGGAGTCCATAGAGGCGGTGTATGTGATACCCCAACTTAAGATAAGAAGTCTCACGTCAGCAAAACGCAAGAGAGATGTTGAGTATATAAGTAAGCAGGTCTTACCCACTAGTGACACGTTTTAAAGTCGTGCGAACCTAGGCTCAAAACGGACAATATTACTTGTGGATTGGACCATTGCATATCGAATCATTCAATTTTTCATGATGTAAAATATTTTTTGTTCGTTATTTTATTGATAGATCTGATGAATTGATTAATAATGTAAGATGATAAAAAAATGAACAACTAAGAAAGGATTTTTGGTCAAGATCAATTTGATGGCTACAAAGTGTTGTAAGAATAAACAAACAGATAGTTAATTATATAGGCACTCTATGATATATAAGGTGAGAAATTATTTATAGGAAATTCTAGGTTAATTAAGCTTTACACATATTTTAGTGTTTTCCCTCCACTTTTTGTTATATAACCAACAAAATATGTACGAAGATAATTTGAAAATATGATCTGATTGTAATTAGAATCATATTTGTCACAAGTTATTTGTTCTTGAACTTCTCTGAAAGTTTTTTTTTTTAAAGACACGAGCTAACAATTATAAATTTTTAAATATACTTGATTAGATTGTTCTTTATTTGGTAGTAATATGTGAAAGAAAAACAAATAATCTTGAATATTCAAAAACAGATTATCTTGAATATTCCTTTCAAGAGAAAGAAAGTATCATCAAAGAAATATATTTCATGTCTGTATTTCCAAATTTGTTTTCTAAAAAATACAAAATAGTTAATATTGTTAGCATTATGAAATAGTTTTAATTTTATTGAGATAGCTTACTAATTTTACACATATTAGTGGTAGTTTATGTTCACAATTTTCTCCTCTCAATCAACGAGAAAAAAGAAAAAAAAAAAACACCATGACAACTAATATTTTATAGGGAGGAAGATGAATTCATTATCACATCATATTTTTTTTCTATCTAGTGTCCGGTACCTGCATTGAAGCCCGACTACTCTGAAAATCTCCATTTTACTCATAAGTTGTTCGTCTTCATCAGTGACAAGTAGCATTTTTTACTACAAGTCTCTTGATTCTCCATCAGTTCCTTTCTCCTTTGTCTTGAGAAAAGTGAGTGTAGAAGTGCACATTTATATATGAGTGAAGGGCTTAATCTAATTGGTTGATAGAAGCAGAAAGACAATGACAACAATTAGATAATTAACTTGAAGTATACAACTCAATATGAGAATTGAATGAAAAATCTTGAAATAGTTGAATGAAATTTGGCATTTGTTGTATTTTAAATAAACAAAGACAAGATTTATTCTTTGTTTTGCCCTTGTCTATGCCTCACAATATCTGGTATATATATATATAAAAACCATTGGTAAACTATAGTCCAGCCGTCTGAAATGCCTACAAAATCTCTTTTGGTTCGTTGGGGTTCACTAGAGCTCGCCGGTGGTGTTAGAAGTCAGCTTCTATGTTCGTCGTCCCAAGACACTACCCTCAAAAAGGTAATCACCTCTCTTCTTATTTTTCTTTCTCTATTTATTGCTTTATACGCTTAGTCGATTTAATCTAGGTTCTTGCTTTGTAGTTTTCATTTTTGTTTTATCTTAAGGTTGAATCTTCTATTGTTTCATAAATCTTTATTTAATCTCTGTTTCAAGATATTGAGTCAATGCCCTGATTTTTTCTCGAGATGTTTATATTTTAAATCTCGAGGAAGTATTACATCTTTTCACACTGTAAATGTGGAAAGGGAAAACAAATCTTTTGATACTAGGGGCATAAGACAAGTACTTAAGAGAAAGAAAAGAATGGAGATAACATATGAAACTTACCTTTGAAGGGATGAGTCACTACTGGAGTTTCTGTCAGTTCCTTGAAGTGGAAGTAGACAAAAGAAACGTTTGTTGGCTAAGCATTGGTTTCAATCCTTAGAGTTCGTGTGCCTTAGCGACCACATATTTTTCCTTCAACTTTTGACTTTGCTGTTTATTGGTTTGGTTAAAGCCTAAAGGTACCATCTCATGAAAAGATCTTAGAATAGCATTTAATCTATTTTCCATAGGCAGTAGTAATCTTGATTGGGAGCGTAAATTAGGCAATTAATTAATATACTATCTTCTTCGAAATTGTATCACCTAACTGTGCTTTATGAGGATTCACTAGATGATCATCTAGCATAGGAACTTGGTTAATTTATTTTTTGAGGTTAAACATTACAGATATAGAAACCACACTAAAGATGATACTTTATCCAATTTCTCAATTTTAAAAAGATCAAAAACACAACTAAAAAGGAATTTTGTGTTCCAGGGACATAATCTTACCAGTGTAGGGACACATGTAGCCTTCACTTTTTAATGAGTTGGCTTCAGCAAATCTATCCACTATATAACCAAGTTAAGGACAACTTGAAAGTAGATGATTAGGAGAAGAGCATGTTCAAAATTGTCAACACAATATGTCCTTTATGATAAGAGTTCTAGCATGATAGTTGCAACTTAGTATGCATTTTCAAAGTGTAAGATTCTTACTGACGAAAAAATAACAGTAAAATAGTTAAGCACTTATGGAGGTATGTAAATAACTTATGATGATACAATAGCTTCAGAAGTATGTTTGAAAAAGTCAGAGTTAGAGTTTTCTTTTAGATTTATTCTATAGCTAGGCAGGCGGGAAGTTTTTGAAGCTACGGCAAATAGTGTATTATTCAGTTATTTACTTATTTGAATCCAAAATATGGTCAAAGTCTTGATTTAGTGGTAAAGAAGCTTTCTGGAAATAACTTAATCTTACTTTCAAATCAAATGCCTAATAGTAACAAGTACTTTATAAATGTCTTGTAGTATCGGTTTACGAGGGAAATTTGTATTATTTTTGTATTCTAGCAAAGTAGTTGAGTCTTCCTTGAGTTTATAAAAATAGATTCTTCCTTGAGTTTATTGTCACGCCCCGAGCCTACACCTTGGACGTGGCCGACACTCGAGAACCATTGTTGGTCCCCAAGCGAACCCTCATCCTAGCTGACTACAAGCGGAAAACTGATTCAAGCATACAAAAGCTTAAAAATTAAATAAAATTCATGAAACTAAAACACAAGCTTTAACTCAAAGGAAAACCGAATAAAAATAAATTATTCAACTCGCCATAAAATAGGCAACTTAAGTCTTTAAAACATTTAATAAAATAAATGATACCGACTTCTCAACTATACTGTCTATCTATGAAGCATCTAACTGATAACGATGAAAGTCGGGACAAGACCCACGACATCCTAACTGAACTGAAAAGTAAATGAAATCCTCCGGAAGCAAGGAGGCTCACCATAGCTAACTCAAACTCTCGGATGCATCAACGAAGCTCCTGTTGATGATCCTAAATACCTATGTCTGCATCATGAGAAGATACAGGCCAAATGGCTCAGTACGTGGAATGTACGAGCATGTAAGAGGAATTATAAAGCATAACATAAGCTTGAAACTTGATAAGAAGGAAACATACTTACCTCTTTTCAATCTTACTCAACTCAAGGAATACTCTAAACTACTCAAAACTACTCAAACTTACTCAACTCAGAAGTACTCAAGGATAAGATACTCAACTCAAGGATATGATACTCAACTCAAGGATATGATATTCGACTCTGGGTACTCAACTTTGGATACTCAACTCTGGATACTCAGCTCCATATAAAGCAACAATACACATGCAATATATGGAAAGCTTTATAAAACAGTAAAACAACTCAGTTCGTTAACCAAAATGCAATAACAAACTCAACTTTTCTCATAAAAGAAAATAATATAATTTATATGGGAGTTTCTCTAACCGACAACCATCACTTAAGAACTATAGTGATGATACAACACTTTACCTCACGCTGCCAAGGACCATTCTATACCTTGCCATCAGCATAGGACCTGAACTACTAAGTGGATCCACTAGTCTATTGTGAAAAAGGTTCATCTAAAAAGTATGACCCTTTTCTACCCATGGTGGCTACATGGTTTTATGAAGACGTGAGTTATCTGACCTCATGCTCGCCCCCAATTCGGTGCTCAATACTACTCCCAAAATATGATACTAGCTCTTTATGTTCAAAACACACTTCTTTCTGTGATTTGAGATAATTGCTCAAAACTTAGCACAAAGGCTATCTTGGAAATCTCAGTTTCCCCTCTTGCTTCATTTAGAAAGCGATACTCTTCTCTAAAAACTATCCCGAAGGCTCTTTGGAAATCTCAGTTTCCGTTCTTATTTAAATGTGAAAACATTTTAAATCTCTTTGGGAATACATAGTCCCATATACTTTTTGAAGAAAAGAACTTCAACTTTACTCTTTACTGAACTCAAAACTTAAGTCTTAAAACAAAGTTAAAACGTTTGTAAAAGACTTCTTAAAATATGGTTCATGCCAAATTATGGACATGAACTACTCAATCCAAGGTTTTCAATAACCATAGATAGAACTCAAATACTTGGAACTCAAGAACTTCAATGATACTACTCATTTCAAGAATGCTCAACTCAGAGTTCATGCGGAATTATGAGCATGAACTACTCAACTCAATGACTCAAAGATACTTCTCATCTCAAGACTGTTTGACTTATAATGTTCATGCGGAATTATGAGCATGAAATATTTCAACTCAAGGACTCAAAGATACTTCTCAAAAGGGATTAGGAACTCAACACTTAAAGGCTTAGAACTTGAAGATACTACTCCTTTCAAAGATACTAAATTGATGGAGTTCATGCGGAAGTTATGGGCATGAATGACTTGACTCAAGGGTCAAAATATCAATAAGGAACTCAAGTATACGACTCTTCTCATTCTCTCTGAATTACTTTCTCAAAACTTAGTTCAAATTGATAGTTGATCTCAAGGATTCACAATTGAACTCAAAGGCTTTCTTGAACTCTACCCTTAACTCTCTCTTAAATGTGAATTATGAATTCAAGAGTTATGGTTCATGATATGAAGTGTAATGATAAAGTGGATTCATGAATACATTCTTCTCACTCATACTCACTTGCTCGAGTCTTGTAACAAATTATTAGAATTTGTAGAAGACTCATCAAAAGGACTAAAAGGGACTTTCTCAAAATGTTCGAAAGAACTCTCAAGACTTAACTTTTAACTCTACCTTGAATTTGAATTATGGATTCAAGGTTGTGACTTGTGATAGGAAAGGTCTCATGATGTTTAGGAATGATTGTTGATAGCTAAACATGAGAAAAGTCCGAAATCACCGTCTTGGAACAAGTCCGCGATGCGGAGATGGTTTAAAATAATACTCGTGAAATTAAATTTTGAGACAGAGGAGTCCGCGTCCTAACCGCAACGCGGAGCAACTTTTAGCTCACTGGGAGAGCAAGTCCGCAACGCGGACTTGTGTGCCAGATCACACTCGACTTTCTCCTTCTTCGTTTCCCAGCCCCAATTCAATTCTTTTTCTCAATCTCTCTTTAGATTTAGATACCCAACACATGTACACTAGAATCTAACTCTAACCACTCTATAAATCGACAGATTAACCTCAAGAACTCCTCAATCTCAACTCAATTCAAGAATGGAAACAAATTCATGAATACATAACAAGAATATCAAAGCTTCATCTTTTAGAACGAATTTAAAGCTGAAATTAACATAATTGGCGTGTGGGTGAACAAACCCAACACTAGGGGTGTACAAAACCGAACCAAACCGCAAATCTAGTCAACCCGGAAAAAAACCCGACTATATTTGGGTTGGTTTGGTTTTAACTAAAAAAAATCAACCCGAGACCAAACCAACTCGACATTTTATATATAATTTTAAAATTTTATTTTATACATAAAAATATATACTTTTATATAATTTTTAAATATTTCTTATACTTTTTCATAGTTTTTATCTTTTAATAAATTATTTCAAGTTTGAAACTTAGAATTATGAATGGGCCAATAAAGATTATAGTCCACAGATGTTGATAATTATAATAAAGCTTAAATCAAAATCAAATTAATACTAATGCAAAAAGAAAATCAATTCAACACTAAGAATGACAATAATATTGAATATTTGTTCTTTAGTTTTACATTGGTTTAGACAATTAAAATACATAATCTTATTTTAATTTCCTTTAATATTTAGTCATGTAACTAATACTTATTAAACTTAATTTTAACATGATTTAGTACTTTTAAATTATGATCATTTTCATTATGACTTGTTAATTTGCAATATTTGTTTTACTCGATTTCATTATTATTATTTTTGTTGGATATTTTAGTCTCATTAATCATATCATATTGTGTTATATTTTTAAGAAACATCTTAGATAGTTGTATTTTGGTAGGACTAAAGAAATATTTGAAGTACAAGTAAATTATATGTTTGTATAAATACTTTACCGAAAAAATCCGAAACAACCCGAAAAACTCGAAAAAACCCGAGGTTGAAAAACCCGAGTTTTATTGATTTGGTTTGGTTTATAAATTTAAAAATCTGGCACAAATGATTTGGTTTGATATTTGAAAAATTCGAACCAACCCGGCCATGTACACCCCTACCCAACACTATGGAAGCTTACATACCTGAAAGAATTATCCTCTTGAAGCAACTTGAAGGAAAACCTTTGAAGAAGAACCTTAGCCTTAGCTTTTCTTGATTTTCTTGAGCGTAGAATCTTTGGAGTGAATGAGAGGGTTTTGATTTAAGAAAACTGATTTTCTACACGTTTAGGGGAATTTAGATGACCTCCTAAGGGTTTTTAGGACTAAAATACCCCTAAAGAAATAAATAAGACGAGCTGGGAGTCGGAATGATTTTTCACCAAGCAGTGAGGTCCGTATTGGCTCCGCGTCGCGGAGCTGCTGCCAGGTTTGCGCGACGTTAGTAAATCAGTCATAACTTCTTACTCAGAACTCGGAATTGAGCAAACTCAGTGGCGTTGGAAAGAGGACTCGAAGGGCTTTAATTTTATATCTTGTAGCTCACCTAACTCATTCTGTACTAGAATTTATGGTCATTTGAAGTTGACCCAAAACTTAAGAAAACTTAAGAATGACTTGAATGCTTTTCTCTTGGGTTCTTCTTAGAAATTAAGGTGCTACATCTAGTGACCTTAACACTCAAGAAATTTTAAATTCCTTGCAAAATCTCACTCACTACGAAGAATGATTCTAGTCTCGGTTCGAAAAAAAATTCTGGGATGTTACATTAATAAAAATGCTTTCTTTATCAAAATGTACATTCTAAATTTCTTTTGAAATTATAGCGCTACTATAGTCCTTAAGCCGAGGTCTATACTAGGTTATAAAGGGGTGTTCCTTTTCCTCTCCTCATCCATTAAACTGGCAGGAAAGTGGATTATGCAGACGAAAATTTTGGAAGGCATTTTTGAGGTCATGATGATAATGATGACGAGGACAACAACAACAAAGGACATGTAACAATAGTACTGCAAATTTCTCTTACTTTCCATGGAAAACACTCATTTTGATGCATTTTCCTCATGCCGGTACTGTTGTACCATCTGTGATACGTTAATAAATATCAATGAATTAATAAATGTGTGCAAAATAATATAGTAACTTAATACTTTTTCAACAATTCAAGTAAGGCATATTAAATATGAAATGAAGCAGCGGTTAGCACGCTAAGCTAAGATCATGTGGGCCAATCAATTTTTTGGCATTGAATTCTTGAATATCAGGACATGGAGGATGGTGATTGAGCCTGAAAATAGATTCACTCTTAAAGTGTTAGTGTAATCATATTCAAATAAGTGTCATATATTGCCTAGATCCTATCTCGTGTTGCCCTGTGACAAGGCCCATGTCCTCGCCAATTAACCCTTAGCTCTCACGATGGACTCACATTGTGAGGGAGGTTTGAGAGAGATATCATGTTTTAGTTTTTTTCGGTTCACTCATCATGCCATCAAAATCATTCAATTACTTCAAAACACTTTTTCACATCCATATCGATATCTACACAAATAGATTTCATAAAAAGTCATTTTGCTCATATTTATCATCATGTAAATATTAAGCCTTGAAAGTATATTCATTACTCAGAAATTTAATGAGAGTTGAAATGTTGGTATTCAATAGAAATAGTTGAGATTAATGATCTTTTCTACTATCGATCTATCTTGATAAACATGAATTAGTCAATTCATCTATTAATTAGAGACTATACCAGACAATTTTGAGGAAGAACAAAGAGTTCATTTACCCTTCCCTCTATCTGAGAGTTGTTGTAAAACCTAAACAAATAAAGGGAGGAAGAGGACCAACATTAAATTTGGAAAGACAATGTTTCGAGGATATTATATTCATGCAATGTGCTACAAAGAAGAGTAAAATGTGGATACTAAACAAGTGTCTAATTAAGCTATATCTTCAAGTATTTTGTTTATGAATATTGTAATGGTTTCTTTTCTTATCAGAAAGAATTAACACATCTGGAACTTGAAGTTGGAGGCAGATTTGAAAGAGTACAATATTTTCAACATTAAACTATTGGAGTAGATTGCAGTTACTAACTCAAGCAAAAACATGGTGGAAATTGATGTGTAAGATGATACGTGTGCCTTAAAAGGAAGCTGAAATCATCATCGAGTGAAGTGACTGAATATGTGTCAGCTATAGCGAGTGCATGTAATCAATTATTTAGATTCAAATGGGTGACGCCTAAAACTCTTAAAGAAATTTATCATGAACTGAATGAACAAGAAATAATAGAACACCTCAGATATGTATGAAATACAATTTCAGCCTGCATTTTTTATAGTTTGGAATGAAAGAAACACGATGTTTAAAAATTGAAGAAAATTCAGTCAAAAACATTGACACAAATATTTGTGATAGCTTGAAATGTAGGTGAAAGTGTTGATGAGAACATGCTTGCAGCTATGTTAGTATTCATGTTTTGTGTTGCAGGTTGGTTGCTCCCTCGATGTGTCTTGTAAGTTCTTTATAGTTACTAAAACATGGTGTTTAACGATCAAAAGAAATTCTTTAGAAGAAATAAAAAAATCAAGTCACCAATCTAAGTTGCGACTATTAATTATGTATATAATTCAAAACTAATGGAACATGATTAATCTAAGTTGCGACTATTAATTGTGTATATAATTCAAAACTAATGGAACATGATTAATCTAAAGTTGCGACTATTAATTGTGTATATAATTCAAAACTAATGGAACTTGATTAATCTAAGTTGTGACTATTAATTGTGTATATAATTCAAAATTAAATTAGAGTGTGTATTTACTGTATTGAGAAGTAAATATTTGTATGTTCTAAGATACATCCGTCTATACTTCAAAGTTCAAACCTATTGTACAAATTTTTTGTATCTAATGCTTCTTATATCGATCTTGAATTGACAGGATTGTTTCTTATTGGCACAAAAAATATGAAGTATAATTTATTTGGTCATTGGTATACACCTCAAAAATGATTGTAGTAAAAATGATGTCTCATAATTCAATATGTTGGGCCCGTGCTAAGCACGGGCATGATTATCTAGTCTACCATATAGAAATGTCATAACTAGGACGACCAAGGGCAAATGGGTAATTTTATACTAACAGATTTCAATTCCAAACGCAAGATTTCTAGATCCCATCCGTCTTCTATCTTCTAGAATCATATGTCTTCTATCTTTTTAACACTCCATACAAAAGATTTCAACCCATTCCAAGCACGAATACTCAAACATAATTATAAAAGCATCCATCCCTCTTGTTCCAAACAACAGTTAATCGATTCGCAAGTCTTCATAATTTCAAGTATGTTCTCTCTCCCAAATTTATGGTTGAAATGCATGGTAGATGTGAAGGTTTATGTTGTCCTCACATATCTGTGATTCTCTTATAGTTTTTGATTTATCCATAAGAAAACAACATATTACTGAACTAATAAAGAGTTCACATTTTATGAAATTGAACTTTGTTTATTTATCCATAGGTATACAACTCATACCAATTGCTAGAGGTTATGGATGAGTTATCAAACATGGTAGTCTGGATTCAATTACCCATCTATTTTTTGGAATGAAACAGGAACATAAATATGGCCCTGCTAACACGGGACCAATATTTATATTTTGTACTGTTTTAATGCTTTAAATAGTAAGTGACAAAAATTATAGAAAAAAATGCAATTGAATACAGACACAGACACATGTAATCTTACATTTAAGCTTAATATTACATGCAGGGTGTCTGTTGTAACAAAGGAAACAAATCAAGTAATTTTTTTGTCAAAATCTTCTGAACTGAAACACATACAATTATAGCTTTCTTCAGTGGAAGGAAGTGCTTTTTACCAACTGGTTTTATAGTGGATACCACCCTAGATAGTGCATTAGAGGAAAGTAGAATTGTTATGTTGATTACAGAAAAAGATGATGATACTAAAATAGCCAGAAACCTTTGAAACAAGCTCTTTATAGACTAATGTCATTAAGGCTTCATCATGTGAAGCAAGTATTAACTTAGTATTAGCATGGTAAATTATTACTAATAAACAACTGAAGTTTAAATGAGGAAACAACTTAATTTTAATAATGCGGAGTAAAAAATTGATATACTACTTCACCATTTCTGCCACAACATATTGTTATTTATCATTTGTAGACGACATTTCACTCTGAAAATCTATGGAGATACCCTAACACACCGACACAGCAAGGAGACAAATATTGAAAATCACACAACATGAATGTGTTGGTATAATTCCAATACCATGTTAATAAAATGGATATTCAACCTAACTAACACAAAAAACTAACTCAAAAGACATAATTTTTTTAATAACATAGAAGATAAATGTTAGATAACATACCCACGCCGTAACTACAGCTGAAATCAAATTACTAAACTTCAGTAATGATTAAAAAAGTAGTTAGGGGACCTGACCTAGAAAATATTTAATCATAACACATGTTTCCTTGACTCAGCTGTGAAATGAAGAATACAATTGCATTCCCAAATCCTCAACTTGCAAACCTTGAAATAAAAATCTCGAACTCCTAAAAAGTATAGAAACTAAAAGGTCATAAGAAGAGCATCAATAAGCATAGAGTCAAGGCAACACACCATCAATACAAACATTTAACGCTTCCAAAGAGTGAGGAACGATACATATAATAAATTCAAAGTGATAAAATGAAGAGATGGTAAACCTCACAATAGCAAGTAGAGCCAGGGGCACGAACAATATAAACACTCCATTGTTGATCCTTCAGAACAACACATCTCATCGCATTGTCCAAACCTACATATACCCTCTCATTGTTTGTTCTACCTTAATTAAATAGAAAACCATTAGGGTTTCAAGTTCAACAAAAGATGTTTACTAACCATCAATTACTCTAATAAATAAATAGAAAAATCACCCCACATATCTATTTAAGACTTAATATTACAACCTTTAGATGTACTTTTTTTATATTACTACTTATAACAGTTTAATTACAAGTATTAACAGATTAGTTTTAATCTATAATTTAACTTATTTGATTTAATTAATTAGTTATTATTTTTATAATTACCTTACAATTAATAAGTAAGAGAAATAAGATAATCAATTGTCATTATCTCTTACACCATTTTAGGGATAACATTAATAGAGAATCAATTGTCATTATCTCTTGCACCATTTTAGAGATTTTTTTTCCAATTTTCACACCCCCACCCCCACGTTCCTCTTTTACATAGAACTAATTTTTTCTCTCTCACCATTTTCAACGTTCGTCTTCTTCATTAAAAAAGAAAATCAGCAGAACTCACGATTGAGCCCCATGGATGTGGAAGGAAAAAAATAAGATAACATACTTTCCTTTTTGTATGAATTTTTTGTTATGTTTGATAATTGGAAGAAGCGAATGCTTACTTGTGCCCCACTAGAAGTGGATCTGTATTTGTTTTAAAATTAGCACATGTTTTAAAAATTATATGTGCAGGAAAGAATGTCAGATATGAATTCTGATTTTTTCTTTCTATTCTTTTGTTCTCTCTATCAACTCTTTTGTTGTCGGTAGCAGGCAGCTCGAGAAGAGGCGATCGCCAAGGTTTCTGCTCTTGAACTAGAGATAAGTGTTTCAATGCCAACAAATAATGAAATTCCAGTAAAAAATGCTTCTTCTCAGTCGAAGATTAGTCAAGCAAAGAAAACAGTTAGTCATGCAAATCAAAAGGGAAAAAAGAGGAAGGTGAAAATTGTAGAAGCGACTCATTCTGTTTCGGATTCAGATTCAGTTTTCGTAAGTGAGATTAAAAAGAAAAAAACAAAGCAACAAATGTCGAAATTGGTCAGTCTTCAAACCAATCAACAAGAAGAACAACAAGGAAGGAGGACTCAGAAATCCCAATTTCAAAAAAAAGCAAAAAAGTGGTTAGGATAAGTATTTTATTTAATTTATTTTTGAATTATTCAATTTAGTATTTTGTTTGTGTTAAAAATATTGTATTATGATTATTGTTGTTACGAAACTTATATTGATGTGAAAACTGTACGAAATTTGAATAATATTTGTATGAATATGACATTAATATATGATATATGAATATTGTATGAAGTGTGATGAAATGTTGGTATTCAACTGGTATGAAGTGTTATTTGATATTGGTATGAAATTGGTTTGATATCAGTAGCCCAATTAGTTGATTTTAGTATCGTTTGTTAAATGCCACAGTGCACATGAAATTTGGTATGATCTTTGAATAATATTGGTGTGAATTTTTTTTCAAATATGGTATATTGTTTTATTAAAATCTATGTACATGAATATGGAATGAAACATGAATAATATTGGTCTGAACTGAATTTTATATATAGTGTATGAATGTTGATACGAATTTAATTTAATTTTTGTATAAATTATGTGAAATAATTAATTTATAACTACTTATAAAATGAAGTTGGTATCAGAATGAAACATGAATATTGTTGGTAGGCTGGCAAATTCATTTGAGATCTCAATTACACGTTTTTTTCAAATTTTTCAATGGGATATCAGTTCGATACCAAGTGTACACCAATTGGGTACAAATTAACTAGTTTTAGGTTGACTAATTTAGTTGAAATCTCAATTACATGTTTTATTCAATTTTTCCAATGGGATATTAGTTCGATACCAAGTGTACACCAATTGGGTACAAATTAACTAGTTTTAGGTTGACTAATTTAGTTGAAATCTCAATTACATGTTTTATTCAATTTTTCCAATTGGATATCAATTAGATACCAAACGTATACCAATTGGGTATAAAATTAACTAGTTTTAGGTTGTCTAATTCGATTGAAATCTCAATTACATGCAATTTTTTTAATTTTTCCAATGGGATATCAATTCGATACCATATGTATACAAATTAGATGCAACATTAACTCATTTTAGGTTGGCTATTTTAGTTGAAATTTCAATTACAAGTTTTTTTTTCAATTTTATCGCTGGGACATCAGTTGGATACCAAATGTATACCAATTTCATACTAAGATTTGACTTTTCAGTTGATATCAATTGCATACCATCATTATCTAGTTTTTTTACTATATATTTGAAAAACACTTGATACACAAATAATTAACTAGTACACATAATAAATGTTCTAAAATTATAATTCATTAACTTAAAAGACAAAATAAATCAAAACATGAGTTTGTCACATTAAAATAACCAAAACAAAATAAAAATAATTATGTCTTTTTTTTTCAGCAAGGTAATTTGAACATGTCTTCTTGCTGTGTCCCTCCCGACGACATGTACTGCATGTAACCTTAGACCTCTTGCATTTCACATCAGCAAAACCTTTCCAACGTTCATGTTGTGGTCTCCCTACAATTCTTTTTGAACCAGACGACAATAATTTATGCTCCGACACTTTTTGAATTGCATATTTTCCTGCTCCATCATAAATTATTGTGTTAGTATTAGAGGATACAAAAGTACAAAAAACTTTACAAAACTATATATAATATGATAATACGCACTGAAACAATATTTTTTTGTATCAATTTATACTCCGACACTTTTTGAATTGCATATTTTTCTGTTCCATCATAAATTGATTATAATAACAACAAAATTATACACACTCGTCATTATTTTTTCATACAAATATCATTCAGACAGTACACTACAAAACAAATTTCATACAAAAATAATATTTCACATTTCATACTCACTTAATACACATTTCATACAACAATCATCATTGATACCAATTTTATGCATTTCTCATACCAAATAATTCATTACTCTCACACAAATTTATACACAAATGACAAAACAAATATAATCAATTAAATTTCAAATTTCATACCAAATTAAAACACTTTTCATACATTTCTTCAAAAATCTAAATAACTTTTTTACACATTAGTGAACACACTTTTATATCAATTTCATTACATTTATACTACCAAATTCATTCAACATTTTACATTTAATTTATTTTTTCGAAAAAAGAAAAAAGAAATCAATATTACAATTTTACTATACCTACTTAATCTACAACGATAAAACTATTTATATTTTATACATTTATACTCAAATCTTTCATATATTGCGCCTATTTCTCACGAAATCATGGTTTTAACAGTATACAAATTAATCAAACAACAAAAAAAAAGAAACTTACCAAAACGTATTATGAACAAGATTAACAAAAACGTAATATGAACAAAAATTAACAAAAACGAATTTTGACCAATCACTAAACAATAATAAATACCTGAAGGATCCCCTCTTCCACCATGTTTAATTAATATTGATATGTAGTTGTCCATCACAACAAAATCAAGATTTTTCAAAGAAAAAAAAACTTCAATTCCTCTACAGTGAGAAGATTTTTGGCAGAAAATTGAAGAGAGAGAAACGTTGAACAAAAAAAAAAGGATAAAATCAGAATTTTTAATTCATTTTAACTAATTTGAGTGAATTAAGGAAACTAAATATTCTTAATAAGTTTGAATTCCTTAATTCATGCTAGTTATTAATTATCTACACTCAATTCAAATTAAATTAACACCCTTATTTCTGTTTTTTACCTTTCTGCCTTCAAAAATGTTTTTTTTTTGTTTTTTTTTAAAACAAATGTTTTCAATTATTAAAAACAACTTTTTTTTTAATAAATTGCTAGAACCTGAAATTTTTTAATGTTACAACTTGAAAGTTTAAATCTATTGCTATAACTTGAAAATATTAATATAATATATGTCATATATGAAATCTTCACTAAATAAATGTCTCAACGATATATTTTTCCTTCAATATGATAAAGGGATGAAACATTTTGGACATCTTGAAAATATGGGTTATAAATTAATTATTTGTTCACCAACTAATTATATATATATTGTCGTACATTAGAGAACTACTTTACAATAATATGAATTTAGTATTTTTGTGCAAAAAAGAGGAGCAACTATTATGCTTTTAATTATTCAAGAGCATGGATAATAACACTGATGCAAGAAACAAATAATGAAGTTGCATTCTACGGAGGAATTTTTATTTTACTGTTTTAACATGTTAATCTCATTCCTATTGCAGCCAAGGGCGAATTTATGTATAAAAATTAGGTCATCGGAACCCGTGGTCATCCGATTAAACTCGATATATTATTTGTATAATTATTAAAGAAATATTAAATAATAACTTGTGGAATCCATTCTCAAAGTTGTTGGATGGTTCACTGGTTTAATAGCCAGATTTTATCACCAAGAAGACTTCAAAAATTTCCTTCTCACTCACTTTTTAAGTTCCAAAATATTTTTTCTTCTCTCTCTAAATTTGCCTTTTATTTTCCACACAAAGAACTCCAAGTCTCCAACTTCAAGTCAAGAATCTAGAAAAATCATCATTGTCAAAGTTTAAGGTAATTTTTTTTTTAATTTATGATTCCTCGTTTTAATAAACAAACTAACAAAATATAATTAAAAAAAAAAGTAAATATATCGCTTAGTTATTGTTATTATAAATTTTTTGATCTTATCTTTTGAAGTATTGGTGCACCCGTTTTCTTGAAATCTTGGATTTGCCTCTGATTGCAGCAGCGAACAAAAGCCACGACCTGCTTAATTTCATTCTTGAGTATTTCTAGGTTTTTGGTTTCCCACATGAGTATCGTGTATGTAGTTACACATTTATCGAGAAGGATCTAAATACCATCACGGAAGTTGAGAATCTTCAGCAATAAAACATGGATGGAATCCATCTGCAAAGGGGTGATGGAGAACATTGTGCTGATTTCCACTTATGCTCCATCAAACTATGGTACTGACAATCAGCGATGGCAGCCACACTACTTGTACTGTAGTTGCAATTCAGGTGTTTCTGCTACTTCTACTCCTACCCATGATACGTTAATCAAAGTCTCTTGACTGCTCGTAAATATACGAGTGTATTTCAATATATAATAGTGTTGTAGGATATGGTCAAATATCAGTGAACTGAATACAATTTCGTTTGTACTATACTTTGCATCATATTGTTATTGTTGAATCAAAAATCAGTTGATGATCTTATATACCTTGTGTTGGTCGCGCGGTTGTAGTGATTGGTATTTGTAGAATTAGGTAACAATTGAATGCAATCTATTCTTCAATCATGTTCGATGAAGAATTGTGTAACATGAGCTCACTATCGAGTGGAATGGAGAAGAAAATTGAAGAAGAAAGAAAGACAGAGTAAAGAAGAGATAATTTCTTGATAATAGTAATCTGCATTTCAGTACAGAGGGTATATAGTACCCTGATATAATTCATAAAATAAAGACACGTGTCCACTCTATAACAGAATGAGGGACTGCTTAGGAAAAGTAAATACGAGGATTAAATTGACAATACTAAAAACTTAAATGACTAAACATAATTTCAGCAATTGATAAAATAACAGTCACAACTGGTTTTGTGACACTCCATCCCTCTTAAAAGCATGCCTATCTCTTCAAGTATCAGCAAAATCTGGAAACTAAGACCTTAGGAATTAGTAGTCCTCCCATGTAGCTTCTTCAGGTAAGTTGATCCATTGTACCAGAACCTGAACTGCCGGTTTATTTCCCCTCTTCACCATTCTCCTGTCGAGTATGGTAGTCGGGTACACCAACGGTTGTCCATCAGGAGAACACACAGGGGGATCAATTGCAGGAGTCATTTTAGCACCAATCTTCTTCTTTAATTGAGATATATGAAAAACTGGATAAATCTTGGCCGTGGGAGGCAATTCCAACTTATAAGCAACTGGTCCTATTTTCTTCATAACTTGATATGGCCCATAAAACTTGGATGCTAACTTAAGGCTCTTCCTCACAGCTACTGAGGTTTGTTTGTATGGTTGAAGTTTTAGGAAAACCCAATCTCCAACATTGAACTCTCTTTCAGTCCTTCTCTTGTCGGCATAAACTTTCATTCTATTTTGATCTTTCTCCAGATTTTCTTTCAGCACCTTAGCCATAACCTGTCTCTCCTTCAATACCTTATCAATAGCCTCCACTTTGGATTGTGCCACCAACTCAAAAGTCAATTGTGGTGGATCATATCCATAAATGACTTTGAAAGGAGTCATCTTAAGAGCAGAATGATAATTACTGTTGTACCAAAACTCAGCTAATGAGATCCATTTATTCCATTCCTTCGGTTTATGTCCTGTCATGCATCTCAAATAAGTCTCCAGGCATCTGTTCAACCTCTCAGTCTGCCCATCAGTTTGCGGATGATAGGCATAACTATACATCAACTGTACTTGCAAGTTTTTAAACAACTCTTTCCAAAAGTTACTTAGAAATACTTTGTCCCTGTCTGATACTATACTCTTGGGTAATCCATGCAACTTATAGATAGTATCTAGGAACACTCTAGCTACCTGAGAAGTAGTGAAGGGATGAGAAAGAGCAATAAAATGCCCATACTTGCTATACCTATCCACTATCACTAGGATGGTGTCTTGACCTTCAGCTTTTGGAAGTGCTTCTATGAAATCCATGGATATGTGTTCCCAAGCCTTGTTAGGTATAGGTAGAGGTTGTAGCAATCCTAGATATGCTACTTGTTCATCCTTACTCCTCTGACAAGTATCACACTCTTGTACCAACGATTTTACAGTCTCAATCATATTAGGCCAATAGAAAACAACTTTCACCCTTTGATAGGTGGCCCATACCCCAGAATGACCTCCTAATCCATAATTGTGAATGTTTGAGACCAATTGTCTCCTAAGTGATCCATTATTTCCAACCCATGCCTTCCCTTTGTATCTCAATACTCCTTGTTGTAAAGTTACTTTATTACCCCCAGCTTGGTTAACACTTAAGCTTGTGATTGCTTGCAGAACTACTTGATCTCCTTCATAACTTGTCACTATCTCATCAATCCATTTTGGTTGTAACTTTGAAATCATCAGACATTGTGGCTCTATCTTTCTGGATAGGGCATCTGCCACTACATTGGTCAGACCCTTATGCTGCAAAGAGGTAGTGATTTTCTGATCTTGTAAGAACTTCAGACTGAAGTGATCAGTTCTGATTATGAAATGATGTGGGTGAAGATAATGTCTCCACTTATCTACAGCCTGAAGCAGTGCTATCAATTCCTTTTCATAAGTAGACAACCCTTGATGTTTCTTACTTGATGATTGGCTCATATAAGCTAAGGGTTTTCTATCTTGCATCAACACAGCTCCCACTCCAAAGTTGCTTGCATCTACCTCTAGCACAAACGTTTTAGTAAAGTCAGGTAATGCCAGTACTGGAGCTTTATACATAGATTCCTTCAATTTCATAAAGGCTACAGTTACTTCAGAGTTCCATACAAATTCTCCTTTCTTGAGTAAATTTGTCAGAGATTTGCTTATTTGGGCATAATTTTTGACAAATTTTCTGTAGTAGCCTGTCAAACGCAAGAAACCTCTCAACTCTCTCAAGGTCTTGGGTAATGGCCATTCCAGCATTGCCATTACTTTAGACTGATCAGTACTGACCCCATTTCCAGATATGATATGCCCCAGGTACTCTACTTGTGGCTGACCGAATTCACATTTACTTTGCCTAGCAAATAATTTGTTCTTCCTCAAGAGTTTGAGAACAATCTCTAAATGTCTCACATGATCCGGCATAGTCTTGCTATATACTAGTATATCGTCAAAGAACACTAGTATAAATTTCCTCAGTTGGTCCTGGAACACAGAGTTCATCAAAGATTGAAATGTTGTTGGTGCATTGGTAAGCCCAAAAGGCATAACCCTGAACTCCCATAGCCCATGATGAGTTCTGAATGTTGTTTTGAATTCCTCACCCGTCTTCATTCTAACCTGATGGTATCCAGCCCTTAAGTCCACTTTGGAAAATATAGTTGCCCTAAACAGCTCGTCTAACAAGTCATCAATCATAGGAATTGGGTACTTGTTCTTAACGGTGAGGTTGTTCAATCTCTTGTAGTCTACACAAAGTCTCCAAGTGGAGTCTTTCTTTTTCACCAGTAGAGTTGGTGATGCAAAAGAAGACTGACTCTTCACTACTGTTTCTGCCTTGAGCATGTCATTAATGATAGCTTCAATAGCATTCTTTTGGTCAAAAGAATATCTATAGGGTCGGAGGTTGAAAGGCTGAGCACCTGGTACAAAATTGATCACATGATCACAATCTCTTTTGGGTGGTAATTCTGTAGGCTCTTGGAACACATCTTTATGAACTGTTAGCAGCTTAGTGATTTCTGGATATACTTCACGTTCATCCTTGATAGCTAATCTAACACTCACCATAGACAATTCCGCTATAATTTCACAAGTACCACATTGGAGCATCCTTTTGAGTGCTTCAGTATCCATTGTGGTTACTTCAGAATCCTCTGTCTCTCCATACAATGTGACCATTCTTCCATCAGTCATAAAAATTAGGTTGTGTGGTCTAGTGTGCAAAATTACAGGGGCAACCATGTCTATCCAGTCCATTCCCAAAATCATGTCACAACCTCTTACTTTCATTAATCTCGTATTGAAATTAAACTGTTCACTCTGCATCTTCCATCCAAACGATGGACTTTCCAGTTGGCAACTCATTAGTTGCCCATTAGCCACTTTGACTCGCAAGGGTCTTTGCATTTGTTGTATGGGCAATCTCAGTAGTTTAACAATGTGAGGGTCAACAAAAGAGTAAGTAGAGCCACTGTCAAATAAGATTGTCATTGGCAACTTTCTAGCATAGCCTACGATCTTAATTGTAGACACAATTCCACTAGAGGTACTCAGTCCCAACAGTGCGTTTAAGGATACTTCATCTGGTTCTTCTTCCTCTAGAGTATCAGGTACATCCCAAAACTCCTCAGGTTGCTCTACTTCTCCTTCAACTTCAACCCCATCAATAGCATGTAATCCCTTCTGCTTGCACTGATGACTCGGAAAATACTTCTCCTTACACTTATAACAAAGACCTTGTTCCCTCAATGCCTCCAAGTTAGGTGGCAACATGTTTGGCTTGAATGGAGCCCTAACTTGTGGTCTTTGATTATGGTAAGTTATCCTCAATGATGACTGATTTGGAGGAACAATCGGGGGTCTCATAGCATTTGGTTGTGGGTTTCTGGGATAGGTAATGGCTAATGGCCTTAGGTTGGGTACTAACGGAATAAGTGCCCTGAATGACTCTTCATACAACTTAGTGACCTCATAAGCATCCAGCACAGTAGTGGGATTAGCCAGTTTTACCAACGGCTTCAATTCTGGTCTGAGACCACTAATGAAGCTTGCTACAAAGTGAGTTTCATTCAACAAGGGCTTAATTATAATCATGTAGCTAGTAAGCTCTTCAAACTTGTCCTGGTATTGATCCACAGACCCCATTTGTATGAGTTGTTGAATTCATCAACAATGTCTTGGGGCCTAATATTTCCGAATCTCCTGCAAACTTCAGTGCAGAACCTTGGCCATGTCAACCTTCCTTTCTGGTTGACTAAAAAGCTATCAAACCATATATCCACCCTTTCACCAAGGTGGATGGATGCATAACTAAGCTTCTCCTGTTCACCTATATTGTATAGTTCGAAAAACTTTTCACATTTCCTTAACCAGCTCTAAGGATTACTGCCATCAAATTCTGGAAAATTAATTTTTGGTTTGAGAGATCTGTGAGGAGAGACAGATTCTGGAGTATGTATGATTGGAGTGGGGAGTAACGGGGGAGAAGAAGAATAAAGGGGGTTCTGAAACAAAAGAGGGCTCGAAAAGAGAGGTGCTGGGTGGAAAGTGAATCCCCTACCTACTTCAAAAACAGATGTAGTGAATGGAGGTTGAGAACCTACCATATGAGAAGAGGAACTTACCATCGGAGCTTTGCTATGCGAAGTCTGGCCAGTTTCCAAATGGAACTGAGTTCCTTGACCTCCTTCTGGTGTTGCATGTGGAGTCAAATCAGTTGGGGTGGTCATGGGAGAGCTATGAGTGTTCTGCAATCCCATATTCGAAATGATAAATTCGAGTTTCTTGTTTGTCTCACAAATCTCATCCAGCTGAACTTGAAACTGGGAGTGATTTAACTCGAGGGTTTCAAAATGTTTGCCCACATCACCCACGAAAACAGAGAGTTGGCTTCACACCATACAGATATCGTCTTGCAAGCTCTAAAGCTCCGGAGGTGATGACATTCCGGGAAGCGTCGAGGTACCAGGAGGCTCTGATACCATTGTAACAGGAGCTTACTATCGAGTGAAATAGAGAAGAAAATTGAAGAAGAAAGAAAGACAGAGTAGAGAAGAGATAATTTCTTGATAATAATAATCTGCATTTCAGTACAATGGGTATATAGTACCCTGACATAATTCATAAAATAAAGACACGTGTCCACTCTCTAACAGAATGAGGGACTGCTTAGGAAAAGTAAATACGAGGATTAAATTGACAATACTAAAAACTTAAAGGACTAAACATAATTTCAGCATTTGATAAAATAACAATCACAACTGGTTTTGTGACAAATTGCAATTTACTATGAAGAAACCCATCCACGTTGGTCTTCAAGATTATGGTGACTTTCTTGATTTTCAATTTCTTATGAGAGGTATATTTATTAGTTTTATTTACTTCAGTAACATTTCATTATTTGGGTAGGATTAACATCGGCTTAGGAAAATTAAAGAAATCATTTCATACACCCAAAGATAAGCAAGAAATAAAAGGTTCTCTAAAAAAACACTCAAGTATCTATACTAACTGAGTCCTTATAAGTGCACCAAAAGTCACTAGAAATCGAAGATCCCGATATGAACATATTTTCCACACCAAAAGTATGCACATAGCAGTCAATAAGCTACATCCCATTGAACAAAACTTTAGATTACATGCATGCCTTTTATCTTAGGTTTAGGTTTGAAGATTTATATATAACTGTACTTCATTTGTTTATTTGGTAAAGTCATTTTTCTTGTACTTTGTGAAAGATGTAGAATTTATTTATTTGAATAAAAACTTTGTGAACTTCTAAAAGGAACCCTTTTGAACGCTAAGCTTCATAAATTCAAGTAGTTAGAGCAAACTGATAGCATTAAAATGACACATCCAAATTTGCAGATGCTATTCATCACTCTTAGTGGTAATTTATGTAAGTATCAACAAAGAAAACAAACGCTTAAAGCTAATTAGAAAATTTCCTAACTTTTAATTGATAGTGAACGATTCTCATTCACATCGTCGCATCCTTTATAGTTTAGCTAAATTCTTCTGCTTGCTGTGACTTTATTACATTCCTCTTCTCCCTTAAGTCATCGACTTCATAGCGGTCACTAAAAATTTTAATCAATTTTTATAGTGATGATGATGCAGGGCTACTAAAACAGAAGTCTCCAAATTCGGATGGTAAGTTAGATGCTTAGGTAATTAGGGAAACCTAACATCACTGAAGGTTGCTTTTGAAGCTTTGGTCGGTGTAGTTTCTTAATCTTTCATGAAGATCATCTTTAGAATCACAACATCCTTTAATAATACAGAATAAACAACATGTAAATGTGATCTTTTACTTTATTCCAATTTGTTTAAGTTGCCAAGTTTAACATAGTCATTAGTTTAATGATTGTTCAACATCTAGCCTTGGATCTATAGTAGTTTTAACCATGAAACAATTTCATAAACATCTTGTCAGTGGATGCTTTAGGCAGAATGATTAAAAAGGGGATAGTGCCTCCCTACCCTCACAATGTAGGGGACTATTATTCTTCTTATAAATAAATAAGTGTATCTAATCAAAGACAAGATAGTTGTCAACAAGTAGAAGTGGGTTGTGGAGAATTAAATATGGAGAAGAGAAACTCCTTAGAACAAAATATACGGGCTCTTCTAGGTTACAACAATAATATTTATAGAAAAAAAATACATAGAGTGTCCCCTACCTAAGGCCTTAAGATTAGATTTTTTATGACAATAGCTTCGCTTCTAACAAGACAAGGGAGTTGTGGATGCTAAGAAAAGAAAGAAAGCAGTGTGGTGGAAAAAACTTTACATGATCTTTGTGCAATGTCCATTAATATAATGTTGCTAACACAAATCTTGAAGGATAAAATTCATGTATGTGCACGTTAGTTTTCTCTTTTTCAGAAATTGTGCTATGTTTTTCCTTTTTGGCACAATTTGAATTACTCTGTAGTAACTTTCTGGTTGAAAAGAAGGACTAACATGCACATACCAACAATTTTTTCCTTCTAACTTGCACTTCATATCTCTTATTCTACTTGATTTTCCTAAAATCAAATACACGCAAGCATAAAGATTAATGGTATATTGAATTCTCTTCCTCTCAATGCAGTTTCATTGCTTTGGCTAATTTATATTAATTAAGGAAAACGAAAATGTAGAGTGAGTTTTTTCCTGGTGATTACATATTGAGAATATGACTATCAATTGAAAAATCCTTGATAACTTATGTTTGATAATTAGGTTGAACTCGTCATTTACTACACCAGATATTTTCTCGAACAATGGGATTGATCTAAAACACCATCAATAATTAAGGTTTGCATTTTAGGAATTCCAAGAGAATCAACAACATCAAACACAACCTGACACCGATGATCGTCTCACGATAAATGCTAGGATCTTGTGCTATAGATCCACTTGAAATGAAAAACCTACAACTTATTTTTGTACTTATATAGAAGAGCATAACTTATAAATGTTGGGATCTTGAGATATAGATCGGTAGAGAAATGCTTGATCATATGCATAAAATAACTGAATACTTTTTCTTTTATCTTTTGACAGATGCTCTACAACTTAAAGCTAATTATTTCACTTCTTCGAATTTGATTTTATTATTTTAATTAGTTGAGTTGATATTTAGGGTCACTGTATGGATTCACACACTCCTCTTTTTTTGGCTGATTTGATTGCAGGTAGGGTGAGAATTTTGGCTTAAATATGATATCAGATCAGAATGTAGCATTTGGTTTAGGTGTTAACTGGGAAACTCATAAGAATGTGAGATTTATGCTTATGCAAGGTAATCTTTGTTTCTTCACGATTACTATGTAGTTAAGTTTATTTCAATTTAGACAATCTTAGTCATTCATAGCTCATCAGTCATTGGTATGAAGATTGAAGCTTAAAGGTGTTGTCATCCTTTAAGTTTTCGGTTTATTCTTTTGGTGAATTCAACTGCCAACTCCCTAAGGAGTAATCTTGATATTCTCATTTGCTGGTCAGGTTGGTAATTCGCTTTTCACTGGTTTACTGGTTCTTTCTTTTTCTTGTTCAAAGTATCTTTTATAGTTTTGAATCGATATTTAAACTTAGGAATAACTTGCGCCTCCAACTAATGGAGACACCATGTTAGTGATAATTTTTTCCCTTTAGCATAAGGATATTCCTAGGATGATTGAAGTACGAAGTCAATTGTCTTTTGTACTCTATGTAGTACGTATGTATTTGCGTTAGACTATGCTCATGTCTATCTGCAGATATATAAAGTATTTTTCGGCATTGGATGTTTAAAATCATAGCCTACTATTTAATTAGCCTTAAACAATTCATCAATACAAGTTAATATGATTTGGCATGATCTCTATCGTTTGATATGTGATGAATTTGAATGAAATGGGACTTCATGTGAAGTTCAGGTTTTCAATTTCTCTCAACTTCTCTTGAAGTATGCCCTATCCTTCAATTGGGTTATCATTTATTTTGGTTCAATAAACTTTCAAACTTTCTACTGAATATGCCCTCATTTTCATTCTTGGACTTATTAGATTTTTATTTACCAAAAAATACTGCAATTGGTACATTTTCATTTAATTACATGTAGTAGATTAATAATCTAGCAACAATGGTATTTGTGTGTTGTTTTCCGAATTACATAAAATTTACTTGCTTGTACTACTTTTTAGATCAGTTGTCTGTAATATGGTCATTACACATGACTGGTTTTTAGCAAACTCACCAAAATGATGAAACATTTGCGTTTGAAAGTTGAGTCATAGTTCAACTTATATGTGCTGAGTTGAGTATTTATATCAGAATTGCACTGATATGTTCTAAATTGAGTTTTTCCTTTTGTTTCTAGAATAACCATATTATTCAGAATGTTTGGCAATGACCGTGAAGCTTGACTAATAGATATGGTTCCCCTATAAGGAGAATGCTTGCCCTGTGTTCCTTGGTAGCACAAATATAGGTCTTGTATGCCAAGTCCTGTAACTCAAAGTTGAAACTTAGTGTACAAGATAGCTTAAATCTCACAAATTTATAGGCAAAGCATATTAGTCACTTAATGTAATTCAACGTTCCTGAATTGTCTTTTATTTCTCGATGATTATTTCTTATAATACATATGACTTGTCACACCATTGCATGAAACATTTGTCTGGTCTCCTACTTCATCTATGCTAGATTGAAATGTATGACTACTCTATCTGTTCTTTCCTACTAAAACTCGTCGAGAGTTTTCCCCTTCTTCCACTCTGCCCCGAAGATTAGCAATACAGGCTTCACAACCATCCCTGCATCTTGCATTTTCAAAAACGTTTGGTAGTGACTGTCAAGCTTGACTATAGAGATGGTTCCCTTATAAGAAGATGTGTTCCTTTGTAGCACAAACAAAGGTCCTGTGTGCTTAGTTTTGTAACTTAAAAGTTAAAAGTTATTGTACAAGATATAGCTTAAATCTTACAAAATTTAATAGGCAGAGAATATTAGTCACTTGATGTAATTCATTGTTCATGAATCATTTTTATTTCTCGGTAATTATTTCTTATACTTATGACTTGAAGCTAACATGATTACTGATTTCTCTCTAGGATGATGATAACCCTTCTTTGTCAAATGCTTTCGAGATGTCTTTAGACTCTTCAACGTCTGAATATTATAGTTGTTGACACCCAATTTTGGACTTCCACAATATAAATTAATCACCGAGCTTCTTCAATTTCAAACGATTTAAAATAATTAGTTTTATAAAATTTCAAAATAAAATAAAATAATATATATATATATATATATATAGTTTGAAAGTTATTTTAGAATAGTTTGTCACTTTTGTAATTTTTAAATAATAATATGTTCTACACAAATATGTATATAATTACCATATTTTATGAATATTCAAAAATCGTCTCAAAAAGAGTTTGTTTTAATTAAATATTCAATTAAATTAATTTGGTTTAAAGTATACTCATAAGTTATTTATTTTATTAGTTTAATTATTCTTATTTTATGTTATTTTATCTTATTTAATTTTGTTGATTTGAAAAGCGCATTTTATTAATTTACGTTATTTAAGTTATGGCTATAGTTTTAAGTTGATTGGTTTATAATCAAATTAATTATTTTATTTCGTTAACATTAAGAAGCTCATTAATTAATTTATATTAATTCATCTTATTTAGTTTTTAGTCGAATCACCTAATGAAACTCAATTTGACTAAATCAATAAGGGAATTCGTTTAGCTATTAAAGGGTCAAATTGTGGGCCTTTTCAGCAGTCCACTCTTTGTTTCTCAATTCCCAGCCCACTCCCTCAATCCCCTTTACTTTCCAGTGGCCCAACTCTCCAAGCCTCAACCCAGTATAATTAAAATCGCCCCAGCCCACATCTTTTTCCCTGACCCGGCCCACTCCTCTTTTCCTTCACAAAATAACCCAGCCCAACACATACAATAAACAACAGCAACACAATACCAAAATCAAAATCAACTCCTACACTGTTCTTCTTCTCCAACAGCGCGTGCAATTCCCAGAAGAACGCAGCAGCTGGCAACGAACCGACAAACCAGCAGTCCAACGCGTGAACAACAGGGGCAGCGGCCCTTTTGCTGCAGTAGCACGCGTTTCTCCCCTTTCCTCTTTCGTAATGGAGCGAAAATTTTAGAAAAAAATATGTCTTCTTTAAATGGTGAAAGGTTTGGGAGTTTGAATTTTGAATTGGGTCTTGTCTCATCCGAATTTTCATCCTTTTCCCTCCATTTTCCGAAACCTAATTTTCCCTTCTATATATTTGCTCTTTATTCACTGTGAAGAAGAGAGGAAAAATTTTTGGGAGTAAAAAAAAAAGACAAAAGAGATACATAGAGCTATATAGGTTTTTTTTTAAAAGCAAAGATAAACTTGAGAAATCAAGTATTGTAGAGTGTATTCAGGAGTTGGTTTCTTTTTCCGAGACATTCTTGTTGCTCGTCGGAACTCTCGAAATTCTGTGTGTGGTGGTGAAGTCATCGCTCCTCAGTTCGTAGCCTCATTTCTCTGGTCCGAAGAAGGTAACCTCTCCTCCTCTTAAATTTGTTTTGCCATTTTGACTAAATTTAGATGTATGTTTATGTGAATTTAATCCACTGTGGGAGTTGATTTGGTAATTTGGTGGTTCCTGCATATGATCTGTTTCTGCTCCTTTGTGAAAGATATGGTTATGTATTGTTTTAAAATGGTGCAAAATGGCAATTTGGGATCTTACCACTAGCTATTGTTGCTTTCCCTTGTTCTTCACGGTGTAAGGCATATTACTAAGATATAAATCGATTTAAATGAAGCTATAATAATTTTGGTTGCTTGTCTTTTATTTGTTTCTTTCTTTTACTTGTTGTTGTAGATTCTCATTAACACTAGCTTAGTCCCATGAAGTGTAAACTCTACTTTCGTTTTGGCTGGAATATTGTTCACATATTTTATGTTTTCCACTCTCGATTTGAGGTTATTACAGCTTCCTGCTTTACTCTTGTTTATAGTCTTGTAGTCAAGATTTCTCACTCATTCCATGTCATTGGGTTTAACTGTCATTTCATTACTAATATATATCTCTCCATTCATTGGAACTTGTTAGCCTAATAGTTATTAAAATGCATTTTGTTGCTCTTAGTGGCCATGCTAAATTTCGAAATTTCTGTTAGCCGTCTCATGTTAGCATTCAAATTAATGTGCTTTACTTCTTTCATTTATTTTGTCATTGTTGGGTTTGTTTATTTATTATGGATTTTCTTCATATTTATTAGTAAGTCTCTTTCCAAAAAATGACCATATCAACTCTATGTTGAAAATATTGTTTCTTACTTCATCATCTTCACCTAATGCATAGAAACTATATTTAAATTTGTCTTCTTAGATTTGTATAATAATTTTAAGTCAAATCGCCGGTCAACCGCAAGTTAGCGGGCATTCCGAGGGCCTAACACCTTCTCGGAATGTACATTGAACTTCAAACCCTTTTGTTTTCAATTGATTTTATCTGTTAAAATCTTTTGAGAACCTTAAGTTTTTTCTTGATTTTTACTAAAAAAATTAAGTGGCGACTCTGTTCTTTGGAAATTCGATTTTTCTTAAATCATAAGTTTAATCGATTTTTCGAAAATTCAGTCATTTTTCTTTTAATTCTCTTTTCGAGTAAAACAATAGTTATTCTAGCATTTATAATTGCGAAAAATTGACTTGAGGCTCACTGCATTAACATGGGAAGTGGCCAACATGTTTAAGCAAACTGTTAGCAGAAAATGCTCTATCAAAGATATCATAAACAATGAGAAGTTCTCTTGCCATTTTGGAGTTGTTGACTTGAGGTAAACTAATGGACAAGAAAGGTACCTGAAAGCTGAAATGAAGGAAAGAAATTTGATGTTATTTTTCAATTCTTTGGTTTTCATGGTTACATAGCTATGTTTTGTTTCTAAATTGGATTTTTAAAATCAACCATTCCAATAAAATCATGTGGAGGTACTTGGTCATGTTTGCTACAACATTTTGGTTGTTAATTTAATGGTAACATGGCTACTGTGACCAATTTGAAGAACACGTGTCTCAATTTTCTCTAAAGAAGCTTTTTAAGTTCGAAAAGAGAATTACTATATGAACATATGTTGAGATTTGTGTAATGCACAAAGCAGATGCATTTGCTTTCTTACATATATGCAATAATATTATCAACTTCTTTCATTGCAATGACATTGTACTACTTATTCACTAATATGAAAATCAAGTCTTTTATATGTTGGCACCAATTTTTCTAAAAATGATGATTCTTTGATGTTGACGGGCCCTTTCATATATAGGACGGATATACATTTAATTTATAACTTTTCGGTTCTTGTACACAAGTTTGTAATTATGATCCAAGTATGAGAACATGAAGATAACTTTTGAATGTGCTACTAAAATAGCTTGTGTGCAAAATTAATTGTATTGGGCCCGTGCATAGCACAGGCTTGCTTATCATAAAAATATATAATATAGAGATTTTGTTTACCAACCGAGAAATTTCTTGAATTAATATAAAGATTTTGTTGAGCAATTTATGAAAACTTTGAATAATTTGGGTTTCTAGGTTTGCAGAAAAACGTGAAGAAAGAGAAACTGGGAAACATGAAAGGTGGGGTTTGAAAACGTGAAAGATGTGTAAAGAATGGTAATGGATAGTTTTGTATTTGTTTTTTTTATTTTTAATAGATTATTGGTTTAGAATTTGGTCCAATGTTGGACTCTTTTGATAAATAAAAGGAAATATAACTAATAAAATCTGGATACAACTTATTTTTGAAAATATTGATATTCTGACATTTTAAATAAATATTTTAAAGTGTAGTTATTTTGACTAATTAAATTAGATATTATGACTAATTTACTAATTTTCCCTATCCCTATATCCCTATATATAAGCCAACAAGAGAGGACCAACACAACAATGACTAATTGTACTAGAAGATTCAATGCAAGTTGTACTATGTATTGGGCCCATTTCAATTTAAGAGAGGACAAACTCTGCATTGTATAAGCAACAAGAGAGGAGCAACACAACAATGACTAATTGTACTGGATTCAATGTAAGTTGTACTATGTATTGGGCCCATTTTAATTCAAGAGAGGACAAATTATGCATTGTAGTATTGTACTAAAGAAACATTAGGATCGTTTGGTAGGCCGCATTAAAAGAAATAGTTCATTTATTATGTATGATATTATCTAGTATTATGTTTGGTAGGAATTTGAGCCTATGTATAACTAATTCATAGATTAGTTATACATCCTACATGATATTATAGGAGGTATTACTAATACCTTCCATTTGGAGGTATTAGTAATACACAAGATATAATACCATGAGATAAGTTTATATAACGACAAAAATATCTCTCAAATTCTTTTAGTGATTTTGTTTATTTTCTTGATTTTATGTATTATATTTGTACTAGTAAATTTATTTAAATAAATTAGCTTACAAATTATTTAGAGATAGTTGTTTGTTATTAAATAAATCCAATACAAATTTGAAATGTGAGTTATTTAACATTTACTAATTAAAAAGGCAAATATGTCACTACATGACGTTTGCGATCTTAATTGAATGTATTATATATATAATTGTGTAGTTTTCTAACTATTTGTTTTGAACAATTTAAAAAATCACATACATTTAAATTGAAAATTGACACTTTGTGAGTGATCAATTTATTAAGATGACAATTATTTATCTTCAAATAATTTAAGTGAAAAAATAGGAAACACGACAACAAAATTGCTCTTCTCATAGCTAGTTAGAATGCCATAAAATAATAATATTGTCCGACAATTATCTACCTTGACCCAGTTACATGATAATTCAAGGGTATAATTGGAAAGAAGATTCTTAAAGATTTTTAATCCAAACGCAAGATGAGGTTGGAAACAATGAACCAAACACTTGATAAAAATAAACTCTGCATTACTAATTCATGCACTATTAATTCCTGCATTACTAATTCTTGCACTACTAATTCCTGCATTACTAATCCCTACGTTGTTAATTTTTGTACCAAACGACCCCTAATTATACTGACAATTGCTAAAACTACGTATAAACATTTTATCTAAGTATTTTTAATCCTACCTGCAAATGGATGATTTTTCTTTGCTCTAAATTGGTTTTTGGGCATTGTTTGGAGAGCTCTCAATCTTCTGTTTAGCTGTTGGTTAGGTTTTTTATTTCATCAATTTTGTTTCTGAAAATTTTATGGGTCCTCTATCTTAGGACGATTGGAGCGGGTAATGATATAGAGAGTTTCATGTCTTTTTCTATGTTTCCGTCTTCTGTTTAGCTGTTGAGGATCTTTTGTAACCAACAATGGTCTTAAACTAATTTTCTAAGAAAGCAAAAATGAGTGTTGAGAAGAGTTTTATTCATGATTGAGAAAGAACATAAGGGAACTAAGTATTCCCAAATGTAACACTTTTACATTGAAAAAAATAAGTTTTGATTTCTAAAAAAGAGTAATGAGTTCAGAAATTAATTCAGAGCAGTTACCTCTTTTAAGAAGACATTTTGAGTAATTACCTCAAATTGAGAAAGAGTATATTTTACATATTTGAGCATGAATATATACATATATTTATTGGGAGTAGTATTGAACATCGATATGGGATGAGTTCAGATAACCCACACTCCTCATAAAACATGTAGCCAACATGGGTAAATGATTATACTTTTTAGACGATTCCTTATTGTTTTTGAGCATAGCTTAGTGGATCCACTTAGTTGAGGTGTTCTATACCCCAACAAGGTATAGGACAGTGCTGAAAGTGTGGGCAAGACATTGTATCATCACATAACTCATAGTGATGGTTGTCGGTTAGAGAATCTCTCAAATAAGAGTAAATAATAACTTATTGTATTTTTATATACACCCTTGAGTTAGTATCTCTTAATTTTGAAGCTTTAAACATTTCATTTTTTGTCATTGCTTTGATATTGAGTTGAGGTGAGAATCCTTTCGGTCTTGTCATTTCAATTATCTATGCCTTTCAATTCTCCTTACATGCTCGTACATCCAATGTACTGATGTCATTCGACTTACATCTTGTTATGATGTAGATACAGGTGTTTAGAATCATCAACAGACGTTTCGTTGAGCTCACCTTACATTCATAGACAGTAATTGGTGAGGCCTCCTTGCTTTTGGGAGACTCCATTTCCATTTCAGTTTTAGCATCATTTGAGGTGTCGTGGGTCTTGTCCCGACATCTATCTTGAATTGTTAAAGGCTTCATATATGGACATAACTATATGATTTTCATTTTTCCTCAAGATGTTGATTTAACTTACGAATTATGTTAAGTATTTTCAAAACAGTGTTTTAGAACTTTTCTTGAATGTCTAAATGCTCATCTATTTTAGCTTCCGCGTATCTTTTAGAGTCATGTGAGTTATAGTTAGCCATGCCAAGAATTCGCTTGGGGATCAAAAATGGTTCTCGAGTGTCGGACACGTCAAAGGTGTAGACCGGGGGCATGACAAATTTATTCTCACACAAGAAACACTTTTTTTAAAAAAATAAATATATATTCTAAAATTAAATTATTTTTAGCTAGTTGGCCAACAATTTGTTAATTTAGTCAATAGATGACCACTAAGCGAACTTTTGGTTACTGGTTAGAGTTATGCAGGTATTAGTTATGAATGATTTAATTATCCAAGTATTAGTTATGCAAGGTTTAGTTATGCAGAGTTTAGTTATGCGGTTATTAGTAGTGTAGAGATCATGGACATAAATTATTAACTATTAAATATTAAATTTGTTGTAAATCAATATATATTATTTACAAATAAACAAATAAGCAAATAGTATATATTCTCCCTCTTTTTGAATAAAAGTAAAGAAAAGAAAAAATCTCCCTCTATACTTAATTGGGACTTCGCTTTTTCTTTTTCTTTTCATTTTGCTTTTTTTTTTAATGTTTATAACTTATAAAAATAAAATACGATTAATACATTTGAAGGACATTATAATATACTATTTCATATAATGTAAATATTCTATCAATATGTTGTATATATTGTTTATATATTTCTCATATACCAAATATACGAATAATGTATAAATTCACATCCCAAACAAAATAATAATACATGTTAATTAAATATGTAGAATATATTTAATAATGTGTAACACTAATATTACTATATATAATAAGTGAGAATATCTACTACTTAGCACATGACAAGTGTTGGATGATATGTGCTTGATAGTGTTGTACATTCTTCTTTTATGGTTGTACCTTTAAAATTTATATTATTGGACAATTTAACACCATTAATTACCTACTACTTTATTAGCCAAAAAGTTTGACCTCATTTGGGCCCATTTATTATTTATATGTTTTCAATTTTCAATATATGTTGTCTATCTAATTCTTTTTTTCAACCTTTTATTTTAAACTTCTTGAAATTTAATTACCTATTTATTACTCTCTCTATGCACTTTTAATTGTTATGATTTCCTTTTTAGAGTCAAACTATAAAAAATTTAACTAATATTTTACAATGTGTTTTTTCATCATATTCGTAGGCAAAAAATTACAATTTATAGTACTTTTTGTATAGATTTTGCATTTTTTTTTTAAATATCGAATTAATACAATCTGATTTAACTTTGAAAATTAGTCAAATGGACTTTCAAAAAGCGCAACATGACAAATACAAGTGGATGGAGATAGAGTATATTTTAGCTACAAAATATATTAGAGGTACAACTTTTTAAAAAAATTAAATTTTTATTGCGTTGACTCTTGAAATCTTATCATTGTCATATGAATTTGAACAAATTATATATTATTAAAAGTTACATAAAAGATGCTATATAAATCACAATAATTAGTAATTAAAAATATTTTTAAATCATATAAGAAATTTGGTTGACTAATTGGAATAGAATAAGTAACATGTACTATTTGAAAATAACGTCAAAATTTCTAGAATTCACAATAAATTAACAACTGAAAATATTTATGATTATTCACGTGAATTGAAACATGAGTAACCTATATTATTCAAAACTAACACAAAAATACTATAAATCACAACAATTTAATAACTTCAAATATATTTTAAAGAAAACATATAAAAAATCAACTGATCTTCAAATTTCATTTATATCACATAAATTAAAACAAAAAAATTAATATTTATTGGGCCCGTGTTGGCACGGGCACCAAATATCTATATATATGTGTCACAAATGGAAAAGTCCCAATCAAGGAAGCAACATATATCATTTACAAATGACTTAAAAAGCATTAAAAATTATAATAATTACTAATTTAAAATATTTAAAAGCTATATAATACAATACGTTGACTCTCAAAATTCTATCAGGCTCACATATATTGGGACAGAAAAAATAACACATATCATTTTAAAATTACCAAAAAAGTATTATAAATAATAATAATTAACAACTTACAATATCTGAAAGACATTTTAAAAGGGTTAATTTTGTAATTTTATCCATATCACATAAATTAGGACAAAGTGACCAGTAATGTACGTTATTTGAAAGTTACATAAAAATATTATAAATCACAATAATTAATAACTTAAAACATTTTAAAAAAAAATATGAAAATTTGGATGACTCTCCAAATTTCATTTGTGTCACACAAATTGAGACAACAAAAATAACATATATTGGGTTCATTTTAATTTATTTGTCTTATTTTTTATTTTTTTATATTTAAAAATTGCATAAAAATACTATAAATCATGATAATTGACAATATAAAATATGTTTTGAAAAAAATACAAAAAATTTCACTGATTCTTGAAGTGAATCTATCGTAAAAATGCTATAAATCATGATAATTGACAACATAAAATATTTCAAAAATGTTGTATGTGGGTAGTCTTATTATGCCTTAAATAGCGTTAAAGAAAATACAGGTTTGTGGTAAAAAAACTTATTCCTTTATCCACGCAAATAATCGCTTCAAAAACTTGGTTATTTGCCCCAAAACATACCATTTATATTATTGGGTCCGTGCATAGCACGGGCTACATTATCTAAGTATGATTAGTATATGCGCCAACAAAATATATACAATCCAATTTGTAATATTATTACATTTGCATTTCAAGAAAACAAAAAAAAAATGGTTCTTCGTGTATTAAAAAAATAAATAAAAAGTTAGGAAAACTTTTCAATAAACAAATTTAAAATAAAGCAATAAGGATTAATGTGTAGTTTACTATTTTAATACATGTTAGCTAATACATGCATAACTTATACATATATTCCTTCATAAGTTATGTTGATATTCATTATGTAGGACTACAAAAAATACAACTAAACACCATATGAAATTAACTTTTATATAACATTGAAATCCTACCAACCAAATATAGTATAAGTTGTGTTGACTTTTCTACATAAAACTTCTGCTAAATAAAACTAATGCAACTTTTTATACATGAATAAAATATAACTTATACATTAATCAAACGGCCCCTAAGTTCTTAAACTTGCTCCGTAAAACAAATGCCGTAAAACACATTTGTTTGGGCAAAAAGTAAAATATAACTAATTTAATTGATTTTAAAATTATTAAAATCAAATATAATATATACTTATCGATTTGATTATTATTAATTTTGATTGAGTTTGGTTAGATTATTCAGTTATTATCTATTAATAAAAAAATGATTCATTCATAAAAACAAAACAGTTAATTCAAAAGAAAATGAATTGTCTTTATGCTATTTTGGATCTTATAATTCTTATACCACGATTTCAATTATATTTAATTTCCTACCTATATTGTTAGCTAATCTAATATACTAAACAACATAAATTTACTAAATAATGCATAAACTATCGATATTGTTGCACAAATAAAGAAGGAAAAATTGTGCATTATAACAAACTATTAATTCAAAATAAATATTCTAGTTATAATTTTATTTAATTCCAATTCGTAACAAACTTTTTGTCATTTGCCTCTCTCCCCTCTCTCTGGAATCTCGCTCGCCACTCTCCTCTTTTTCAGCCATCTCTCCCTCACCTCTTTCACTTTATACAACACACAAATGTATAATTTGTGTTGTGTTTGTATAAAGCGAGAGAGACTGTATATACAAATACAAATACATATCTCTCAGTCCTATAAACTTATAATTATACAAATACATATCTCTCAGTCCTATACACTTAATTATACAAATACAAATCTTCCCTACCCAGTTCTCTTTTGGCTTTCTTTCTGTCGCTTTATATAAACACAAATTATACAAAATACACATATAAAGCGAGAGGGATTTGATATTCAAATACAAATGTTTTAACTAGATTTAATTGTATATGAATTCAAATTTTATGCAGATATACAAACACAATCATTGATACATATACATATACAATTCACCTCTCTCCACTCTCCATCCTCTCTCGCTCACTTCTCTCTTGTCTCTCCCAATATGGCTAGCCACTCTAGCCTAAAACATATGTCATATACATATACAAACACAATTTTCATAGACACAGACGAATTAACACCCGATTTATACAAATCACCGCACTTATACAAATTAAATGCTCCATAACAAACATATTTTGACTATAGAGTGTAAATATCAAAATTGTAGCTATGAAACACTAATATAACTTTTTATCTTTGCTATTCATAAAATTTACTCATAAAAGAGACACATCACACCTAACTCGTTTTTATTAGAATATTGCACTTCGCATGAAAAATTATACATAAATGTAATATATTATTTATATATATAATTTATCAGTTCAATTTTCTCAAACAAAATCAAAATAAATATCATCAATTTTTAAAAAATTTCAAATCAAACCAAATAAAAATAAATTTATTTAATCAGGTTGATTCAAATTTCAATTTTTATCCAAACCATGAACCGTCGTTATCGCCCAAATCAAATCATATATAAAAAAGTCATAAATTAATCAAGACACCGACACTTTATGCTAAATTTCAACTCTCCGTGCAGCGCCAACGGGTCGCTCTCATTCCAGTAAAAAATAGCCACTCAATCGAGCGATACGTTTAAAGTAAAATATCCCCAAGTAAATAAATAGTACCAACTATTTCCATACATTTTTCTACTCGAATGCTTTCTCGTCTCAGCAGGACTCCTCCTCCACCACTCGCCATGGCGGCGCGTGCTCTTCCACGCTCTTTCTATCCTACCGCCGCGTCCGCCATGATTGTCTCCACGAACTCGCATTTCATTCTCCCTCCGTCACCTACGGTGGCTCATATTTCCTTCGGCAAATCTTTGTCAATTATTGGTCGGAAGTTTCATTATGGATTGAATTGCAAAGAGGACAGGAGATGGAGTGTTGCAGGATGGAGTGGCAAAGTGTTTGCTTCTCAGAGAGAGTATAGGAAGTCTCGGAGAAGGCCGTTGAAGAAGAAAGAGAAAGAGTTGGAACTTAGTGTAAACATTTGCATTGAAGAGCAATTGCCCGATGATCCTGAAATTGTGGTAATATACCTTAGTTTGCTTTCTGATATACACTAATTTTGATTCGTGTGACATTTTATTGCAGTGTGTAAAGTTTTGAACTCTAGGTGTTGTTTGATAGCTGTATAAGAAACAAATTATTTCATGTATTGATTTTCGTATAACTTGTACAACCTTGGGTAGGTAGATAGGAAATAAGTAATTTATAGATAAAATTAATAGTTGATTGGTTGACAATTTGGAAACCCCCATAATTAATATATGTATAAGTTATGAGAGAAAATATGTATTAGAAGGTAGAATAACTATTTCCTGCATAACTAATACATGCATAAAATAATACATAGATTCACTCATAATAAATCCCTATATTATTGATACATGTATAAATCTAATCAGCTACCAAACGACTTCAAGTGCAAATGGCAACAGGAAAAGCATGTGCAACTCAAATGTATGCACATTTTGGGCACCTATTGACCATTTTATGTTCCTCATGCATTTCTGTGGATAAGAATTTATCACAAAATTTGTGAAGTGAAGGCTGCCTTCTAAAACGAAGTGCTAACCAGGGAAATAAACTGAGAATCATGTGCATGAGCAATGTTTGAACTTCTTGGCAAAGTCATTTTTCTCTGGGAAGAATTTCTACTTTTTGTTTAGAATGTCAAAACGAGTTTCATGAGCCAGGGAAGAGATATGACCAAGAAATTAGTCCTTAGCGGATAATAGCTATTGATTTTTCAAAATCTTCAGTATCAAAAATGCCAAAATCAGTAAAATAAGCAGGAAGATATATGCATTTTAAGTATACTAAACAGCCTCCTCTTGAGCTAGCTGAAAATTTCCAAACAAAAATTTCTATCAAGAAAGTTTCAGGCACTACTTTGCAGTGACTCTAGTTTGTAAGTTCATTTCGTTCTATTTTATTCATTCCCGATTCTGGCACTGCAGGATATTTCTGAAATGCTTCGTCTTAATGTTCCAATGGCTATGAAATTTGCATTTGATAATTTGAAAGATTCAGACTATCAAACGAGGGATAGAGCAATTAATGACGTTGGTTGCTTTGAAAGTGTTGAATTGTCAGTCTTGCTTTGCAACGATGAGTTCATCTGCGAACTTAATAAGGACTGGAGAGATGTGGATAGCCCTACTGATGTCCTTTCAATGTCACAACATATACCTGAACTTGAGCTGCCAATTGTAAGAAAATGCTTCATTATTCACATGTCACGCCTCATGTAACAAAGCTGACTAGGTCCATGTTCAACAGTTAATGCTGGGAGACATTGTGATTTCGGTGGAGACAGCAGCAAGGCAAGCAGAGGAAAGGGGACATAGTTTACTGGACGAGATACGCATCTTACTGGTAGGTTTCACATACTTCTGAACAATCTCTATATACTTCTGTTAAATCCAATATATCTTTATGACTCATTCCTGTGCGTAATTTATGGTGCAATCTGTGGTTGTCTCTGAATATTGTCCCTGAAAGAAAGGCTGATCCTCAAATTTGGATGTCAATAATATTTTCCACATCTAGTACCCTTGACAATTTTTATACTAGGTAGTCCATCCATTAGTGTTCATCAAATATGGACATGCATAGTTTCTATCACTCATTTATTCCGGTTGTTCATTTTTTATGGAGTTTCTTTCATGTGGTCATATGGTTATAGATTTAAAGCCTTTTGGATTGTCATTGTCCTGAAGTAGGAAGGATGACATTAGTTTGAACCAAGTCACCAACTGCACTAGAATTTGATGTTGTCTTACAAATGAGACCATCATTGTTTGTCACCTCTGCAGGTTCATGGTTTGCTACATCTTTTGGGGTTCGATCATGAGATTAGTGATGAAGCTGAAGCTGAAATGGAGAAAGAAGAGGAGCTCCTTTTAAAAAGTCTTGGGTGGAAGGGAAAAGGATTAATTCAGAGCGCATATGATGCTGAGGCTGCTGGAAGTTCTCCTTTGGAGAACATTGGTAATGTACCAAATAAGAACTAAAAGATTGTGGCCTTCTTTGTTCAATTATTCTCTTCTAGTTATGTTATTTTTCTGTATTGTAAGTTTACATTCCTGATTAATGGGATTGAAGAGTTAATCTTACTAGTCAACTGTGTAAAGACAGGAAGAAAGAAGGGAGTCTACGATTTTACAGACCAAAGTTTAGCTACATCTTCTGTGATATGGATGGTAAGGAAACAAGTATGATGCTTAGAATTGGTTCGTTTAATCTGTTTCACCTGTTTATTATCTCGTTGTTTTCTTTTCATTGTTGGTGCTAGGTACCCTCCTGAACAGCAAAAGTCAGATTAGTTCAGTAACTGCTGAAGCTCTTAGAGAGGCCACTTCTAGGGGTGTAAAAGTGGTCATAGCTACTGGAAAAGTGAGGACAAACTACTTTTTTCCCTATATCCTGCCTAGTTTCTCTGATTTCCTTTAGATATAATAGTATCTCTTGATGCGATATACTGTGTTTTTTTCCTGCTTCTGTTCAATTATCTTAAGCTTTGTATTTTTCTTGGCGAACAGACTCGTTCTGCTGCCATTACTGTGCTCAAGAGTGTAGGTTTAGCTGGAAAAGACGGCATTGTTTCAGAGGTTTCTCCAGGAGTATTTGTGCAGGTTTAACTTATTCCATTTCTATCCCTAGCTAATAGGATCTTTTGTATAATCTTTCGAGCCATTCAATATGTACAATTGGATATGGGTAATCGAGATTCACTTACAGAATTATATAGAGATTCATTTAAGATAATCATAACGTCTTGTACATCCTCCCAAAACTAGGGATTTTTGTTGATCGCTTACCACCCTTACCCCTCCCAAAAAAGTAGAAGTGAAAGTTCTTCATGTGTTGTAAATAAGCTTGTATGTTGAATGATAGTTCGGAAACAAATGTAACCATTTTGGGACTACAGAAAATGGAAAGTGGAGCAATAAGAGATAAAGGGAGTAGCCTATTTGTGAACCATATCTGATGATGTTATTAAGGACAATCATATACTTAGGAAACAACTGCTTGACAAATTCTTTTCTACAGCCTGATTTATTCAGTTTATTTCAGCAGCTATATCACGGCATGTTGACATCAAATGGTCTGTTAGTGTTGTGAGTGAAATTGGGGAGAGTTGAATGAGAATTAATGATTTGGTGATTTCCTTAATAAGAAGTTTATGAAGTTGATTTATACAATCTTTTTCATTTTTCTTGGAAATGCTGAAATTTCTGAAACAATTTAAATGATTATTTTTAGAGAGAGGAGGATGAAGTGATGAATACCTGAAAGGCATGGAGTTGAAAATACAAGGAGGTTGAAAGGTTATCAAGGAAAAGAATTGCCTAAGATGGAGAATTAGAAGGATAAGCTTATTGGAGTTTGGACATCTCTATTCTTATGTCCTGTTGTTTTCTTTTAAACCAAAATGAAATAAACAAGTATGAAGTAAACTGATACTCCTACTTTTATTGGTAAGCATATTAATTAGACCTAGAATTTATTATATTTGAATATATGGTGGTTTAAAATGGAGATGAAGTTCCTCTTTTTAAAAAACAACCCCTTCTCAAAAGGAATGGAGATGAAGTTCACTTTTTTTGAAGAATGTTCTCATTTTTAAGTTAAAAGTTGTCCCCATTTAAATTTTCTTGGTTATAAGATATTGAGTTAGAACTGATCAGTCAATAAAAAGAAAGGTTCTCAGGAAAAAGGACACATTTTGGAACATCCCAAAATATAAAGTTGGTCAATAGTTTGGGCTAAAAGGAGTAATTATGTCATTTGATCGGCCATTTAATAGCTTTTACTTTTCTATTTTTTCCCAATGCTAGGGGTTGCTCGTTTATGGCAGACAAGGCAGGGAAATTTCTCGAACAAACTTGGATCCAATTGTGTGTAGAGAGGTAATTTTCCTTTGCTTGTGTCAGTCTTAGTTCCCTTTCATTGGTTTACAATATTCTTCTTCTTGTTCTTTCGGATCATGTTTGTATATTCTATTTTATGGTAGGCAACATCTTATACAACATCTATTTTGTCCATTACTCCCATATCATTATTCAATCTCTTTGATTAAAAGATATAATTGCACCGCAAAATGTTGTGATCTACTAGGAGTCAATTCAAATGGAAGGATATAATTCATATATTTCACGTGTCAGTTTATTGGTTCTCTTCTTTTTAAATAAAATACATAACTTCAAAGAGTGCATCAAGATGCGCCTACTGGTCAATTAAGTGGGTGCAAGACAATCTGGCAAAAAAAAAAAATACTAGGTAACTTCTTTTCATTTGCCTAAGCTTGGATAGACAAAGTTTTTCGGTATCTATGCTAGCGGGAGGTAGCAAGTACCAGGTGAAATAATTAAGGTGTGCGCTAGTTGGCCTAGACACCACACCATCATCAGATATGACTCTTAGAGTACCTACCTTTCCTTACTTGTGTTGGTGGGATATATCAGGTACCTCGTGGAATTAGTCAAGGCTCGTACGACCTAGCACGGACACCATGATTATAAAAAGATAAAAATATCACAACTCTAATGTCCGTACTGTGGATAATATGGAAGGAAAGGAATCACAAATATTTCGATGGAAGATCAGAGACACCTTGTACTACAACTACTCCTTAATTTCAGATTAATTGGAATAAGCTATATGAATCTTCCACATCATTTCACTAATTTCATCATGGTACTCAATAATGTGTGTTTTCAAACAAAATTAGGATTCTCTAAAGTTAGTGCCTTCTACATCTCATACTTTTTTTCCCTGACATACAAATGTCTATTCAGCGACATATCCATAGTGACGTGCCTTGGTGTATGTTATTCAATGATGACATAGTGTTTATTGACGAGACTCGTGATGGAGTTAATACTAAGCTAGAAGTTAGAAGGCAAACCCTAGAGTCTTAAGGGTTCAGGATGAGCAGAACCAAGATTGATTACTTGGAGTGCAAGTTTAGTGATGCAACCATGAGGTTTGTGTGGAAGTGAGGCTTGATACCCAGGTCATCCCCGAGAGAGGATGTTTCAAGTATCATGGGTCCTTAATTCAAGGTAATGGGGACATTGATGACGATATCACTCATCGTATTGGGGCGGGTGGGCGAAATGAAGGCTCGCCTAATTAGTCTTGTGTGATAAGAAGATACCACCTAACCTTAAATATAAGTTCTATAGAGTGGTGGATAGATTGACTATGTTGTATGGAGCGGAGTGTTGCCAGTCAAGAGCTCTCATGTTTAGAAGATGAAAGTTGCGGAGATGAGGATGTTAATGTGGATGTGTGGGTATACTAGGAGATATAAGATTATGAATAAAGATATCCAAGACAAAGTGAGAGTGGTCTCCGTGGTGGACAAGATGAAGGAAGCGAGGTTAAGATGGTTTGGACATGTAAAGAGGAAAAGCGTAGATGCCTCAGTGAGGAGGTGTGAGAGGTTGATAGTGGTGGGTGTTCGGAGGGGTAGATGTAGGCTGAAGAAATATTGGGGGAGGTGATTAGACATGACATGTGCATCTTGAGCTTTCCGAGGACATGTCCTTAAATTAGAGGTTTTGCGGGTTGCTAATTGGAATAAAAGGTTAGTTAGTAATTCTCTCGCTTTTCGGCGGGGTAGGATAGGTGGTGGTATCGGTACTTACTCTCTTACCAGTATTTTTAGCACTATTCACGTAGTTTCTTGTTAATCGATTATTGTTATTATTTGTGTTTCCTGTGCTTCGGTTATCACACTAGTTCGTTGTTGTTATTGTTCTTTTCTGTATGCTATGTACTGCTTTTCATAACGCTATATTCCATTGTTCTTACTACTTTCATTTCCGTGTTCTCTTTTTCAAACTTCTTGGATATGCTTTACTTGAACCGAGGGTCTATCAAAATACCTCTATCTTTATGAGAGGTCTGCACACACTCTACCCCCCAGACCCCTCTTGTGGGATTACCCTGGGTATGATGTTGTATGCAAATATCTATTCAAATTATAAAAGGACTTAACGCACACACCGGAACTAGGTAAGCGTCCGAACAATGACTATATCTTAATCAAACTAGTTGGTCTTGCCTATTTATATGATTTTTGTGTATTGTTTTTTGTTCTTTATTAAGTTCGCATGAATTTAAATAGATTTAAGGTTGTTTGACACAATTTTTTCTCCTGTAATTTTAAGTCCACCTGGTCCGTTTATGATATCAGTGAATTGCTTTTTCTTTTTAAACAAATTTGCAAAATTTGACATAACTTCTTCCCCTGTAATTTTAACACTTTGAACTAACAGACTATCAATCCTATGGAGTATGGACCAAGGCATTTGAAGGTTTACGTAGGATATGATCAATCCAACTTAGACAACCTTTTCTCATCTTATCCTATATTTGTGTTGCTTGTACCTTTTGTCGGATGTGGTAATTTCGTGTCAAATATTATATGTGTGCACATCCATCTTAGCATCTGCATCTGTATGACACTCATCTCGTGGATATAAATTAAAACCCAACATCATTTTCATATAACAACACTGGCTTACCATTGTGTTTAATCTTGATATGTTAGTTAAAGGAGTTCAAGTCCTTTATATTTTGTGAAGTTGAGCATTTTCTTGTGTTGATTTTTGTGAACTAGATTCACTTTAATTATAAAAAAGGACTCAATAAATTTATTTGTCCATATGAGACCTGATTCTGACCATTTTTCTATTTACAGGCATGTCTCTACTCTCTTGAGCATAAGGTTCCCCTTGCTGCATTTAGTGAGGACCGGATCTTAACATTGTTTCATCACCCTCTTGTGGATTCACTTCATACCATATATAATGAGCCAAAGGTACCATCCCTATCAATATTTTATATCTTGCTAGACATTGTACAAGCATTGGGATTTGTTGCTGAATGCTTCGTATCTAATCTATTTTGCCAGGCCGAGATTATTCCTTCAGTTGAGCAACTATTGACTGGGACAGACATACAGGTATGTAGCTGAAATTAGCTGCTAAGCATATGACTAGTACTTTCCAAGTATTGAAGGGTATTGGAGATTAATTGTAGGTTTATAGTGTTGCCCTGAACATGTGCCATTTATTATTGAGAAGGAATTGTACTTTGCACTAGTATTACACATTTAAGCTGAAAGGAAAACTGCATCTGAAGTTGCTGGAAGAGTCCTTATTTTTCAAGCTGGTGGCTTGCTTAGGATGCAGATGGACCACATGATTAGGTAGTTGGTTAAATTCGATCATAGACTTTTTAAATTTTGTTTTTGGGTGGGGGTGGCTTACGTCTTGTAAGCACATTGCTATGTTGTGGAGGTGAAGCCTCCCCTACCCTACCAAAGTTTGTCTAGATGTCAAATTCCTCTCCATATGCTTGAAATAGTCCATTCATGGTTTTTGTTTACTAATGCAAGTTGAGCTCAGTTTTTCTTAAAAACAATCTTTTCTCTTATTGGTTTTGAAGTTGATAATTTATGTATTATAGTAATCACAGAAAGTAAGAAAAGGTAATGAGCTAGAAATCTGGAAGATAAGAAATAAAAGACAACCTAAAGAGATAAACTTATCTACTATGTGTTTTTTGAGAAAGGTAAAGCTGTATTCCTCAGCAATGAGGGTATGCTGACAACCATAATAAACTGACAAGGCAGGTAATCATAATTACATGGAGCCTAGGAAATCTACTAATTGTTCTACCTCATCTATACCCTCTTCTTTACACCAAAATATAAAGTATTAATGCAGTTTTCTTTTACTTTCTGCATTGGATTAGTAATATTCTCAAAACATCTATTATTTCTTTCCTTCCAAACTGACCACCATATGCAAGAAGGAACTAGGCTTCACCATTTTTTTTGCTTTTTACTCCCACCTCTCCTATCCAGCAGCTTGGAAGATCTGAAGTATGTTCAGGCATCACCCATGGTTGTTGAATAAGATTGTGGAACATATGCCATACCTGAGTAGTCACTCTTTTGATCTGAAGTATGTTCAGGCATCACCGATGGTTCTTTTGAGGGTCGCTTGTTGGCGAAGATACAGATGCCCGGTTTGCTGGTGTGTTGAGATTTGGGTTGTTATCCTTTTGACATTTTCATGGTCATGGTTATTTTGTGTATTCAAGGTCGAGGCAAAAGGGGACAGTTGCATCACTGTATGATCTTTTTAGTTTTCTTTTTCCTTGTTGGGGTGTGGATGGGAGGTTCGTCCCCTTTTTAGTGGTGGTGCTTTAAGTAAACACATGGTATACACTCCATTTGTAGGGAGGGGAATTACTCCTCCCTAAATGGTAAACGGTTCTATCAACCTTTTTTGCTTACTTTCAATTGTGTTTTAAATCTTTTCTCATTTCTTCTGTTTATTCTTAAACTAGTAAAATTACCTGCGCCTCGCGCGGGAATTTAGTATCATGAAATTTATAAAATAATACTTAAAAACTACCCGTCATTAAAATTAAAACACTATATTATTTTACATACAAGATTACGCAGTAACGAACATTAATAATGTAAAGGAAAATGAAAATTATAACATCTTATCATTTATCCTTAATAACATAAGCATAAATTAATGACTGAAAAAATAAATACCAGGATTTGTAACATAGGTGTTAGTGAGCCACTCAACAGGAGCAAAAAATGTTTAATTGTGCAAAAGAAGAAGATGAAGTAGTTCAGAATTTTCGTTGTTTTAAAATGAGAGGAAATCCCTCTATTTGTAGACAACAAAGGGTAGTATGAACAAATGTTTATATCGGAAAGGTCATGACTATTTGGAAAAGTTGCAACCCTTCGAAAAGGTCGCAACCTTTCATAAAAGTCTCAACTTTTTATGAAAGGGGAAGGCTAGTTTTGGAAATAAATAAATTAAAAGGGAATCTTGTATTTTGGTGGCGCCACGTAGGCGGGCCTAGGGTTCTCTTTTAATATCGCACGGGAATTTAATATCACGGAATTTTATAAAATAATACTTAAAATCTATCAGTCATTAAATCTAAAACACTATATTTATTATCTTACATACAAAATTACGTAGTAACGAACATTAATAATGTAAAGAAATCATTTATCCTTCAATCAATCTCTTTAATTTGATTTTATAATTTATCCTTTTACTTCCAGGAAGTGTTACTATTTGATATTTTTGGGGAATCAAATGAACATCAACCTGAGATATACAAATATTCTAATTCTAATGTGTAGAGAAGTTCAGCCCTACCTTTTGCTTTACATATATCATTTTAAAGTTCTCCATCTAAATGTATCATAAGTAATTATTAAAATGAAAAATTAAAGGGAGAATGTATCATATTGGACAACAATTCAACTTATTATATATACTTGAAAGGGAAAAATATTACACAAAACTATTCAGTTTGTTTGGGTGTTTTTTAAAAATCAACATACCAGAGTGATGGAGTACTACACTTCTATTCCAATCGCAATGTCGAAATACTCATCTATTACTTCAAGAAAAGTATTTACAACTAGAAGTAAATTTGAGAATTTGTCCATACTTCATATTGAATATGAGCAAATAATTGATTATGTAGTTATCTATGTCTTTGGGATTAAAAGAGGCTCCAGTCTAGTCATATTCCTCTATAGGTCATCCGACACATCCTTGAATCCATGTCAAAAGTTTATTAATTCGTCTTCTTTTCCTAGTTCACTTCGCGCATCAAGGTGCGATAATGTTTTTAATGTCTTTGTCCTTTCAATGTCATACCAAATTTGAATTTTGTCTTCAAGAGATGGTAATATAGATCTTTAAGAATTTTTTTATCGTACCTTCAACAATTTCAGTAGAGAAAACTTGCGTGAATACTCAACTAATGTGTGTTATTTAACCTGTACTAACAAATAGTTATAAGAATAACTTTGCAAAAAACATAAACAACGAAGTTTAAAACATATACTCAAGAACAATAATTAATAACATAAGTATAAATGAATGACTGTAAAAAAAATACCAGGATCTGTAACAGTAGAATGAAATAGAATGGAAAAACTCGAGCCCACTAAATGTACAATGTCCCCCTTAAGAAAATTATTCCCCTTTAGTACCCGGGGTTTAAATGAATAGATCCTCTCAAGATAGAACGATTCTATTCACCAGTATATTGATACAAAAACAATGGTGTCAGCGAACCACTCAACATGAGCAAAGTATACAAATATTTAATTGTGCAGAAGAAGGAGATCAAAATTTTCGTTGTTTTAAAATGAGAGGAAATCCCTCTATTTATAGACAACAAAGGGTAGTGTGAACAAATGCTTATTGTGCCTTATCGGAAAGGTCACAACTTTTTGGAAAAGTTACAACCCTTCAGAAAGGTCACAACCTTTCATAAAAGTCACAATTTTTCATAAAAGTCGTAACTCTTAATAAAAGTCACAACTTTTCATGAAAGAGGAAGACTAGTTTTAGAAATAAATAAATTAAAAGAGAATTCTAGTTTGTGGTGGCGCCACGTAGGCGGGCCTAGGGTTCTCTTTTATATATGATATATATGATATATGATTTCACTTTTGGCTTTCTCCCCATTTTTATTTGCTTGTTTACATTCCAAGTTTTTCATCTGCAGATGGCAGGGGATATTTTTTTTCATTCAGCACCATATTCTAGGTTTGGTTGTAAGTAATCCTTTATTGTCAATTTGCAGAAGGTAATCTTCTTTGATACTGTGGAGGGAGTGAGTTCTACATTGAGACCATACTGGACGGAGGCTATTGGAGATAATGCCTCTGTTGTCCAAGCTCAACCAGACATACTTGAAATTGTTCCTCCTGGAACTTCTAAGGGCAGTGGAGTAAAGATACTTCTTGATCATTTGGGTGTTAGTCCAAAGGAGGTGAGTGCTATCAAACTTTTTCCATAATCTCTTATATTACCTAATATCTCAAAACAGTTGAATTGAAGATTGCTAATGAGAACTACATTGACACAGTTTTTCTCAAAGAATAAAATAAAATACCTTGACACAAGTATTAATATTTATCTTCCCTATGAGTTACTCTTAGCATTTAATCGTCACGGTACACTTAAGTTTACCGAAACTTGCCTTGGGATCCTTTACTCTGCAAAAATGTTGTGTCATCAGTTTCGTTCCTGAAACATGCTTCATTCTCTCTGATACACCTGTGCTGAAGAAGTTACCATTAATGGGATTTTTAACCCAAGAATTTGTGACAATAGAATGCCAGAAAAAATCTACCATACATATCTGAACAAATGGGGTTTTATGTGCTAATAACTTTTAGTTTTTTTTTGAGCTGCTTAAGATTCAGGGGGCATTGCTGTATACATGTAAGACACACACACACACACATATATATATATATGTATTTTTATTTTTTTTTCAATTGTTTCAAATGTAAAATTAATATCACAGCGGTTAAGTGTGAGGATGGAACTCCCAAATGATAGACTTAATTGAAAAATGTCATCATAAAAAGTTATAATTTTCTGAACAATTGGTGTTCCTCTGGTATAGACACATTCTTTCACTGAATATAGTGCAAATCTCGCGATGATAAGCTGGCCTGGACACCACGATTATCCCAAAAAAAAAATGAAAATAGCCTATATGGGGTGAGCAGGAGATATCTATATTGTCAACCCTCTCAAAATCACGGAACATTTTTTTATTGGAAGATCTGTTTATGTCCCTCGTGGAACACCTATGTTTTGACTATGACGTGAACCCAATAACTTTTACTCAAACCCTGTATATGTATTAAGAAATCCACAAAATACCTTTATATATGTGACTGTAAATCCAATTATTATTGTTTATTAACTTGAACCTACAGTAGGAATGCATGAACTTCAAATCCTAGATCTGTCTCTGGACTAGGGAGCTTTCTGTTGTTTCTATAGATTAAACATTTCCTTTCTCTACAGCCTTAATGGGGCCATGCCTAGAGGGGAATAGTTGATTTTCCCATTGCATATTTTGCACGACTAGTCCAAGATGGGGCAGAGATGTGATGAAACTGTATCAATTTCGTTTTATCCATACCATTTTTAGATCTGCATGAGCGTGCACAATCTAAAATTTTGTAGTCTAGTTATAGAGTTTCTCCAACTCCTCTTCCACTTTTATTTTCAGATAATGGCCATTGGTGATGGAGAGAATGATGTGGAGATGCTTGAGTTGGCTTCCCTTGGTGTTGCTCTCAGCAATGGATCAGAGAAGGCAAAAGCTGTTGCAGATGTGATTGGTGCCAGCAACGATGATAATGGAGCAGCTGATGCAATCTACCGTTATGCTTTTTGAGGTTATCTTCAGGAACGCAAGAATTGGAAAACGGGAATTGGAGAGGGCTATGCATGCTTTCATAAAGTACTAAAGGTTTAGTTTTCTAACTTATTCAATTTGAGTAAACTTCTCAGTAGCCACCAATTAGGCTGAAGTGGATCAAATCACTCCCTTCTCCATTCATACTATAGGCCATTTATAATGAATTTAGATTAAGAAAACCCTATTTGTTGTCATTTACCTTTTGAAAGAATGAGGGAAGAAGCATATTTTGTATCTGCATAGAACACCATTTTTTCCCTGAACATAGGGTATGTCAATGACATCTTATACTCATTGCATGTAAGCCTGAGTTCTTATATATTACTGATCGCGATTCGTTTCTTTTAATTCCACATGCAAGATAAATAGATAATGCTCTTGCCCAGTGTTTACACCAAGCATGTAAATACATATTACATGTTTATCAATAAATCATGATTGAATATGCATTCTTGCTTCAATGTACATATGGTTTGATGTAAACATTGGGTGTGGTTAAGTTAGCTCTCCTCATTTTGGAGTCGTTACAAAATAAAAAGTTTTAAGTAAATGAAAAAGGATAGCATAGGCATCTCCTTCAACTAAAACAAGATTTACAAAATTTAAGGGGAATATTATCAACATAATTATTAGTATAAGAATTTTTTTTATTTCTCAAAATTTAATTTCTTGATTATATGGGAATCATGGTGAGTCCCACCTATCTTGACCACGATGCTTCTTCATTATAGACTGTTCAGCACTGAAGGCAAAAGAAGCTGCAGTCACTGGAAAAAAAAAACACAAAACAAAATAATTGAATTTCATTGGGGAGAATGAAATATTTTAATCGAAGATAAATATTACTATATAGTTTTGGATTACTTACATGCAGATATGATGAATGTTTTACCAGCATAATTTATATTTGCCTTAGCCCATGGACAATAACGAGTAGAAGCAAACTGAAAAAAAAGAAGATACTAAAGGACAGAGAACAAATAATTGCTCAACTTTCATTTTGTTGTAATTAAAGTTGTTAAATTGTTTTTTTATCAGAAAAATCACTAATTTTTGTACCCAAAATGTTATTCAATTTTGCCTACGTATCATAGGAATCGGTAGAAGAAAATAAGAGATATTTTACATGATATTTAGACAAATTGAATTTGAATGACGTTTTGTTTAAAAGAAATTGTTTAGTGCCACGTTCTGATTCTTAAGTGAAATTGAATGAAATTCATGTTATAAAAATAATAATTTTAGTGGCTTTCTGTGATAATTAATCGAAGTTAGTGATCATCTATAATATCAACCTTTTTTACTATTCCCTCTATCCCAATTTATGTGATTTACTTTCCTTTTTAGTCAATTCAAAAAAGTATGACACATTTCTATATTAAGTAACAATTTAATTATAAAATGTCTATTTTACACTTAATTAAATGATTTACAGTCACAAATTTCTATCATTTATTTTGGACCACAAGTTTTAAAAGTTTTCTTTCTTTCTTAAACTCCGTGCCGAGTCAAACTACCTCACATAAAATGGGACGGAGGGAGTAATATTTATTACTTAACCATGATTAAAACGATATGTACCTTCACATTATTTTTAACTTTTCCTACTAAGATTAAGTTATTTGATTTGATATAAATATCGAATATGACTAATTTCTCCACTTATTCGGCTCACTCCGGAAAAAAGAAAAAAAGAACTTTTTAGAAATGGAGGGGATAGATTACCACAACTATAGAAGTAAGAGCACATGTAGTGGCAGCTCCTTTAAATCCATCTTGAATGATGTCTGCATAATCAAGCAACATTATAAATTTCTTAAAAATTAATGAGAGGATTAGACAAACAATAATTAGAAATGATACAATATACTTCTCAAAAGGAACAACAAATGAAATAACTTTCTATTAACCACTTTCTTTGACGAAGAAAATTGAAATAAAAAAAAGAAAATTGACTTTCTAAAATAATAATTATTAATAAGAAAAGAGGGAAGAAAACACCTTGAACGTCTTGATTTTTCTGTTCTTCTGTAATTGGTGGCATTTTTTTTTTGTCTCTAATTACAATGATAATAAATTTGAATGTCAAGAAAGTGATGGTAAAATCAAATTTTAGTTGTGAAACTTCAATTTTAATGTTTTTCTAGAGAAATCTTGATACTGTCCCTCTCTTTTCTCAAAATAAGGCTAACCTTCTCTATAGTTGTTTTAACAAATTTGCCAAAAATTAAGGGAAACTAATAAAAATTAAGTGGACAAAATTTTGTGTTGTTTTTTCTTTGTAAGAAGGGAAAGGGATTTTTCATCATTTTTACATTGATAGTCTTTTAAATTAATCAATAAATTTTATTTATACAATCAAATTGTCTATTGTTTTAATATTTATTTTTAATATTTGAGCATCTGAATACATAAAAAAATATTCCTATTAGATATCTTTGAATTGAATTATGTTATTTTTTTGCTTGTATTCTCAAGTGTCAATTACGATAAATATGTCAACCAATTAGAATATATTACCTTCATTAATTATGCGTATTAGCCTCAATAAGCCGTAAAACTGCAAACATGTTCCACTTCATTTTCTACCTATTCTCTCTCTAGTCCATGTTAACACCTTTTTTGGGTGGTTGTTATCTGTTATATTGTTAGTCTAAATACAATGTTTGTTTTGATTATTGCTCAAATTATATTGTACCGTATCGTATTGTTTAAATTCATTGTTAAGTAATGACGAAAAGACTTTAACAACCGACTTGGTATGATCGCGTTGTTAGGGTATGACACACCTCTTAAGAAAAATATTTAAGGACATAAATAAAGACTACTTTCTACTATTACCTTTTGATTATTCCCAAATTATTTTTCTAGAAAATATAAAGTAGTTAAGAATCTCAAGGAAAGGTCAATATGAAAAAAGGAAAAAAAAATTCCAACAATTCTCTTAAAACTTTAAAAAATTCACTTGTTTTGAAGTATGATTTTTTCCCCCAAATAATCTAGGATTAGAGGGAGTATTTAATAGACCCATTTTCCTACATTTTCTAATTCACACTTCATTTAAAAAATATACCCAATAATCAGCTTCACTCCATTACACTTTTTTTTCTATTTTCTCAAGTGCACATTTGTATTAGTGTCACTTCTCCTATCCAATTTTAAAGAACTAAGTTAAGTTTATTTAACAAGTATTTTAACCATAATTATAAAAATAAATTTTCGAAATGAATATAAATTGAGAAAAAGTGAATGGCAGATGAAAGATTATTATCCCACATCTAACTATCTGTCCCAAACCAAAATTGAGAGAAAAAAATGTTCTATTTACTATGATCATCAAGACCAAATTAATCTCACAAATCTGATGCTAATATGCAGATTATTCAATCTCCACAAGCAAAGATGTGTACTAACAAGTTGGCTTCTTCTAGGCCATCCATGAAGGAAGTAATGCAAACTCTTCTACTCTTTGCTTGCTAGCTAAAGCTAACTGTTCAGAAAAGCTAAATACTCACCAGAAAATCATTATATCAGCAGTTAATAGCTTGTCCTCTGAGAATAACACAGACATGAATCACTCATATATGATGCAAAAGGAAGAACAAGAACAAAATTACTCATATATGGTGCAAATCCAAACTAAGTACATTTGTGCAAAGATGAAGAAATTCATAAAACTTTCATAGATATCCTTTTAAGAAAAGAGTACATAGTAATGGAGCACACACAAAAAAACACATTAGGATCTCCCGACCAGTGTCTTAAGCAGATTTATCGTAGTGAGTGTTTCTCCTTGCACATTCCAAGATTGTCTTGTCAGCAGTAATGAAGTATGCAGCAATTGAAGCTGTTCACAGAAAGAAAACAATAGAATATAAACTAGGGACTTCGAGAAACATGTTAGGAGCTGGCAGAAAGAAAACTAAAGCAAACAAACAGAGAAACTATTATTACTACGATTTACATAGAAGTTGAAGATCACCTAACATGCTATGTAATTCTAGACGTACAGTACATGATATAATGTCTGGTGACCAAAAGCAAAAGGTGGTTGCGACAAAACTGAAATACTTAATACTCATAAGTGATAGGATCAAAAGATGATTGTGGTAAGAAGAAGCTCTTGCATTGAGACGTCCAAACTGGACTTGTAAGATTAAAGGAACCGGATAATGAAGTTTCTCATAGGAAGATAACTGAAGCATTCAGGAACTTAAAGAAACTACCGCACTTCACGAAAAATTAACACAGGGTAACTGGAGATTAGGTACCTAACCAGCATTAATGCCTTTGGGTACGAATACATGATCAGAATACGGAAAATTATCACTAAAAAAGGATAGTGCAAATTATCCTAAATTAAAGGTCTTTATGGTGCATCTGAGTTACTTTTAAGAAATTAAGTTCACAAATTGCGTTCTTCATCAGAACAATGCATCCAAAAGTGTAATATTTTGAGGAGGACTTCACTTCCTCTGCCTTCAGAAAGAAAAGGTGCTTTTATGCTCAAATCTGTTCTTGATATCGACCAACACTCTAATAACTTTTCTATCAAATCTTATAACCATTTCCACAACGTTTAGTTAATATTTGTTCACAAAGTTTTGCCATAAAAGAGTAGCACCCTCATGTTTACATATAAAGATATTAAATTCTTCCACATTTTACACGGATGATAGAAATTAGAGCTCTTCAATAGAAATTAAGGCTCTTCAATAGAGATAATTAATTTTAAGCTTACAAAACGTCATCGAGTGGACTATGTGAAGTTAAAATAAATTAAAGGGTTAAGTATATACTGGAATAAGTTGATATGCTTAATCTCATGATAGATAGGCATTAACCAAAATATTGTTATTTGATTTAACATGCACGATACTCATGCACAATTGACATGCTCATTTCCGTTTGAGGAAAAAAGATGAAACAAGAAGAAGATGAAGATAATAATTCACATAAAATGTAGTCAAATGAGATGGAAGATTTTATGTCTTCACCTGTATATAAGCCTAATCAAAATCACAGATCCCTCACACAATTAACAGTTGAAGGACTAATCAATAAAATATGTGAACATATGTGTTAAGGTCATACCAGCAGATATGATGAGTGCTTGAGCAGTATAATTGAGATTTGCCTTTGCCCAAGGAATTGTCCGCACAGCAACCAACTGAGAATCAGAGAGTCAAGATTTATAAGATACAGGCAACTGAGAGTCTGAGACAAGAAAAATAACTTTTCCCTAATGAATATATCTGCCGTCACAGCAATGGTCTACAGCATCAAAGTGTTGGAAAGAGAAGAGTAGCTATCAATAAAGAAGGGTCGTCTGTTTCATGAAATATAAGATTAAAGTCATACTTATCTAGAGCAAGATCATTTTTACTATACAGTTAAGCTGACAACTGAAAAATAATTCAGACATAAAACTGGTATACCATGACGTCTCATTTTTCCCTTTTCATGACTGCGGGAGATTCTTGGTCAAAAATGTTATTTTCTTCATATGAGTTGCAGTCAGCACTATCTAGCTACTTTTTGACCATCAATAGCTATCAGAACCAGAGGACTGCAGATACATGGAACTGTTGACAAACTAAATCCAAAATGAAATTTGGATGCAATATTGTACTTCTACAATAGCAAGAGTATAGTCTATAACTTCAAATGCTTGGCAATGATAAGTTTTCTAACAACTTATCTCTTCTTTCTACTTAGATTTTTGTGATGAATAGTGAGAAAATTAGTGAACTTACGGTGGTTTACAAGTTTTATATGTTTGACAAGTGAATTGGAAGAAACCGAGTGGGAACAAGCCAAAAGGGAGTTAAACAGAAGAAAAGGAAATTCTGCTCAGTCACTGCCCTTCGCGTTCACATAGAGCATTCACGCGATCGCAGAGGCTCAAGAAGTTACACACGACAGCGACGTGATAGATGCAACCATGAAGGCTGGGAAAACATTGAACCATGATCACGATGGTTAATGCCACGCGAAAGAGTAGTTCTGAGCAAAAGCTGGACAGAAATGGAATTTCAACTTCGGGAATTCGGAATGTATAAATTCAAACTTAGGAAGATTTTCAGAGTAACTTTGGCTAAATTCCAAGCTTAGGGAGAGAGGATCCATCAACCAAACCTTGGAGATCGAAGATTTGGAGCAAAGTTTATGAGAATTTCTTACTCATTTCTTTAATTCCTTGCATTGTAATGATATGTTTGGTTTTAGTTGTTGTATTTTCAGTTGAATAATGTTACTAGAGATTAAAAATTATTAGGGTTTTGGTTAGTATCTAGTCGCTTTTGTATTAATTGAATATTTGTGATTTTATGAATGGATCTTTGTTAATTTAGTTAATCTAGTGCATCATTTCTTTCCAATGGGAGCGAACAGCCCTAGGACATCCCCTATTAGCCTTAATGAAATTCAAGAGAGGGATTTGAGGTAGGGCTAGATTAATAAACCCAACTTTGGGCTTTAAACCTTATCTAATAGATTTAACCTATGGATAGGAAGAAGCAAAGTGTAGCCTGAAATTAAAATGTGCTTAATGCTTCTTAGTTCGATTCGAGAGAACTAGCTAAGATAGACGCACTAAGGTGCTAAGAAACGGTTAGTGGGTAGTCAAGAGTCCATTAGTTGTTGAGAAACACTTTAGGCTAATTGATTTCCAAGACTAATTGCTAGACCTATAATTAAGTAATGATAGTTAATTAAATCCAATGGATTAGTCTTGATGTTAATTTATTCCCTATTTTCCGAGTCCCTTGATTTCCTTTGCTTGAGAGCGACTCCATTGATCACTTTATATGCTTTCTAGTTAGTAATTATATTTATTAGTTTAATTAAAAATCAAATCTTAATTGGGTAAATTATATTGCATGCGACTCTGTACACTTCCTATTTGAATATAAGTGGATTTGGACGTTAGCAGACAATAATCAATCATCAGAAGAACATCAATTCACGAACCGTAGGAATAGCACTAGCAACACAAGCAACTGCGGCTGCTTTAGTTCCTGCACGGACACCCTCTGCAAGTTCAGCAAAATGCACAAACAAATCAGGTATAAGACATCTTTTCCACTTAATGGTACTAGCCAAATGTATAAAGAGGCAACCTTCCCATATAATATGTAAATTAACTAGCAGAGCAAAAGAAAAATGAGTAGCTTCGGCTTAAGTCAGCAGCCTGAATCCACAATTCATGAAGGGATCATCAAGTTTGGAACATAAGATTTAGGAGACTTTTAAATGACTGGGAAGGTACCAGAGTAGCTGAATTTCTTCAAAAGTTTAGAGCCAGTCCAAGGTACTACAACAAGTGAAGATAAAAAGGAGACTGCACAGTGAAATCTTCATATGCAGCACTCAATCACTATGGACAGCAGACCAATAATTGTCCCTAGAAGCACATCTAGAAAGTGAAAATACCATGCAAGGTGGTATGTTTCTCATGGTTGATTTCAAGGTAAGCATGCCTAACTCAAGATAACTTGATGAGAAGGAGAATGAAACTGTGCTCAATATGTTATTTGTGTAAGAAGGGAGCAGAGAGCATTAATCATCTCCTTATACCCTGTCCGGTCACTGACAGATATGGCAAAAAAAATTCAAATGAAAGGCATCACATGGATTATGCCTAAGTTCTGGAGACTTTTAGCTTGCTGGAACGATGTTGGCGGTCCTGATTGGCAGAAAATAGGTGGAACTGAGTTCTTGCTTGCATATGGTGGACTATTTGGAAGGAAAGAAACACAAGATGCTTTGAAGAAAGATCCAGCATTGTGCAGATAATCAAAATGAACTGTCTACAGTTATTTCATTTTTGGTGTAAAGAAGAATTTGTAGAAGATGTTGATACACTGCAAGACATCATAGAGGTCTTGTAAAAAGAACAAGGACCTATTTTTTTGCCTTTTGTAATGTTCATATGGTTTCCAGAACTTGCTTTGTGCTGATGATATATTATACTATACCACTCTCAAATAAAAAAGAATGAGAGAACTTTCTTTTTACATTGTCAACATAGCAGAAAAGTTGTTGAAGTAAATATCCATACCATGACTAAATAAAAAGACAGGACATTCAAACTTTTGAATGCACTAAAATATTTTTAACAGGAATTAACCTAAAACCAGGCATTACAAATTTTCAATCAATTTTAACATGATAGAACTCGAGCAACTTTCTAACAGCGGCTGTTTTTTTTTTTTTAACAAGTCTTCATAACAACCTACAGAGAGAGAGAGGTGAAATAATGTAGACTTACAGAACTTGAAATTAGCAAGGATATCATTCACACAAAGTTTCTTTTCCTTCATGATCATGAAGATATTTATCTCCAGCATACCAATTTCAAAACCAAGTCCAGAAGAAGCAATCTAATGTAAGAAACCTGATCACTTTGACCAACCAGAAAGCAGAAGACACTTTATAGTTTCTTAAGAGGTAACAAACAGTTTTTATCCTTTTTTTTTATAAGGTAGGCAACAATAGACTTTTGGAGGATCCAACGTGCACCCGTTGACATTTTTGAAGCGTCCGAACAACATATGTGGATATTCCTAAGACCATATTCTAGGTCAGACACGCCAAGTATGTAAAAGCAACAAAAAGTACCAAATCATTGGTATTCATATTTTTATGCTATTTTATATTACAACAGGGCTGATTCGACCCTACTAAGTAAAAGTATCTTCTATCTCTTCCACAAGAAATCACAACACAAAATGTGCTGAAATCGTGAGCAAACAGCTTCATAGTTTATTCAAGTTATCATAGTACATGAAACATGATAAATGGTGATCCAATAGGCTGGTGCATTTTATTTTTTTCAATATTTTTGATGCTTTCCAACATCAACCTAGAACATAAACAACAAAACCCTCTTACGAAATGAGGTTAAAAGGTGCTTCCCGATATATAACAAAACTTGCTAAACAAAGCTGTTTTAAATGGAAGCTTGTACCTGCAGAAGGATGCCAATTACATATATGATCAAATAATATTTCATTGACAGAAAAACTAGACTTCACCTGTGTTTGGTATAGAGGAGGAAAATGTTTTCTTATTTTCGCATGTTTATTCGAACAAATTTTTTGAAAAATATTTTCTCAAGGAAAACAAGTTCCTTAAAAATGACGAAATGACTTCATTAATGGAAGTAGGGAAAACAAGTTATGTAAGTGATGTTATATGTTTATGGTATCCTCCCCACCCACTCGACATCCCCAACCCCTACATCTTGACCATCCCAGCCCCGCCACCCCTGAGGCGACCACCCCTATAGTGTTTTGCTAAGATCAATGATGTAATGATTTGGAAACACAATCATGATGGTATGTTGTCAGTCAGCAGATTGTACAATAGGAAAGTGAAGGAACTTCCAGGTGAAATCTCTGGACCACGGAGTAAGGTATGGAAAAATAAAGTGCCAACTAAAGTGAGGTGTTTCTCATGGCTAGTGGCTAGAAGGGCATGCCTAACTCATGAGAAGCTGCAAAGAAGAGGCTTTGAAATAGCTTCCTGGTGTTCACTGTGTAATGAGACAAATGAGACTAATAGCCATCTATTCCTCCATTGCAAAGTCACTGCTCAATTATGGGCCATTTTTCTAAGCAGAACACATACAAACCGGACAATGCCAGAACACACTACAGACCTTCTTAGTTGCTGGGTGAGAAGAGGAGGGAGTAAGAGCCAGAAGAAATGGTGGAACATGATACCCTCTTGTATATGGTGGACTATTTGGAGAGAAAGAAACAAGAGGTGTATGGAAAATACTGCAGAATCAGTACAAAAGATCAAATGGCGTTGTATGAAGACCTTCTGTTTTTGGTGTAATAAGGAGGGTATAGAGGATGCTGGACAGATTTTAAATTTCTTCTCTTCTTTATTAGTTTAGTAGCAATTTCTTGAGTTGGTCTTTTTTGGGTCACTGATGTAAATCTTTTTGATGGCTGCCAGCATACCCTCATTGCTGAGGAATACAACTTTACTTTATCAAAAAAAAAAGAAAAAAAGATTACATATAAATTCTCTTAAGCTAACATTTTTTTGCTTACTTACCATTACCAAACACAAGAAAATAAGTAAGAAACTCACTTGTTCTCAAAGAAAACATCTTCTAGGAAAATATCCTCCTTCATACCAGACACAGTTGATCCAGCAAAAAATCTCCATAATATAAAATGAGGTCCATCTAGTGTTTCCAGAAAGGCAAATTAAAGTCTGCAGAAGAATTCTAAACTAGAGGCAAGAACCATCAAAAATGCTACTTAACATTAAAGTTCCTAGCTTTTCTCTAGAACACAGTACAACCAACATGAAAAAGTAACATTAATCTGAAAAAGGAACAGATAAGAAGAGGAAAATCTATTACAAATAACACCCAATCAAGCAAAAAAAAAAAACTCAAATCACAAAACAAAGCTAAAAGTCCAATTTTTATTCCTCCAAATACCTAGAAAAAGTAGGAAAAAAAAGTTGTGAAAATTTGTAACCTTGAGTACATTCCCTAGACTTGCGAATTCTGTCCTCTTCATATGCAGAAGCAATCAACAAAGACTCCCTTCGCTTTGCCCATGAGTCCTCCCTTCTCATCTCTGATGAAATTCCCATTTCTCTTTTTGACAAATTAAGAAGAATCTGCTTCAGAAAAAGCACAAGTATTCAAAAAGAACTAACTTTTAAATGGGGAGGTCAGCAGAGAGATGGATCAAGAAAATGACATGGGGTTGCAGATTTATGGTGGAGAAAGCAAAATGGAATATTGATATACTGCTGCAGTTGAGGGCGGCGAGTTGAATAAACAAATGCAGTCAGCACACAGAGATGGCAGCAGTTTTGGCTGCTTTCTTGCTAGTATTTTTTATTGGCAGAATGGTCTGGTGGATCCTTGTACTTGTATCTGTTTGTATTGTGAACCCTTCTACTTACCTTTTTGTTATTTGAACCCCTGAACCCATCCAAACCCAATATTTTAAACACTTTTTTTGATGTGGTATGGAGCGTGTTGCACAAACACGTACACGTTGGCCAAAAAGAAAATAAAAATTAATCCACGTATGATATTATATTTCACGTGGCAAATGACTCACCTTAAACTAAGAATAGTCCTAACTTCGGCGAAATTTTCCAAACCTTCGCGACTTTTACACTTCTCCTCTTCTCTTCTCCTCTCCGCGACGTTCGTCTGTGATTTTTCAAATCTTCGCTCAGTTGAAGCTCAGTTCCACTCCGATTTTCGTTGTAAGTTCTTGCCTTTTGCGTTAGTTCTGATCTTTTTCATTTTCTCGTGCGTATCTGTTTGATTTTAGGGTCGATTGTCATTCGATTTTCTGAAATTTTTTGGGGATTTTACTTTGATTTGGGTGTAATATTAGTGTAATATGCTATCTTAGTTGATGTATGACTTTGAGTGACTTCAATGACATATTTCGTGAATTCGAGTAGATTCTAGGGTTTATTCGTAAAATCCCAATTTCGACTAAAATTAATATTTTATTTCTGATCAATTGTCTTGGGTATTGATAGTGTTAGTGGAGCATTATTACATCAATTACAGTCATGGTAAGTTAATGGCTTTAACTGTTACAACAATTCATTATTTCCTTAAAAAAATTAGGGATTTTTGTGTTACAGTCATGGTAAGTTTATGGTTTAACTGTAGTTATTTTTTTTTTGACTTTAACTATAGTGACACTTCAATTTCACTATGGGGGTTGTTTTGTATCTAATCCTACTTTAAGGCATGTCAATGGAATCACTAGTGTTGAAAAGGTTAATAAAAATGTAGATGAGTTGCATATTATGTTGTTTCATAAAATAGCAATGAAATTGAGTGTTTGGATGTAGAGTCAACAAGAAGGGTATTTTTTACATATTAAATACTGATTCTGATGTTTTAAACTTTCTTAATGGTTTGAAGGGTGCTGATTTTGTTGATGTATATGTTGTACATCCCATTAGTATACCTTTAGTTGTAGAGGAGATACTTGTATTGCCTAGCACTAATGCTGATGTGTCCTCATCTCCACAATAAGATAATGTTGATGTGTCCTCATCTCCACAACAAGATAATGCTGATGTGTCCTCTTCCCTACACAAAAACAGGGCTGATCTGTCATCCTCCCCACAAATAGATAAGGCTGATATGTCTTCGTCTCAACCATTTGATGAAAATGAAAATAGGGATTTAAACCAAAATCAGCCCCCTTTAGTTGAAGAGCAGTCCCCTTTAGTTAAAGAACAAGCCCCTGCCCCTAGAGTTGAAGAACATTCTGATTCTGATTCACTCTATGATATTGATGAAAATATTGATGATTTGAGTGGTTTGGATGAAGAGTTGCTTCAAGCTAGGCAGTCTAATGTTCAAGAACAAGTTAAAGAAAAGACTCCTAGAGTAAATCTAGATGAGATACCATCTGGTCCGGTAGGTCTATATGCTGGTTTTGAAGACATTTATAAGGAGAAGAGGGGGAGATTTGAAGGCAATTTGGGTGGTGATGGCCTTTATTTTGATAGCTCAGGTCCTGGTAGTGACATTAGTGAAGATAAAGGGGATCCTGTTGAGAATGATGAATTGGTAGATCCAGCACCTAGGAAGGAAAGTACAAAGATCTATTTTGATCCAACTGCTAAAAAGGTTTTATTTCAACTATATATGGTATTTTTGAATCACATTGAGTTCAGAGAGGCACTGCAAACTTACTCTATTCAGAAAGGTGTTAATATTAAGTTAAAACCTAATGAGAAGGAAATGATAAGGGCAAAGTATAATAAAAAAGGTTGTCCTTGGCATATTCTTGAAAGTATTGATGGTAACACTGAAAATTTCAGTGTTAAAACATATTTTCACAAGAAACAAACTGTGTACCCCATTTGGATTAGTAAACATTACAAGGAGAATAAGTGAGCCTACCATCAAACTATATCAGATTCAGCCTTTGATACAAAAGCAATATGGTTTGTATGTTAGTAAGACAAGTTGTAGAAAGGCAAAACTGAGAGTTATGAATGAACATATGGGAGATTTCAGAGAGGAGTTTGCTAGGTTGTATGATTATGCTGAGCAATTAAACACCACAAATCCTGAAACTACTGTATCTATTAGGACATTCAAGAACACAATTCCAGGAAAAGACGTGTTTATGAGCATCTATATTTGTCTTGGTTCCTTAAAAATTGGATGGAAAGAAGGGTGTAGAAGGATTATTGGTTTAGATGGTGCATTTCGTAAAAGTGTATGTAAAGGTGAACTCTTATCTTGCATTTCCAAAGATGGAAATAATCAGATGTACCCTATAGCATGGGCAGTAGTTGATAAAGAAACCAAGGACACATGGTCTTGGTTTCTCAAGTGCATCAAACATGATTTGGAGCTTACAGAAGGTGAAGGACTAACAGTGATGTCTGATATGCAAAAGGTATTACTATATTATTTGTTAAATTTATTTCTTCATTTTTGGAGTAATTAATATTTAACATTGTTGTATGTCAAATGTTCTTTGTTTGACAAGGTCTTCATCTTGCACTTATTGATGTATTGCCAAATGCTGAAATTAGATGGTATGCTAGGCATATATGGGCAAATTGGAAGAAAGACTGGAGGGGTGAAGAAAGGAGAAGAAAATTATGGCAAGTTACCAGGGCATCATTTGAGGTACTTTTAGAGTCCAAACTTGATGACTTGAGTGAGTTAGAAGTAGGCATTGTAGAAGCTTTGTTAAAGTATAACAAAGAAACATGGTGTAGGGCATATTTTAAAGAACATAGCAAGTGTGATGTGGTTGAGAACAACATGTGTGAGACTTTCAACGGTTGGACTTTAGGTGCTAGGTTCAAATCAATAATCACTATGCTAGAGGAAATAAGAGTCAAAGTTATGGAAAGAATGAATCACATGAGAGAATTTTCAGAAAAATGGATTACTAATGTAGCACTAATGGCTATGGATATTCTTAGAAAAAAATACTGAAATTGCAGATAATTGTGAGGTAAAATTTAATGGTGATCTTGGCTTTGAGATTCATGATCCACCATATAAACATGTTATTGACCTAAAAAAGAAGGTGTGTAGTTGTAGGTTATGGCAATTAAAGGGAATTCCTCGTGGTCATGCACTTACAACAATTCATTATAAGGATTGGGTTGTTGATACATTTGTTGATCACTGGTATAAGAAGGAAACATACCTGAAAGCATATAATAGGTTTATTCAACCTATGACAAACATGAAGATGTGGCCAAAAAGTGATAGACCAGCCATTGAACCACCTGAAATTACAGCTATGCCAGGAAGACCAGGAAAAAATAGGAGAAAAGATAGTGATGAGCCAGTTAAGAAGAAGTTTGAAAAGGCTACAAGGAAGGGAAGAAAAATGAAATGTTCTATGTGTAAGACTTTTAGACATAACAAGAAAGGATGTCCAACTCTGGTAAGTTGTGCTTTAATGTCTCTTTGTTATTGAATTTTACTCTTATTATACTTTTGACTTTAAAATATGTTTGTAGAAAAATGTTGTTGCTGGAACAAGTGTTGCAACTTCAAATGTTGCTGCTGGAACAAGTGTTGCAAGTGCTGCAACTGCTGGAAGCCAGTCAAGTGTAAATGCAGGTCCAAGTGCAGGTTGCACTCCAAGTGCAGGTCTAATTAGTGCTACAAGGCCTATAAATGCTTCATCAAGTGGTGTGAGGCCTGCAACTGCCTTGGCATCTGGTGGAAGGCCTACCAGTGCCACATCAAGTGATGTGAGACAATTAAGTACTCAACAATCAACTTCTAGTGCAGGCGGCCAAAAAAGAAAGACAAGCACAACTTTGAGAGGTGGTGCAACTCTTGCATATAACAAATCAAGACCAAAAAAAGCAAAGACAACTGGTTATGGTCTCTTATTTGGATCAGGTGGCAGTGTAACTGCAACGGTGTGTATTTTATCATTTAAACACATTAAATTGCTTTAATTGATATTAGTTCATATTTAAGTTAAGATTTTTGTTGTTCTCTCAGTCTGGAAATATTAATAGGGTATTACATAGTGGCTACATTGTCAAGTTCAACTCATACCAATATTGATCTTGGTTACAAACTCAATGTACTAAGGTGGAAGGGAAGAGCCGCAATTACTCAAAGGCAGCTACGGGAGGAGAGTTACAAAAGCACTCAAGGCACACATTAGATTTCACTTGGTTTGGCTTAATGACTTGATCCCAACTAACTTTATTTTGATTATGACTTGATCCCAATTGTTTTGGTTATGCTATTAGGAAGACTTTGTTTTTGTATATGAATGGCGCCTATATGAATTTGTGTTATGTTGCTATTAGGAAGACTTTGTTTTTCTGTATGAATTTATGTTTGAATGAAGTGCTATTTAGATTTCTGAAGCAAATGCAGTCCATTTCATTATCAAATAATACCTAGTACAAATTAATATATCTTAAAAATAACGGCTACAAACAAATAACAACAATCACAATAACAGTGATATCAATACTAGTGTTTGATCCTTGTCTTCCTTGCCTTCCTTGTCTTCTATGTCTTCCTTGTCTTGCTTGCCCTGAACTCGTTGATGGATTCTTAATGTTGTATTGTTCTTGGCATGTTGAATCATTTGCATCAGCCCATCGAAAAAATCCACACCCATTACCGGATGAATATTTTTGGCAACCCCAAAATATTCTTCCAGGATTAGTTGGTGTTCTTGATGTCTTTAGTTCAGCATATATTCCACAGTAGCAACATCGAACCGTCATTGTGAAGACCAACAAAATCAAACCAACAAAAATACAATAGAACCACACACAAAAAAAAAGATGAAAAAAAAATACAATAGAATCACACACAAAAAAAAGATGAGTAGATCGAAGTAAAAAATAAAGGCACCAAAAATAAAAGAGAAAAAAAATTGAAGAGACAAAATCGAGAAAAAGCTCAAATTTGTCCAACAATGGTGTTTGAGTGAAAATAAAGAAGAAGAGATGGCCTTTAAAGGTCAAAATCTGACCGTTAGTGCCTTTTTAAGGCGTCTCACACTCTTACCTTGTGTGTATTACACGCTCCATGTGGAGTCTTTCCACATAGGATGCCACATCAAAAAAAATGTTTAAAATGTTGGGTTTTGATGGGTTCAGGGGTCCAGATGACAAAAGGGTAGATAGAAGAGTTCACAATACAAACAGATACAAGTACAATGGTCCACCAGACCATTCTACCTTTTTTATTTTCCTTTTTGGAGTGAGTGACTACTCTAATTTATTCCTTCCTCCCATTTTACATGAGTTGGTTTAGATTATCACCAAATTTAAGAAGGAAATTTTTTTGAGTATTTATAATTTAAAATAAGTAATAGATTTTGTATTGCTATAGATTATTTCATAAATACTAAAATATATATTTTAAAATTAAATTTATGAGTAGATCTGTCACATATGGTTTGACTAATGCGATTTACATCCCCTATGTTGTTTGCAGATTATTACACGGTGGGTAGTGCACATAAAGTGCTACGGTTGTAGCCAGAGGCGAACTCAGAATTTGAAGAATTCCGGTGCACTAATATTATCTTAATTTAGGCATTAGCAAAAAATGGGTTTGTTCTACGGAATGATTATAGGTTTGAATCCCTTATCCAGCCATTCGAATGTTATTAATAAGCCCCCTTTAAATTCAAAACTTATACTAATAAATATGGAAAAGGCTTAAAAATGTCCTTAACCTATTAGAAATGGTTCAAAAATGCATCTATTGGTTTAAAAATACTTTTTTCTATAAATACAACAATAACCCTTTAAAAGGACAATCAAACTGTTGCTCAACATTATGGAATCAGAGACAGCAACTTGAACTTCACGATGTTCTATAGGCATAACATAGTTGCAACTTCTTGGCCAACGATACAAGATCCAAACCCCAGGAATCCATATAGAATGTAAGCAGCAATTCTATGATTCTATGAATATATGCACCCTAGACTTCTGGGTTCAAATACACTGCTGTCCAGAAGCAATTTGCAGACGACCAGTGTTCCCTTTATATACATCATATTGATGATAGCAAGACATCAGAAAAGGTACTGTGACCATTGTGGCTATATTGGAAGTAATTTCTGTAGAAAGCATAGATCCAAGACATGGTAAATATCCATAAAGACCATCTTGCATAGTAGTAGTAGCACCCTTAACTATTGGAGCCGCCATTTTGTACAAATATGCACCATCCCAAAAGGAAAAAGTCCCATTGAGCTGCGGCAATGTCACATAAGTCCCACAAAATCCTGCAATAAAAATGCAGATCACAGCCATAACCTCCTTCAATTGACCAGCCATGATAGACCAGTCGGCAATGCCAAAAGCAAGCTATGCAATGGCCCCAAAGCTTCTGTCAACTTCGTTGATGAGCAAAACTTTGTAAAAGGTTAGCAACCACAACTTTGTCATCATGACAGGAGAAAAAAAGACCAAAGTACAGTTCATGATAACGAAGGTGAAGATGGAAAGATTTGTGAGCGAAAAGCACAAGATTTCCCACCATGCAAGACTCGAAAGGGTAACACTCAGTAAAAGGGAATAATCAAGCCTTTGACTAATACAAGACAAAGTAGGAAGTCTTAAGAGAGTAACCAAAAAGGACATATGCATCAGTAAAGTAGAATAACCATCACTTCCCTATCCACGTACAGTCGTGCATCCTCTTCAAGATCATGTACATGCCGCAGAAGTTCAGGCAATACAGGAACTTCACCCATAAACTGTAACCTGGAGCAAGAATATCACGAGACTGCATTGAATTGAACACATCTTTTGTGGTATAAAAAACATCTAGACAGACATTAACAATATGACCCATGTATTCAATGAGGAACAGGACCATGGTGAGAGCATTCTTGGCTTCAACTAATTGTCACTCCAAGTACACTAGCTCCCTCACTAGGTATAAGTATTGTGATCCTGTGGCAATACCAGAATAAGTTTATACACATAGATGAATACAATAGAAACAATATCAAGAGTGTGGTACGGAAGAACCATCCATAGACCAACAATATTTGCTAATTCAGTTGTAAACTTAGTGACCATAGCCAACTCGGAGAGCGCACGAACCACAGGACTGAAAATTGAACCATTGTCATGAACCTGCCAACTCCTTTAGGAATGCACGGTCATCAAAATGAACCAGAAATGATGCCGTATTACCACTAGTGTTTGTGATAAGAAAAGAACCAAAAACATCAATTGTCATCTGTAGAGTGAGGAAGGAAAAATTAAAGAAATTACCAATATGATCCTTTACTTGAGACGTAGAAATAAAGTTCCAATTAGCGAGGAAGGGTCATATTTGACAAAAATATGGGTGTGCCAAGAAGTGTGTTGCCTTTGAATACCACACCAAGGGGCAAGAAGGTTATCAGGCAATATAAACTCCACCCGCATTGCACCAACAAAAGAATACATAAGGGAAAGTTTGGAAAACCATCCCAGTAGCTTGTAAGGTGCAGAAGCAGTTCACTGCCTTCAACACCCATTTTAAATCCACCTGAATCATCTATAAAGTCCTGCCCAGTATCAACCCACGCATCCACAACACTATCAAATGGTAAAATACCTAGTATTGGTTCAAGCTCAAAATGGAGATCTGGGCACATCCTCATATGATAGCTAAAACAACTTATAGACTAGATAGACGAGGAGGAGAACTGTACTTTATTTATACACTAATGAAGAATATATAGGAGTTGATACAACAATGAGTCCTAAAGTGATGCAACAACTAATCCCAGCTGTACAAGCAGATAACTGTGAGATAATTAAAAAATATTCATGTATATCTGTTTTAATAGCAACATGAGGTATCAAGTAGTAGACCAATAGGAAGCTTCTCACCTGAGAGTTCATATGTGTTGTGTTGTACAGTGCCAAATGATGGAGCAGAAGCGTTGAAACTAGTGCATAAGCATGAGCTATGGCTAATAGAATCGGATGCGCATTTGGATAGACTCCCAATTGTAGAAACAGGGACAGTTAACTGAACATTCGCTAAGATTGGTGCAAAATTGTCTAGAACAAATTCTTAGTCTTTAACAACCAAAATTTCTTGAACTGCACTCATTGAACCTTCAAATTCATCTTGAAGGTCGCACACATCCTCTGATTTTTCATCTTCTAGAGCAGAGTGACTCTCTGAGCTAAAAACTATTGCATCAGAACGCTCATCGACGAGCACCTTGTGGTTGGTTTGTTGGGAACATTCATTGAACAGGTGGGCTTCGATAGTGCTGCATATCCTTCTGTAGACACAAGTACCTCATTATCTGAATTAAATGGTGAATCCTCTGTCTTTCGCATTTCATCGAACAGTTGTTCTGCGTCTAAATTTCCAACTATGGAAGTTGATTCAAATGCACAAAGGTAGGGGTATTGCTCAGATTAGCAAACAGAAACCAATATAACAAAGTAAGTTGTATTGATCAATAAAAGGAACTCACAATCAAATTGTTCATCAATTTAGTAACCAAAGAACAAAAGGAAACTAGAAAAGGGAGATTCCAGACTGCTATTACAAAATAGCTAATGAAAAGAAAATAACATGTCTTGACATGAGTCCTCATAGATTATTTCTCTCTTCTATATGTAGGCATCTTTCCAGGGTCCCAAATGTAATTCGACATACTCACACATGGTTCTTCCACCATGGCAAGGTTAATAACACCAAAGGCCCTCAAGCTCTCCATTCTGAAAGGAACTAGACAAATATCTAGTAATTCATTGCTCCGTGGCCAAAAGATACTTGGAAAATAATTAATTATTTTAACATTCAAGGGAAGTTCTTATGTAAGCTAGTATCAGATGGGAAAAGGGATAAAGAATTGTCCAACCCCAACAGGTCGTTCCAGCATCTCAACAAGGCTCAAGTGAACTAAAGCATTAAAACCCGTATCTGGGCTTCTACATCTGCCCATGGGCAGGCAGTTTAGTAAAATGAAGATAAGAGACAATAGCCATGAAAGGAAAGAGTAAAAAACAGCTTGCAATTACTAACTTCAATCATATTCAGAATGGTTACAGCAGAGATGAAAAAAGCTTCATGGATGTATAAGCAAGCTGATCGTACTGGTCTTTCTTTCAGAAAAATGCATCTTGATCATGGGATGCATATATCACCAAGAAAATTACTGCATTTACATTTTTTCCGCTGTTGAACACATCAGAATCAACCTGCTAACTCTCATGTCAGCTTGAATCATAACCCCTCTCTCAATTTGACAAAAAAAGAACTATCTGAATTTCAGCCTATCCAATAACTCAATTCTTCCCAACCCTATATCCTCTTTTATATCCAACTGAGAGGACAGTCACCTGCCACATTTTCAAAATGAGACTAAATTACTCCCTCATTATAGCTTTCTTATACAACTTCTGACTCTCCATTGACCGATGTTGCCGCCACTTATGTTTGATTGGGGCTTGTCTGGTCCATCTTTTTATGGACTTACTGATCTCTTGGCTGCTTCTTTCGCTGGGCTTGATACGTTGACGGGAACTGTTTTCTCCTTCAGAGGATTCTCACTCTCCTTTGAGACAGTCGCAGCTTTCTTTGGTTTACCCTTGTCTGAAGTTTTCGGTGAAACTACATTGTCATTTGAAAGGCTAGCACTGCGTGGCTTTGTACTTTGTTTCTCGGTCTCGGCATCTGGAAGTAATGCACGTCGGCTTAAGCGAAGTTGCCCCTTGTCATTGATCTCTATGAGCTTGACATCCAGGCGGTCTCCAACTTTGAAAGCATCTTCAGCCTTGGCTAGCCAATTTGCACTCAGCTCACTGATATGGCATAATCCCTCTCGTCCAGGCACGATCTCCACAAAAACACCATAAGGCGCAACAGATTTAATTTCACAATTCTTATAAATGTCACCAACAGTTGGAACCATTGTTAGATTACTTATGATGGCTTTGGACTTTTCCAGGCTTAACAAATCCTTTGCAGTTATTTTCACCACACCATCATCTTGTGTTTCAATAGCTTCAACACCAGTTTCCTCAATAATGCTCTTCACCTTCTTTCCACCGGCGCCAATTATAAGGTTTATTTTTTCTGGTTTAACCTTCATAACATGGATGAGCGGAGCATATTTTGACAGCTCTCTTGAAGGGGGTGGTGAGCATTTTGACATCTCAGCAAGAATGTGCTTTCGACCATCTTTAGCTTGTAAGAGAGCTTGTTTCATGATTGGCAGTGTAATTCCTCCAACCTTTATGTCCATCTGAAATGCTGTAATACCAACATCATTTCCAGCAACCTTGAAATCCATATCTCCTGATGCATCTTCAGAACCCAATATGTCTGAAAGGATGAGTGGAGTTCCATCTCCACCAAATTCCTTTGTGTCCAGAACCATACCCATTGCAATACCTGCAATAGAACACTTAACAGGAACACCGGCATCTTGCAAAGCTAAGCACCCACCGCATACAGACGCCATACTCGATGAGCCATTGCTTTCAGTGATGGTACTTTCAACACGAACAGTGTAAGGGAAGTCATCTTCAGGGGGCAGTATTGGTTGTAGTGCTCTCTCTGCCAGCGTTCCATGACCAACTTCTCTTCTAGATGGGGCCCCTACCCTCCCAACTTCACCAACGCACGAGGGTGGAAACGAGTACTGAAGATAAAATCTCTTGTATTCATCTTCATCCACAAGGTTGTCTATCTTCTGTGCCATTTGCTTATCTCCAAGTGTTACCACCGCCAATGACTGTGTTTCACCTCGAGTGAAGAGAGCACTCCCATGTGCCCTAGGAAGCAGTCCACAACGTGCATCAATCAATCGTATCTCCTGAGGGCTCCTTCCATCACTTCTCTTACCCTTGTCCACAATCTGTTTCCGCAAAAATTTGGAAGTAACTTCCTTAAATACCAGCTTCACATCAACCTCAGAGAACAGCAATGGCACAGATTTTCTTGCAACTGGCTTTATGTGAATATCACCCTCATCAACTTCACCATCAACCACCACTTCTTCATCTTCATCCTCCTCCTCTAGCAAATCAGGCATCGTCTCAGTTGATACAAAAGCTTCCATCGTACTGATATAACCTTTCTCAGACAATATGCTTATTACATTTTCTTCCAATGATGATAACGCCTTTCTTCTTGGAATCTTGTTTTTGATTTGTAGAACTTCCACTAATTCACTGCCAGCAATTTCTTCGACTAGCTTATACAGCTCCGTAGGAGGTAATCTGATTGCATCGAACATTTTGGGCTTTCCGCATTTCTGCACTAAAGCTTCCACCTCCTTGCAGATACCCCGCACAGCATCCTGCCCAACTTCTACGGCTTCAAGCAACTTATCCTCCGGAAGAAAATCACAGTACCCCTCAATCATCAATATTGCATCTTTGGTCCCTGCTAGTAACAAATCCAACGTGGAGTTTTCCATTTCCTTAATGGTTGGATTCAGGATGAACTTATCACCAATAAGACCGATTCGAACTCCAGCAATAACTTGTGAATTCGGTACTTGTGACAAAGCCATAGCAATTCCAGCAGCAGTAACTGACAATGCATCTGGTGGATGCACACCATCATAACTTAATACCCAAGAAAGCAGTTGAGTTTCATAATAAAACCCCTTAGGCATGGTTGGACGTAAAGGCCTATCAATCAATCTACAAATAAGAACCTCATGATCTTTCGTCCTCCCTTCCCTTTTAAAAAATCCCCCACTAGTCCTACCAGCTGCAGAGAAACGTTCTTGATAATGTACAGAAAGTGGGAAAAAATCAGCAGGCTCACTTGGTACATCAGCTAAACAAACAGTTGTATAGATAATAGTTTCTCCATCTCTAATTGTAACAGCCCCACTAGCTTGCCTTCCTATAAGACCTGTCTCAACCGTTATATGTCTATCGCCAACAGGAATTCGAACAGAGAAAGGGGAAGGGGAACCTGGAACTCCTGCACTATCCGGAGGTAAAACATACACTTCCTGAGGGTCAACTGAAGCTCTTAAGGAGAATTGCGTAGAATTTCGTCTTCGGCTTCTGTTCCTCCTGTTTTCCAGTGTTGAGGAAGCAAAAAACTGATAGGTTGTGCTGTGAAGCTGTAGAGGGAAAGCGTAGGACCTGCATAGTTCATTGCGAACTGTTGGTAGGAACTGTAGAGGTCGGCCATGGAAGCTAGGGTTGGCGAACATTGCTGCTTCGCCACAAAACTATAGGTGCTAAGTGAGACAGGGATTGGTGATATCCCTTTGAAATAAACGAAAAATGAAAATTAGTTAGATTATAAGATAAGAAAAGGAAAAGAGAAAGATTTGACTGTTTATTCACCATCTATTTACTAAAAAAAAAATTGTACTTATTTGAAAAGTGAGAACCTACCAAGTGAAAAATTGAATTTATCAAATTATTCATTAAATTTATAAATACACATATAAAGGAAATAATATATTTAATAAAGATAATAACAATAAAATAAATAAAAATATGTTAAATATTGGTCGTTTAAATTAATGGTCACAAATAGGGGTGTACAAGTCAAACTGAACTGACAAACCAAATCAAATCGGAAAAAAAAAATCGATTTGTGGTTTGGTTTGGCGGTTGAAAAAAAAAACAACCACTCTTGGTTTGGTTTGGTATTAAAAGAAAAAAAATCAAACCGAACCCAAACCAAACCGACATAATATATATATATTTGTTAATATATTTTTAGTTAGTTTATAGTTTTCAATGTTTATATATTTTATTTCAAATTTGGGCTTGTAAAATTTTGTAAATATTATATATATAATTTTGTTTTATTTATAGATAAAAAAAATATTATTTATAATCTACTTTGTTAATACATTTTTAGTTAGTTTATAGTTTTCAATGTTTATATATTTTATTTCAAATTTGGGCTTGTAAGATTTTGTAAATATTATATATATAATTTTATTTTATTTATAGATAAAAAATATTATTTATAATCTACTTTGTTAATATATTTTTAGTTAGTTTATAGTTTTCAATGTTTATATATTTTATTTCATTGGGATTTGTAAAATTTGTAAATATTTTATTTTGTATTAAGATTTGAAGTTATAATTATATTGTTATAGTTTTTCAAATTCAATGTTAACAATTTATTTTGTAAATATTTCGTTTTGTATTCAGTTTGACTGTATCCTTTAATCTTATTAAGAACGTTGATATTTCAAAAAAAAAAATTGTACTTATGTGAATTTTACTGTGTTTACGAAAATTTCTATTCATTTAACATTTCTTAAGTTTAGCTTATCACACAGATAAGTGAAAATATATTTGATCTCTTTTTCAAACATCGTATAGTTGTAAAAAATCGAAAAATCGAAAGAACCGACTAAAACCAAAATCGAAAAAACCAACTTTGTGTGGTTTGATTTGGTTTTTAGATTTAATAAACCGACATAATTGGTTTAGGTTTTTTTTAATGAAAAACCAAACTAAACCGACCTATGTACACCCCTAGTCACAAATATAAAAGATGTATTAGAGAAGGGTCAAACTCATATGTGGCCCCCTTGGCACTAAGTTTCACTTACACACCTCAACTGAGTGATGTTCATTTTAGATACCTCATGTAGTGTCCCGTTGTGTCATTTTAACACTTTTTGCTGACATGTCAAGGTGAGTGTGATACACTCAACAATAGAGCGCGAAAGACTCAATTTAGCTATTTTTTAATTTTATTTTATCTTCTTCTTTTCCATTTTTCAAGCTACCACCTCCCACCATTTTTTGAAGCTTAAACTCCTTCAATGGAGGTCGAATTTTTTATTCAAATCTATTTTCAAGTCATTTTTTTCTTCTTAATTGTATAACTTTTCTTAATCTACAATCACCCCCCCTCCACCTTTTTTACCGAAAAAATGGATACCAACACTCATATTTCATATTTATTTTCTTTCTTTCTTCCTCACCCTCTTTTCTTCCCACAAAACAACACTAAAAAAAAGAAGATCCGAAACAATTTAAAAAGTTGATAAAAGAAATAAAAAAATTGTTGGGTGTAGTAGAGAAGACAACTACCTTCGGGGAGGGAGGAGGTTCAAATTGATTTTTTTAGAATAATATTTTTATTTTATTTACTAAATAAATTTTAAAATAATTTTTAACTTAAAATTACACATGTAATCATTTAATTGATTGTTTGTCACATCATCAACGAGTATATTACATTCTCCTTCAACTTTTTGCTTATTGTCAAACAAATGTCAAAATGACATAGCGGGACCATATATAAGGTGTCCAAAATAAATATCATCCAATTAAGATGTCTAAATGAAATTTAGTACCAACTTTAAAGAGTCGCTAATGAATTTGCTCTTAAAGAAAACTTGCTTATGTCATGGTTTAGTAAGAGATGGATGCATGGAGACGATGTCCGAAGAATATACAAAGACTCAAGAAATTAATCCTTTTAGGAATGTAGCCTTCGGAAAAGGTTTAGGGGAAAGCGTTTATGCCCTTGATGACATGGAAGAAATGACAAAAGACACGGTGGCAATGGTACATTTGCCGAGACAAACTCGTATAGATTTGAGCGGTCAAATACATATGCAGACCCTTAAATTTGTACTTAAATTTCATTTTGACACTGCAACTCAACCTTGTTCCACTCCAATTTTTATATTCTATTTAGACATTTTTTTCCAAAGAATCAATAAAGTGGGATGTGTGTACTTCACACTCCATGGCATACCACAAAAGCCAATTAAAAACACATACACAACTCCTCTAACTTTCCCCCATTTTTCATTTTGACATGCTAACTTAGTCTTGTTCCATTTTAATCCTTCACCTCTATTTCATATAGTACCATTTAAATAGAAAATATTAAATTTATGATTTCTTCATTTTTTTTATTTATGTTCTTAATTTCCACTTTTTCATTTTAAAAATCAACGTCATATCTTTTTTTTTATTAAAAATAAAATAAAATAATGGATGAACATCAATTTTTTAAAAAAATATTTTTTATAGAGTTTTTGTACATTATTGTGTGAAAAAATAATCGACGAAAGTGAGTTGGTTTTCTTTTTAAATTAATTAATTAAATTAAATAACACCACATATTTTTTTCATATCTAGTCTATTTGGACTAACTTAAACACCATCTTTCTAATTTTTCATTCAACTAAATACAATTAAAAAAAAAAACTCATGCTCATTGCTAATTAATAAGACTATAAAAAATGTTGAAACTCGATAGACTTCATTAGGTTGTCATTGATTTTCTTAAGAAAGAAAATCGACGCACTTTCGTTGGTTATTTTTCACACAAAAATACATGAAAACTCTCAAAAAGAAATTGTTACTTTTTAAAAAAAAAAATCAATTATCATCCGTCAATTTAAATTTTTTACAATAACTAACGGATGAACGCCGATTTTTAAAATACAAAATTGCAGTTGAAGAGCATATATAGAAATAAAGAAATCATAAAATTAATATTTTGTGTTTAAATAGTTACATAAAAAAAATAGAGTTGAAAGGTTAATCTTTTATTATTATTTTTAAAAATATATTTTTTGGTCTTTCACTCTCTTAGAGAAAGTGTGATGCACACACTCTGTCACATCACTTAAAAGTGCCTAAATGGAACATAAAAATTGGAGTTGAAGAGTTAAAATGAAACAAGATTGAGTTAAAATGCTAAAATGGGACAAATTTAAGAATTTGCATGTGTTTGACCATTTGAGCATGACAGAAATATTTGATGGTATATCCACATACAAAACCGTTTACTTTCGTACTAGGATTATGGTGGAATTTTTTTATTGTTTACAATAACCTATTAATAGTTTACTTTATTCATTTTTTGAGACATTCTGATTTCAAATAATATAATGACAATATAACAACAACATACTATTTTCTGGAGTTTCAAGTTTACTTCGATTTTGATTTGAATGTTTGCTTCATATATTCATACGAGGATGCGACTCGAAGTTGAGGCTAGAGCTTCTTGACATGCTTGCAAACATTCTAAGTGCAAAAAAAAAAAATAGCTTTTAAGTTAAAAATAAAAAATCAAACTGAAATGATTTTTAAGTCAAAAAATAAAAAGTAGGGGAAGACCTATTTTTGATTTCAGACTTATTTTAAGTCATTTTTGATTTATTTTAAGCCATTTTTTACCTTGCCAAACACTTCATAACTTATTTTAAGTTATTTTTTATATTTGTCAAAAATTGACTTAAAAGTAGGTTTGACCAACTTTAAGTCAATCCAAACGGGTACTAAGACGTGTGTTCTTGACCTCATATAAATTAAACTTTACTATTTTAAAGATAAACAATTTAGCACCCATGCACCATGAATTCAGAACGAAATATATGTTGGTTTAACTTTTCTCATGCTAGCTTAGTTAGTTCTTGTTTCTCAGGAATTTGCAATGACGAAAAGAGAATAAACGACTTAGACAATAATACCATACATACACTTAGACAAGACAAGATTTTTGTATCAAAAAACATGTCTGCTCAAAGTGAGGGCATATTAGAGTTTTGACAGAATTGTCAATCAATCCTGCCTTCTTTTCCAACAGTCATTGTTTTACCGTCTTCTTCCACCTTCTCTTTTCTCAAGCATAAAAATAATAGAGATGATTGTGAGGTAAATATATATCATCTCTATTTTCTTTTTCTTTGTTTTGTTGCTTTCCGCTTTAAATTTATTCGTTTGTTTGTTTTCCCACCTCTGTTTCTACATGTATGCTTGAGAGTATTGGATGTTGTCACTTAGAGCTTTCAGTAGCTGTTTATATATATGGTATGGAGATTTTGAATATAGCCAAGTCTAACCCTATCAAAGCAGTCTGTCTCACCTTGAACCAACCAATAGAAGACCTTGAAGGGAGCTATATATCTGAATGATGAAACGATAATTGTTATTATAAGAGGTAGGTAATCATTTCAATTACCTATAATCATTTGAATGGTGTGTCTGCCTGTCCATCAATCTATGTGCCTAAACCCTTGTGAAAAAGACTGAGCACTTGATGATTACAAACTTCTCGCTTCATCTTGTACTCATTTAATTTACGATTTGAATAATAAATTAATTTCACCCTTCACGTTGGTATATTTATGGATTCACAAAACTGACTTACAATAAAAGGTTAAAAGAAAAACTCAAAATCCGCTCATTTTTACTGAAGAATCGAGATCCCACCATATATAAACACAACGACCAAGCAAAATGACAACAGATCAAAAATCCAAATCCATTATATATAACCAACCAAGTGCTCAATGACAAAATCTTATATCACTAAAAACATAGAACAAAGAAATACAACGATAGAGCAGTTGATGATTACAAACTTCTCCTCAGTAAACAGCACACATGATGACTTGTTAACGGCCACAACTATGTAAGGATGACAGTAATACACTGCAAAAATATTCAACTCATTATAATTAAAGTGTGGAATTAAAGAGACAAATTAAAGCCTACCCATGCCAATGGCAGAAATTTGGAGTCAACTTACCAATATGCCTAGAGACCTTGTTCAACAAGATAGTCACCCAACCTTTCAACAATCATATTGCACTGTCCAGGAGTCATCGGCTCATCATATATTCCAATGATCAAAGCCTGGTTGGTCTTCTTAATGGTGATACCACCTGGACCCTGAAAATAACAACCACATCCAGACTGAGTCACCACTCACATTACAGAGAACAAATTAATTTGTTGGTAAACAAACACTCCCTTTGAATAATGAACATTAAAACAGAAACCAAAGGCCCTCAAGCTCCCCATTTCCAAAGGATATCATTTAGTTCATTACTGTGACCAAAAGATACTTGGGAGGATGATTAATTATTTTAACATTCAAGGGAAGTTCTTATATAAGCTTGTATAATCAAATGGGAGAAGGGATAAAGATTTGTCCAACCCCAACAGGTCGTTCCAGCAACTCAACAAAGCCCAAGTGAGTTAAAGCATTAAAACCTTTTTTTGAAAAAAACAACGATCATGTACCTTCTTCCCTCGGATCACAGCTCCTGGCTCTCCTTGAATCACCATGTATTTTGTTCCCCCAAGATACAAACCAGTTGGAGCAAGTGTTCCAGGTTCCGCAAAGTCATTCATGATGCCTGTTATTTCTTCGGGCTTGAACTGCCATAAAACATGTATCAAAGTTCAACAAATAATTCAATAATAGACAATTTAAAAACAACAAATGATCATGTGTCTCTGAAAAAGAAAAATTAGCCTCTTCCACCCATCCCCTCATTACTCACCATGCTTCCCAAGGGAAATGGTGGTGGGCATAGAGGGAGGTGGCTCTACTGCTAGGATTTCAACTTTATCGGTTTTAGAATGAAGATAATTGGGTAATTAATTTTGATATTTGTACATATTTAATGAATTTCTTAAAAGAAATATATTGTTTGTGAAAGTCACTGGATTCGGACAAACCCATATTTGGACTTCTACGACTGACCTCAGGCACGCAGTTTAGTAAAATGAAGAGGAGATAACAACTATGAAAGGAAATAGGGAAAAACAGAGGAAAACACAATTTAAATTTTCTACATTAGAAGCACTTAATTTACCATTTAAAACAACCACATTTATAATATGTAATCTTCACACTAGCATAAAACAAATCGAGAACAACAATCATCATGAACGCAAAGTTTCTAACTATTTAGCTAAGCTGCTATAGCTGTAACCTAAAACTTCATCACAATTAATCAGAAATTATATCCCCTTTCTGAGATCCCCATTGTTCCGAGCCAAAAGTAAAGGGGGAAATCTGTTAAGAACTGGAGGTTTTCGAATCAGACTGGCCCTCACAATAAAAGTTTAACTGGAGAGAAATAGTTCTCGAGTTCTACCTTTACATTTTGTTCCCTTTGGCTTGCTATTCTCTTTCACATCGATCTTCTACTCTTCTTTGGGCCACATACTCGCATCTTCTAAATTAACCTTTCAGACAGGTAAAGTTCTCACCATTTTTTCTAATTATTCGACATGTTCTTCATGAGACCATGCACTCTCAGAAAAATAAAAATGGAAAACCAAGGGAAGATAGGTTCAACACCTTGTTGGGGACACCACTAATAAGCTCCACCAAATAGATATGGCTCTTAACAGTAGGTTCAACCAGATTAAAGCTCATAGAAGCTTTACTAACTATAGAAATAGGAGTAAATGAAAAGCCTGAAGTTTTTTTACCTCATTCAAAGTTAATTCCTCTCCATATTGTACACAATTTTACATCTCAGTCTTCACAGAAGGTCACAATTCCCATACATTTCCTGATTTCCTTTGATAATGGTGGTGTTTGGCAACATACGCATCAATTATTTCACCGATAAATTGTTATCCCTCACTCGCACATATACCAGGTAGTTATATCCACCAAGCCATAGGCTGATGGGAAATTTACTGATTTTCTTCTATAGGTTTTAAGCACCCAAGGGCTCTAGAAGAGCCAAATAATCCAATATTCCTCCTTACCATGCTTCCAAAATTCTGAGGTACACAAATATCAATAAACTATATGAATCCTCTCTATCCATTCTGTTCTATTCAGATCTATTTAATTCCAATATAAAATAATCATCTAACACCCTTCATTTATCCTATCTTAAGACTCTCCCAAAAAAAAATTAATAATAAAAACACCAAAATCTTCTCCCATAGACATCGGGATATATCTGTTTTCATGCTAAGTTCACCAAATATACAACAATTCAACAAAACCACGACTTCCCACTTCATAATTCTGACCTTACAAAGTAAAACATCAACAAAATTCTGAAACCACTTGAATCTGAGTTAGAGCAAAAAACAAAAGGAACCCAGATGAAATCTAGCAAAATTAGAGATGGGTATAGAATAAAACCTGAGGGAAATTGGCAGATTGAGCCCAAACAGTTCCGTCCTGGCCAACAATAGCAGCAGAAGTGAGATGATTACCTTCAATCTCACAAAGCAAGTGCTCATCAACATATGTTTGCCAAGACATCTTTGATTCAACCCAAGTTTCAGCTTCAGTTGCTTCTTCAAAGTAGCTCTGAATTCAAGATCTATGGTTCAGTGAAAATGGTTGATAATGGCTTTTTCTAGAAGTTGCGTTGATGTTAAGCTCATTAATGTAAATGGTCAATATTTTTCTTTTTTTCGTGTAGATTGAATAATTAGAAGATTCGGACAATTATAAAAATCTCCTTTTGACTAAAGTATGACTATTGTTTAACATGTTTTGAGCATATACGGTTATTATTTTAGTAAAATGTAACATGAAAGTTGTGAGTATAAGAAATTTTTTATAAAATAATATATTGTGGATGTCCACTACATTTAGGGTTGCGCATCGGTCGGTTCGGTTCGGTTTTAGGTGTTATTGGTTCGGTTTATCGGTTTTCGGTTTGTAAATACTTCAAACCGATTATTGTGGAATCTATTTTATATATTACTTGTGAACAAGGTGAATGATTAATATTATTGTTACTGTGCATTTTTCAACTATGCCTATATATACTTTCTTTTGTATGTGAAATTTGTTTTATATTTTATTTATGATTATGCTCATTGTTTTGGTTATTACATAAGCTTTTAATTTATTTTGTTTTGTGTGTGAAATATTTTGGGTTCACATGGAAATTGAAAAAGAGGTGGTAAAATGTTAATGGTCAATTGTGGTAATTAAAAGAAAGAACATTATGGGTTCTTAAGATGGTCCTTCAAATGTGAAGGTAAGTTTTGGCCATCAAAGTGGTATGAAAAGTTATTGGGCACATTGAGTTGGTGCAACCCAATTTGAAAGTTTTTTAAATCCTCCATTAAAATAAAGAAATACAAAGTGGTAGTATATTTAGTACTTTTAAAGTGATGTTGAGGTGGGTCAAATAAATTTGATAATGTCAAAGTATGACTAATAAAAACTTATGGAGCATGTACAAATGGTTATGGTCATTTCTTGAAGAGAATGTGACGTGTGTTCGTATGGATAAGGACATGTTCATGTATGGTTGGATAATTGCCACATCTCACCTCTACGGGAGGTTTGAGATATTGAAAAAAAATAATATATTTTGAGATAAATAGTCATTTCGGTCATATACTTTGAGTACTACACAAATATTGTGGTATGTTTTATTATAAACTATTGTAGGACAAAAGAAAGAAATAATTCTTTTCTATAAAGGTTATGGTCATGACCAAAATAAATGTTATTGTGCGGGAACACAAATTTGTCATTGGTTGTCAAGAAATAAGTCTTGCAGTAATAATTTTAACCATGACAATAATAATAATTTTCTCCTTGAAGGAGATGGTCACCGTAAGAATGGTGTTGTGAAATTTGTGGCATTACACAAAATTAATTGAAAGTTTCGGAAGGACTAATTTGTTACTATCCAGAAAATGAAATAGTTCATAATATTGAGGTTGTAGTAAGTCTCAAAAGAAACTTTTTAAGTTTCAGAGGAATTGAAAAGAAAAATTGTTATATTGAGACTGTAAATTATTGAAAGATTAAATATCTTCAAATTACTACAATCAAAGCGGGTTATGAATATTTACATAAAAGGTTGCCCGTCTTTCTCTTGTTTGTTGAATAAAAATATGGGCATGATGAAGGAATCACATGCAAAAGTAAACTAGAAGTTTACTAGAATAAATATATGTTGGCATAACCGGTTGACCATTTCGGTTCAAATGTGATGCAAAAGAATTGAGAATTCATGTGGTTATATGTTGAAGAAATAAAAGATTCTTCAAGAATTCTCATGTGTTGCTTGTTTTCATGATAAAATGATCATTGTACCAACTAAGGTTGAGATTGTATCCCCTGAAATTATTTGGAACATATAAAAAGGTGAATATGGGCTCGTTCACTTGTCATGTGGACCACTTACTATTAGATTTAATAGATGCATCTATGGTATGGTCACATGTGCATTTGTATCAACTTACAAATTGGTTTTTGTAAGGTTGTTTGCTCAAATTGTTAAATTAAGAGCACAGTTCCAAACTATAAAATTGTGTTGATAATACTGGTTGGTCTAGCTATAATTGGTTGTAACGTGTATGCATCAAGCCAACAAGGTTCTCCCATCACAATTGGTTCAGGGTCAGGAACCAAATAATTTCCATCTAAAAATTTAATGTGTGCACATATGATTTTATTGCTCCACCACGCACAAAGATGGATCCCCAAAATGAGGTTGGGGGTAAATGTTAGATTTCCTAACATTAGGGGGATATATGTTTAGCAGCTGAAAATTATGTGTGGGGTGAATTATCTAGATCCTCGTTAAAAAAAAATGTGAACTTGAAGTTCAAGAGATAATTCATTTGCAAAATGTTGCAAATAATTTGTCTGATGTATTTACTGACCCAATATTTTAATTAAGTTGCAAATGCTCCAGTAAATAGTCCTTGAAGGACAGAGTCTATGGTACGCCAGAAGCGTGATAGATCAATCGATTCCAAACATAAAACTCCTTGAGGAAGGAGAGGAGAAAACTATCAAAATGGTCATGATAATGAGGTAAATGCTTTGAAAGAGTACTATGACATAACACTTCATAAAACCTTGGCAAAGGTTCATGTACCTGAAAATGATGAAACATGAAGAGATCTCGATAAGTTATGTCGTATTGGAATCGAATCAAAATGACAGTCGACTATATCTTTGATATGAAGTAGCACTCAATGCTATAAATGATTACGAGGATCTTAAATTTGAATCTGTCATATAATATGGACAGTTAAATGATTGGCCAAATAAAATGCACTATTCAAGTATATTTTGTTTCACTTAGAAAAGTGATGTTTTTGAACTTATAGTTCATAGATCAAAATATATGTCAATGGGGGTACAAATGAATCATTGTGCAAAAGTATAACCGTAAGATATAAAGTACGGTTTGTGTCTCGGGGCATAAAGAATTTTCGCAAAAATCCTGACATTATTAAATGGAGATATATTCTTCAATGGTGGATGCAATGAGACTTGTTTCAGTCTGGCAATAGATGAAATACTTGAATATGCATAATGATTATTATGTCTAACTAGACGATGAAGTTTTATGAAAATTCTTGAAGGATTTAAAATGCCTTAAAGCAATTCCATTGAGTACCCAATGGTTTTGAGATTGCTTAACACAGAGAAAGAATCTTTTTGATCTCATGAAAATGATTTAAAATGTCATGTATTAGTGCAATTGGTGCACTTACAGATTGATGGTTATGCAAATGCTAGAAGATTATTTGATATACATATAAAAAGTTATGTGAGGGGATTGCCATATTATCATTCAAGTTATGCCAAGAAACTAACAAAGAAAGTGACTCAACACATAGAAGATGTGTGATTTATTTTTGAGAAGAAAAGACGAGCAACGTATAAAATTGAAATGATCAATCTCTGAGTTAGAAATGATTTGATTATGTAGATGCAGAATATTTATTTGATCTGCATAAAGCTCGATCGCAAATGAGCTATTTGTTTACATATGGAGGCACAACAATATCTTGGCATTCAAAGAAACAAACATTGGTAACCACTTCTTCAAATCATATAGAAATAATATTGATCTATGAAGTAAGTCGGGAGTGTGTATGGTTGGAATCATGATCTATCATATTCAAAAAACATGTGATTTTCCTTTGGCAATGGATATTCTAACCACCATCTACAAAAATAATATATAGCTCAATTGAAGGGAGGATACAATCAAAGGAGGTCAGACAAAACATATTTCACCAAAAGTATTTTTCACACATGATCTTCAACAAAATGGTGAGATAGACGTTCAAAGACCCATTCAAGTGATATCTTGTAAACTTATTCACTAAGGATTGCCAACATTAATATTTGAGAAGTTGTGATATAAGATTGGAATGCATCGTCTCCAAGATATCAAGTAAAGTTTTTATCAGGGGGAGAAAAATATGTGTTGTACTCTTTTCCTTAACCATGGTTTTATCCCAATTGGGTTTTCCTGGTAAGATTTTTAACGAGGCAACATTCAAAGCGTATTAAAAGATATGTGTACTCTTTTTCCTTCACTAGGATTTTTTCCCACGGGATTTTTTCCTAGTAAGGTTTTAACGAGGCATATTATCTATGGACATCCAAGGGGGGGTGTTATAAAATAATATATTGTGGATGTCCACTACATCAAGAAGTTACTCCATACTTTCCTCCATTATGAAGATAACCATAACCTCCATAACCTCCACCTTTATAACCATTATTCTTGTAACCTTTCACTTCCATAACCTCCCCATTATATTCATGTTAATGTCATGTTTATGACTAACCTTTTGTATGCCTCTATGTTACACTATAAATAGAGGCATAAGGGTTCATATTGTACATATACACTTGAAGACTTTGAAGAATAAGAAATACTCTCATATCTTGTCTCTATATTTCTATTGTTTTCATCTTCTATATTTCTTGTCTTATTTTGCTTTAGTTTTACAACAAAAAATGATTTTTAGCGAGGAAAAAAATGTTTTTAAAAGTTTAAAATTGATTATTATAGGTTATTAATAGCTAAAAAGAATGATTGTTAAAGAATTTTTAACGATAATATGATTTTAATCCTTAAATGTTTTTTTAGCGGTACAAATTTTCGTTCATTAATTAGTCATTAGGTCGTTAAAAATCTTACCAATAATAACTAATTTGATTTGTACAAGTACTTTTTACAATTATAGTTCTTTTTGATAATTTTCAATTATTTCAATATCAATATCTTTAACGATAAAAAAAAAAAATTCTCTCTACTGTCTATATAAATATTAGATAAATCAATCATAAAAGAATTTTAAAGATCATATTCTCGTATGCTATTTTACAAAAATATTTACTACTAAATGCTTAGTAATTACTATTTTATACATACTTGTACAGTAAAAAAACATACTAATTCATGCTTATATATACCTTCCACATGTACGCTATTTCAATTATAATTTCTCTTCGAAATCTAGTAAATTGAGGGATTCTCTTGCACAAGAGCCCAAGTGAAGAATTGAGATTTTACTTTGACCTCCATGCATGGTTTGTTAATCAATTCAAAAGATATTTTATAACTTGAACACGTAAAAATAAATCAATTTCATACGTAAAGTTAGACTATTGTCCACGACCAAAGCAGCAACAACAACAACAAAAAAAAGCTTACACTATGCTACAACGTAATTGAATCAGCAAAACTTCTTTCATTACAAATTGAAGCCTTCATCTAATCATTTACATTGTTAATTTGAAAATATAATTGAAGATAAAGACAAAAAATTCTAGCTCAAATCACAAAAAAAAAGAAACACAGGCTAACTTTTAGGAATAAAGACATTGAATTGAATCAAATAGTGTCAATCTTGCACTCATCGATTGAAAACATTGAATTTCTTAGAATATGTTACTGAAATTTTGATTATAAGCTTATGGAAAAAAGTTGAACTTCAAAACATTATGAATCGAACAAATTTTGAAGTTTTTGCTTTGATTTTAGTTAAGCAATTCAATTTCAGAGTCAGGTTTTGATATTATAGATTGAAGATTATTAATAGGTTTAGGTAGAATGGAATGGGCTAGAGAAAAAATATTAGGATGATTAAACTAGTAAAAGGATTGAAATATAATAGTGTATGTAGAATGGTAATTACGTTATTTAATATGTGGCATCATTGAATACGTATTTCCATTCACCTAGGCCTAATAGGAATAAATAAATTCACTTCGATATATATAAAGGATAATAGATTGCTCTATTAATCAAAGTGGATAAATAATTTATTTGAATAACTGTAGAGTTCAATCTTAACCTTCCGTTTAAGAATTTTAAAAAAAAACTATGATCATAAAAGTTTGTTCACAAAATTTATCTTGTTAGAAAGTTGTTACAATACTCAAATCCTAGCGCAAAAAAATTATGATGTCATACTTTTGTCCTTTTTAACATGCAGTGAATCCGTTTGCCATAGATTTCCCAAGTAAAGTTTGGGGGGGAATTTGGCAAATAGTGTTTGTCCATACAATTTATCGTTATTTGGCAAATAACCTAAATTCCCAAATACTAGTAAAAAACTAGTATTTGGGCCAAATTTCATTATTTGGGAATTTTAAAAATTCAAATTCTACACCAAACTTTTATATTTTACAAAAGCACCCTCTATAGTAGTTGCTTGAGCTGTATTACATAATTTTTTACGTGAACATCAAAACAGTGATGAAATATTCAGTTAATATGAGATTGATGATATGGTTGTTGATGAAAATAACGAATAATCGTCTCAGGGTAATAAAGTCATGTGATTCGTCTACTTCACGATGTATGGAATGATGCTTGGTGCACTCCCTCCAAACTACCATATAGTATCATGGACACTACTTGTTATTTGTTGCAACGAAGATTCAATTGTCTTGTTGCGGAAGTCATGAATCTTGTTAAATTGTTGACATTTCTATCTTGCTATGTAGTACAAAACCTATGGTTAGTTTTGATAGTTTTAAAAACTTATGGATATAATTCATATTTATTAAAAAGTGAAATATTTCCCAAATATTATGACCAAATAGATGGTGAAATTTCACCCAAATTCTCACCAAATAATATTTGTCAAAAATATTTGGAAATCTATGATCAAACGCTAGCTTAATTATAGGAGTGTAGCAAATATTGAAGTTCTAAAATTTATGCATATATTATACATGATTACATATTATCTAGAAACTTTTATTTGTCAAAGCTGGTGAAACTTAAGGTGAGGACTATGAAGGATCTAGGAAAAGGATCAAGTCTTTGGCTTTTCTATAATTTTGTTAGTCAAACTAATCATACTTTAAGACATATATGGACTATGGTGCATAGTTTGTGCCAAATCTTAAGATCTAAACTTTATCTTATAATATATAATAGAGGGGAGCTACATGGTTTGAAAGAGGTTGAAGTGAAAAATATTCTATTACAGAGTATTTCTACAATAAACATAATTTCTTTTAATAAATATATATAAATTGTTGAAATTTCTTATGTTTAAAATAAATTTTTAATAGAATGAGATCAAATTTATTTTAAGTCGTAGATTCTTTATAATATAAGGATTAGTTACACATACATTAGAAATGTAGGGATAAATTATTGGTTACTATATGAAGGGGTTCTATTATTTAACAATTTAATCTATTATTGCTAATCTATAGAATAATATATAAAATCTTACCTAATATGTGAAAAAAGGAAAAAAAGCGAAGCTAAGCATTATATATTGAATTTTATGTAAATGTCCATTAATGAGAAATAGTTTATCTATCTCATAAAAATAAAGATAAAATCCGTTATATCCTACTACTTTTAATTTAGACTTGCGAAATTTTATCATGGTACTAAATTTTATGTGAAATGGAGAAGTGAGATCAAATATAATACTCTCTCAGTCCATATTAGATGAATACTTTTTATTTTATATGATAATTAAGAAATCACTAATAGATTGATCAACTTTATTATTATATTCTTTGTTCATATTAATTAGCCTTTTGAAGAAAAATATTTTTTTTTAGATCTTTAAAGTTTGATTAAACTTCCAAAGGCCATATTAATTGTAGCAGTAAAATATAATTTTTTTAATTAATTCGATTATGATCTAGTATGTGATCGAGTAATATGAGACGGAGAGACTAGTATTAATTTTTGCATGGAGATTATATTCCCCATTTAAGAAGCAATTGTTCTTCCATGACTACAATTACGGGAAAAAAAGGAGAAAAATAGTTAGCTTCTAGACTCCAATTGATTGAGAATCCACCTTTTGACTTCATTTGGCTAATGGTTTTGCTCCTCTCTTTTTTTTCCTAGGGAAAAGTTTCATATAAGTAACATCATTTTTGCATGTAAAAAATGTACGCGTCATAAATAATTCATAAAAAAAATCTATTTTGTCATTTTAATATTGCAGTATTTAAATTATTAATACAGTTAACACTAAAGCTATTCTTAATGAATAGTAACAATAACAATTCAATATGAAGAGTTCAAAGAAATTTTATGTAAATCCGATTGAAGTTTAATTATTCTTACTATATAGAATAATCATTAATTATTTTAGAATAAAAGATTTCATGTTAGCATCCAAAAGTTTATAAGATAGTCAAATTAAATGCAAAATACTTTGTATCACTACTAATAATACTATTAATTAAGAGTTGAATCATCAATTCATCATAAGTTGTGTAGCAATATTTTTCCAAAATTTGTCATAATTTTGAGTGATTGGAGATACTTTTTTGGTTATATATATGTTATAGTTTTCAAATTGAATTTGTACTTTCCAAATTTTGTTGTGTTTTTTTCCATTGAAAATACATTATGCCTTACTAATATACGGAATGACTTGTAGAATATTATGAGACAAGATATAAATTTATATCACACCTCCAGAATAAAAAGGGTTGTTCAATAACATTGAATTGACTAGATGGTGAATCCATTCCACTTAATTTCATTGTGAAATAAGATCACAATACTATAGTTTCATCATAAAAAAACTAATACATTAATACTTCTTCTAATATGGACGAATCTAAGGGATCACGAGGGTTTATCCGAGCCATATCAACCAAAAAAATATATTGTATATATAAAATGTATCCTCACTATATATAAGACTCAAGGTTGGTGTTTTGGAGACTCAAAATTCATTCCCATACAATATATTTATTTTTCAATCTTCTTAGTAAAATTCTATCTCTGTTATTTTATATACATCCTCTATCTCAATTCATGCAACACGTTTTGCTTCTCAAGACTCAAACAATTTAGTTTTGATCATAAAAATCAGACATGAAATTTTTAAATTTTTTGAAACAAATTTTATATATATTATGAAACTATATAAAGAGTAGTATAAGTCATGATAATTGTCAATTTAAAAAATATATAAAAAAATTATAATAAAAAAATTAATTAATTAAATCTCGATATCTGAAAGGTGCCACTAAACACAGATACATGTGTAATTTTGGTGTGGAAAGAAAAAACATAACAGTAGTAGCAGAATTATAGTCGTTTGAAGACACCATACAGTTATTTCCAATACCATCGGCGTAGCTTTCTGGTTTTCTCCCTCATTTCAACATTTTTGATTCTAATTCTGACTCTGACTCGCTCTTCTTGTTTATTTTTAACATCTTCTCTTCTTATATACCTTCTTTTTCGCATTTACAACTAACTATCCATTTTTTTTCCCATTTTAAGAATCAAAAAGGAAAAAAAACCAATCTTTTTATTCTGGTTGATCACAATTGCTGTAAAAATACAATCTTTCTACTATTTTTAGACACCCTTTTGAGTTACCATTAAATTAGTGTTATTGTTTTTTTAATTTTTGGGAAGATGGGTACAGAGAGTAAATATCAAATGAAGGTGGTGAATGGAGATTTTGGCTACGTACTTGAAGATGTGCCTCACTTGACTGATTACATCCCTAATCTTCCTGTACTCTTTCTTACTCTCTAAATCTATCATAGAATGTGCATTTTCTGTTGTTATGTGTATGTATTTCAACGGCTTGTTATGAAAAGAATGAATCTTTATTTAGCTTATGAGATGTTGAGTGAACATGCATCAACTTTTGTTGTATTTTAGTGAGTTCTTGGAAAAATTGATTTTTAGGGACTTGTACTAAAGGTTCTAAGATCCAATTGGGGTTGAAGATAAGTGCAAACCAGGTATTGTTTTAGTAGTTTATTGGAAGATTTAACATTGTTTAGATAATTTGCGCGTTCTTAATTGAATATAAAGGGGTGGACATATTGAGCAATTTTTCTAAAGAAATTCCATATTTGTTTATATATTTTGATTGAGATTGGACTTAGGAGAGGGAGAGAGACATTGGGAACAGGCATTAGCTGTGTTGCTATATACTAATGAGTTCCACAACAACACTTAATGATTCATGAATGAAGGATCTTAACTCTAGCTCATGTAGAGCAGTAACTAATACCTTGAATTATCATGCTTTGTGATACACCAACTTCATGCACTTTTTGATGGTATTTTTAATTTATTTTATTTGAGACTTTACGATGATTTTCTCGCGTTTTACATTTAGGAGGCAAATGAGATATCAGATGGCCAAAACTGTGATTTTCTCACATTCTCATTTAGTTGAAAAAACTTGAGCTTTGTATAAAAGAAGTTAACTTTTATTTCTTTCAGATCAAACAAGCAATGCATTTTCGTCTTTTCCTCCTGAAGAGTTTCTTATATGTACTCTTTCTCTTCATGGTTGAGGGGCAGACTTTCTCTTACAGAAGAGCTTTTTAAATGCGCATTGTTTTCATCCTGGCTGTACCCTTTTCTAGGAAGCAACAACTTTTAAAATGTTATTACTAATCTTTGTTTGTTTTCTCTCTCTGAAGTTGATTCTAATTCGAAATCTCTATTCTTGCTACCACTCTCATTTGGTTTCGTTCATACTTTTTGGTTGGAGAAATTCACTTCTACTTTTTGCAAGAGTTGTCTTCACTTTTTCTGTCAGAAAATAAAAATTGCATCTGTCAGACACGAAACACTTTGATTTCACCTAGTTCAAATATGTATCTGTGTAATCCCTCAACCATGTGTGTTTGTTGCTCTATATGTTGATATATATACTAACTCGGCTTTATTCTTCATTTCATTGCTTGGTGACAGACTTATGATAACCCCTTGCGGTCTAATCCAGCATACTCAGTTGTGAAGTGAGTCCATTATTAACCTTTCTTTTTTTAATGCTATCAGGCCAATGTGGAAGTTTTTATGCAGTAGTTCCTTGACAAGTTATAGACTTTCTTTATGATTTCAGGCAGTACTTTGTTGACATGGATGATACAGTTCCTCAAAAGGTGCAATCTTCTTTCTAACATATTCTGCCCGTATTCTTTCATAGAGAATGTCTGTACTTCTTTCTTACTAACAGATAGCTACATTGGTCTGTGATAGTTGAGTTAGTGATTCTGCAAAGTGGGATGTTAGTCATATAATTGAAGTACAAATATAACTATCTGGAAAGCAAGAGTAGAGGACCATTATTATCTGATGTGGGTTTTGGAGAAACAATAGATCCCAAATGATATCGAATTACCACTTCACGAGAAATTCTTTGGCCACTTTTATCACTCCACTGCTATTAAATGATGCATCAGAAAACGTACTCTATGTGAGCATATACTATAGTGGGCTCCTTAAAGGATTGAAAGGCTGAAGTATATGTGAACAGAGTAAGAGCTAATTGCACCTATTGTAGAGGCTAATGAAAAGGAAGACATGGCCGACTCTTCAGTCCAAACTGAACTTTGCATTCTGAACCATTTCTTCAGTCTTGCGGTAGTTGCTAATCTACTTTGCCATTTGAGTGAAAGGGCAAAAGAAGTTTGTAGAATTTTTTTCTGAGTTGGTTTTCTGGGACAAAATTATTCAGCAAGCCCTCTATTTTACTTTCAAAATCCTTGTCAGTTTCTCTTTTCTTTTGCCTATAATGAAAAAAAAATTGTCCGAGAGAGCTCCTTTGTTCACCAATCCATCCTCTTTCATTGTGATAATAGTTATGAATTTGTTTGATCACTTTGTAGATTGTTGTTCATAAGGACAGTCAGCGAGGAGTACATTTTCGGCGTGCTGGTCCCCGTCAGAAGGTATGCCTACTTTTTTCAAGGATGGCAATATGCAATTTTTTGCCATTTACCAGTATAGCTATAAGCTATTGATATGAAATTTTTCACTCAGAAAAAAACTTCAATATTTCTCAGGTTTATTTCAATTCAGATGATGTTCGTGCGTGTATTGTTACATGTGGTGGTTTGTGCCCTGGGCTAAACACAGTGATCAGAGAAATTGTACATAGTCTGGACTATATGTATGGTGTAGATAAAGTCCTTGGAATAGAAGTGAGTTGGCTGATGTTCAACTCTTTTATTCTTGCTAAGCTTTTGTCTGGCAGTTAACAGTACATTTTCTCCTTCATAGGGAGGCTACAGAGGTTTCTATGCAAAAAACACTATCAATTTGACTCCAAAGCTTGTAAATGATATTCATAAACGTGGTGGTACAATCCTTGGAACGTCACGAGGAGGCCACGATACCAAAAAGATAGTTGACAGCATACAGGACCATGGAATAAACCAGGTACCCCAACTATGAAGATTGTCTAAATACGTCCACTGCTGAATCTTAGAGGACCTTTTCTTATTTTGGTCTCTTTTCTCTCTTTGGGATGGATTTCCTAATTGCTATAAAGCAGCTTGTTTAGGAAGAAATTAGTATCTTGGTCATAAGAAAGAGCTATGTATAATTGTCGAAAGTGGTATGTTGGTCATATGAAAGAGCTATGTATAATTGAAGAAAGTGGTATAATGGTGACTAGTATCTTCTTAATATAAAAAGAAGTTTGAGTAGCATAATGTTACAACAACATAAATGACTTCTAGAAATTTTCATTGTTCGATTTTTGCAATTTGCTGGTCAACTTTGTTGGTGGGCATCTTTGATTTCATCGCAAAAAAAACTATTTTCTGCTCAAATGCTTCCACTTGGTATAATGATTTTCTTATTGATTCAGGTCTATATAATTGGTGGTGATGGGACTCTAAAAGGAGCAGCTATCATTTATGAGGTATGTTAGATTCTGCAAATTAAGAGACCAGGTAGATAGTTTCAACTAGTGCAATTTGGTTTACATATTTTACTGAAAGTTTAACGATCCATTCTTTATAATTAGTCTGCTGATCGGATTCTCTATCACTCCACAAAGGTCAAACCAAATATCTTGTTCCAAGCCTGACATACTATGCCAACATCATCTGCACAGAGATTCGATATGTTTGACTATACCTTACTTACTAGTTCTGGCTAGCTCTTGTCACTATGTTATAGTAGTTTCCACGGACTTGCTAGTCTCTTACATGATAAACATTAAACGTTTCTTTTGCATATGGTAGATTCATATTTAGTTTCACTGCAATGGTTAATGGAACACCCTACTGTTATATGCATTACTTGGTATTTTGTGTTCCGATGATCCTTGATGGTATCAATTCTTCACTTGGTAAAAGAGAAATTCTGTTCATCTTTGCAAGCACTCTTAGAATATTCCTACTCCCTTTTTGCAGGAAATTAGGCGGCGTGGTCTCAAAGTTGTTGTTGCTGGGATACCCAAGACAATTGACAATGATATTCCAGTATTTCTCGTTTCTTCATGATATAATTTATAATATGTTGTTCTCGTACGATAAACATTTAGCAGCCTTAGGAAGTAATCTGAAGTTTCTTGCAAAGTGCAAAGCATAAGTTTACTACTCAATATTAAAAGTACAGTGTAATGTCTCAAAATCTCATTTTGGTAGTTTCCCGTCTCATATGACTTAAGCAACTAGTAGCTAATAGTGCTCTTCAGTTTGAACTGCTGTATGTAAAAACAAGTTTGTTCTGTTATCAGATCATCGACAAGTCATTTGGCTTTGATACTGCTGTAGAGGAGGCTCAACGTGCCATCAATGCAGCGCATGTTGAAGCTCAAAGTGCTGAGAACGGTATCGGTGTGGTGAAGCTAATGGGCCGCTATAGTGGTAACATGCTTTTACAAAGTTTTTATGCATGGCAAATAGCCTAGTATATGTTTTTTTTAATATCAAGTTTTTATAAAGACTGTTTTATGTCCATCTCCACTACAAATCTTATCTGTCACTTCATTGTTGGTTGTTTGCTGTTAAGTAATAAGCTCTTCTCTGCATAGTTAGCTGCAAAGCTCATCACCAGATAGTCTATAGCTGTTATTGATAAAACATAGCTAAAGTGAGTTTCTATGAGACAGCAAAATGTTTTTTTTTTCAAGTCATATTCTTAATGCTTAACTAAAGTGAGTTTCTATGAGACAGCAAAATGTTTTTTTTTTCAAGTCATATTCTTAATGCTTAACTGCCTAAACGTGTCCATGCTTCCATAATCTATAGATTATTGTACTTTCCAACAAACAACAAAAGCTTGATTTTAAGTCAATTTGATGGAATTGGGTGCAGGATTCATTGCAATGTATGCCACTTTAGCAAGCAGAGATGTTGACTGCTGTTTGATTCCAGAGTCACCCTTCTTTCTTGACGGAAGTGGTGGTATCTTCGAATTTGTTAAGAAAAGGCTTAGAGAGGAAGGGCACATGGTTATTGTGATAGCCGAAGGGGCTGGGCAGGAACTTCTTGCAGCAGAGAATTCCAATGCTGGAAGTGAACAAGATGCTTCAGGAAACAAGCTTCTCCAAGATGTTGGTTTGTGGGTATCCCATAAAATCAGGGTAAGGTAGTTCAATAGACAGAGTTGTTCTATTCTTACAGTTTATACATAATGCAGAATTGATCGATGTTTGCTTTCTCTCCCTCTATGTAAGTGATTAAGTGTGTTCATCTCTACTTGAATATGCGGGTTTGGGGAAATGTGAGAGAACTATTATCATCTGTGTTGGAGAATTAGATGTACTAAAGTTCATACCAATAATGTACCTGTTGGCCAACTCAGCATTGAGGTGTGTTTTAATACAAATGGAGTAATAGTTTAGGTAGGTAAAGAGAACAATGGATAGTTAAAGTATGAAACTCGCGAAAAAGTGATAGTTTAGGTGTGTTTTTTACCAATAACTCTTTGAATAACTTAAACATATTTGGTGAGGCATTATAGTTCTGTATTTATATATTTTGTTATATTTATTTTGAATGCATTGTTGTTTATCCATCACCTTGAGGAATGATATGTTATAAATTTTGTACAAAGACCATACTCCTAAATTTTCCTTTAAAAACTGTGCTAATGTACTATCATCTAACAGAGATGATCAACATGAAATTTGTTTGAACTTCTTACTGAAAGCACCCTGAAGCAATACACAGAGGTTGTCTTGGATTGTCGTGTTTATCCTTTGTAAAGATTGTTATGATCCAAAAACATGGAAATGGTTCTTGGCCTACTTTTCTTTCATATTTTCTTGCAATCTATGGGAAAACCATGATTGAGCTTATTAAATAAGGAAGAATTATGTATTAGCGTTGTACTCACCATTTCTTTACTTCTTGCAGGTTCATTTTGAAAAAAAGCTTAAGATGCCCATTACTCTTAAATATATAGGTAGGAAAATTTCAACCATCTGAATAGCTGGGTCTTTTGGAAAACTTACGGAGCTAATCAGCAATTCATATTTTCATGCAGACCCAACTTACATGATTCGTGCTGTTCCAAGTAATGCATCTGACAACGTATATTGCACGATTCTTGCTCAAAGTTGTGTTCATGGAGCTATGGCAGGGTACACAGGCTTCACCTCAGGGATTGTCAATGGTCGCCAAACATATCTTCCCTTCAACGTAAGTATCCACATTTGGTTGCTGACCTTTCTAGTCGTATCTCCATTGTTTTCTTATTAACCTCGAGTTATCAACTACTTCCATCACTGTGCCAATTGGAATCTCACTGGGACTTGGCTGCGAATTATCATACCATAGGCATAAATCTTAGTTCCTAGCTGCTTTAAATTGAGCAGCTTCCGGTCCAATACCTGGTTTTGAGGTTTCCCTTGGGAATGCAACTCATGTTCTTAAAGATTGATGTCCTTTTTATGGTCACTCCTTCAACACTCACACCATACATTTAGATTCTATCCATCCAGTTTTTCTTGAATTTCACAACGTTAGGGGAGATTGTTTGCTGCCTTTCAGTAAGTATGTTAAACAGTCAGGATGTTCTGCTCTACCATTCAGTTAGAAGCAGTTACACCTTAGGAAAAACATATGCTGTTTTCTCTAAGATTGATATCAACAACCCGTTGTTCTGTATTCGGGGTTATGGTGCTGACCTTTCTAATATGACATTATGCATGTCATTATTCTAATTTCATGGCATAACTGAAATCAGCAACAGTTTTGTGCATTGTATGTAAAAGCTCGATTAGGATCATTTTCACCACTGTGACTTGGTGAACCAAAAGCCATTCAATCAATTGACCTTGTCAAAACATATGTTGTTGGTTTTATCTTGATTCAACTTTCATAGCCATTTAACTCCTATTACTAAGGACACACCATTTTCACAAGTTGAATAAGCGTCTTTGCTATGCAGCGCATTACTGAGAAGCAAAATAATGTGGTCATAACAGACAGGATGTGGGCACGGCTTCTTGCTTCAACCAATCAGCCTAGTTTCTTGAGCACAAAGCGGCAGCACTCACAAAGTCAGTTGTTAGATGGAGATGACAATGATAGTGAGATTACAGGTAAACAAAACACTAGCACAGCATGAAACAAAACACTGAAGTTAGTAATTTTTTTTCACCAGTAGTCACTGCAGTTGCATTTTCTGCTACCTTTGCCTACCATAATGTCAGATTAATCGGGTCCTGTAGGAACTTATTTGAAGGTGTTGGATCTGTTACCGTGCCTCAGCTGTGGGCAGTAACAGATGTATATTGAAGGTTTTGTTGTATCTAGTGAAGTTGTGCCAAAGCTTTGTTGTATTTGATTCATAATTATGAACCATATTTAATTTATTTCTATGTTACTCCGCAATTTTTGGTTATCATCCTGTTAATCAATTTCTCCCTCAATATGGCCATATTTATCCCTTTTGTATTTATTACTTCTCCTAATCATCCACTCCTCTGTATTTTATTTCTTGCTTTATCATTCTTCCGCTTGCCAAAAAAGAGCGAGAAATTTCACGAAGGTTGTTCAAGAATTGCATATGTAAAAAAAAATGATTTAACGAATGGGGGATTAAAATTATGAAAATCAAATTACATAGCATTAATAATATTAATTTTTTTAATTAAAAAATATATCAAAAATTTTAAAATCGAACTACATGATATTTAGCTTGAAAAGTTCATGTTTATTTAATAGGAAGTGAAACAAAAAAAAAAAGAGAAAGAGAAAATTCAGTTTAGAATGAAATCACTTTTTACAAATCCACATGACATATTAGTCGTGTTCATCGACCTCCTTTGTGATTTATTAATGGAAATTTTCTTTTAGATGGACAGAAAAATTTGTTCATTTGTCTGGAAAAATGATCCGTTTTCGATTTATATATGGAAGGATGAAGTAACATATACCTGCGCAACGAAATTGCTCACAACCCGACCGTCATCTATGCACATACGCGGTCCATATGTGTTAAAAATCCTAGCAATTCTAACCTGAAAAAAACAACAATGTTCTTATGTATTACACCTTATATATATATATATAAAACAACAATTCTAGCACACTCAATGTTGGAAGACATAGATATTAGCTGAAACCAAGTTAAAGGACATACTTATGTATTACACCTTATATATATATATAAAACAACTTTCTAGTTTAGCTAGTTAGATACTCTCTCTGTCCCAATTTATGTGACTTACTTTCCTTTTTAGTCAGTCCCAAAAAGAATGATACATTTCTATATTAAGTAACAATTTGATTATAAAATGTCTATTTTACCCTTAATGAAATGATTTACAGTCACACAAATTTCTATCATTCATTTTGGACCACAAGTTTTAAAAGTCTTCCTTTCTTTCTTAAACTCCGTGCCGAGTCAAAGTACCTCACATAAAATGGGACGGAGGGAGTATATGTAATGGAGTACCAACAATTGATAATAGGTTTCTGCTTGTATTCACTTCTTATAATTCTTTTCCAGCAATCTCAGCTTACATATGCAGGGCAACAACTCTGTGCCGGCAATGAAGCTTTTTATTTGCTTGAATTTAAGCAAAGCCTCACAGTTGATCAAACTGTTCTTCACTATGGCTGTGATAGCCATGCTTATTCCAAGACTTTGTCCTGGAATATTGTTGCCAATGGGATGGTGTTACTTGCAATGGATTTACGGGTCAACTCGATCTTTCTTAGTGGAATAATCAATGCTAACAATAGCCTCACAAAACTTGATCAGCTACAAAGACTCAACCTTGCTTTCAACGAGTTCGATGACTTTCCTCTTGGAAATAGTATTAGTGAACTCAGTAGTTTGACACATCTCAATCATGATCCCACCAGGATTATCCAACTTGGTTTCACTTGACCTCTCCAGGTATTTCAGTAATCTCCAAGTTGATCAAACAACCTTCACAAGCAATTAGAGTGTTGACACTTTCACGTAACAACTTAACTGGTAATGCATGTTCCCTCAACTATCTCAAAACTAAACAAACTTGTTGAATTAGATCTCTCTTATAACCATTTTCGAGGCTCGATTCCAGAATCCTTTGGTAATCTCACTAGATTGGGATCTTTCAAAGAACAGCTTCACTGGAAATGTTCCTTCAACTATCGGAAAGCTGACTCCTTATCTCTCTCTTCCAATAATTTCAAAGGCTCGATTCCAGACATATTCTCCAACTTTTCAGAGCTATCTTTCATAGCTTTTGATACTAACAATTTCACTGGCCCATTCCCCAATTCAATCGCAACCTTGACACGCCTTGAAAGTTTAGAGTTGCAAAACAATTCACTAACTAGTCCACTTATAGAAGTTACTTTAGGATTGATCTTTCGTACAACAATTTGTATGGAGAAATCCCTGATTGGATGTTATCCATGAGCATTGGTCGTCTCGATCTCTCTCATAACTTCTTCACAGGCTTTGAAAAACAAGTGTGGTGCTCCTTAATTTGGAGAACAATTTTCTTCAAGGGCCTTTGCATCAATCCATTTGTGACTTGATTACTCATTTTGGCTCCGAACAATTTCAATGGTTCAATTCCAGTTTGTTTGGGTAATTCCAATAGCCACATTTCTATTTTAGAGTTGCGAATGAACAATTGATACCAAGATTCTTACTTACCTACAGGGTTACAATATCTTGGCAATCAGTTGAGGGGACAAGTCCCGCGATCCTTGGTTAACTGTACAAGCTTGGTAGCTCTTGATTTGGGGACACGGTCCCCGTATGGCTGGACAAACTTCCAAACCTACAAGTTCTCATTCTTAAATCAAATCTCTTTTATGGTCCAATTGGTGATTTAGAGTCCGAGTTTTCATTTCCTGAGTTGCAGATCTATGACCTTTAAAATAAAGTAGTGCTAAAACTTTACCTTGAATATAGAAGAACGTTAAGACTCTATTTCAAATTAATTGAATTGTTGAGCCTTTAAGAAAAGAAGATTAAGACATGGATTAGGTATACCTTTCCATTTTTACCCTTATTAATTATTGTCAAATTTATGATTAAATTAACTAAACATTAATTAATAACGAATTCCAATACTAACTAATAAAGGGTAAAATTAGAAGAACATTCTAAAAGTAGTCTAGGAAATTGAAAAATTAAATTAATTTGAAAAATAAAAAATGTCTCAACAATTCAAGTAATTTGAAATAGAGGGAGTATAAGACATGACCGATCAATTAAAAAATAGGAATAATAGTCGTAATTAAGAGGGTGTTTGTATTGGATTAAAAATTGGTAAAATCTACTTTTAAGTTAGTTTTTTACTTTTGAAAGTGTTTGACAAATATAAAAAATAATAATTTAAAATAAATCAAAAATAACTTAAAATAAGTTAGAAAGTGTTTGACAAGGTAAAAAAATAACTTAAAATAAGTTTAAAATGACTTAAAATAAATAATAAATAAATAATAGGTCTCCTCTACTTTTTATTTTTTAATTTAAAAATCATTTCAATTTAACTTTTTTTTTTGACTTAAAAACTATTCGTTTTTAAGTCAATCCAAACAGCTCTAAATTATTCTAATTGTTTAGTATTTTCATAGTACATGAAATATAAATATTTGATTTTAAAATAAAAAGTTCTCAATTTTTTTTGTATTTTTATTATTGAAGAAATTTATGATTCTATATATATATATAAAAAAAAAAAAAACCTCACAATACAATTAAAATTTAGAAATGATATGATTTCATGTGAGAGAGATTAATAAAAAGGATTGTACCAGGTGTCATTTGAGTAGTATCATTGAAAGATCTAACCTTGTTTAGATAATTTGCGCGTTCTCAATTTAATGTAAAGTGGTGGAGACATAATTGAGCAATTTATAGACTTTTCTGTGGGTCCCACTTCCTCAACGCCCAACTCTTATCATCCTTAAACATTTCTTCTTCTTCTTCTTCCCCACTTTCTCCATACACAAATTTGAGAGTTGCATCCATGGCTGAAAATGGTGAAGAAAAACTCATAGCTGTTGCTCGTCATATCGCCAAAACACTTGGTCATACTGATACTATGACTGATGATATCCTTCAAATCTTCTCTAATTTTGATAATCGATTCCGTGAAAAACTTACTGATGATCAACCACTTGAACGAACCCTTAAATCTCTTCATCGTCAGATCTCTCGTCATCTCTCCGCTCAGCATCATATATGGTCTGATTCAGCTGAGTCTGCTGCTTTCCTTGATTCTGTTGACCAATTATTGGCCATAATTCATGAATGGAATCCTATGGCAAATGACAAATCTGTTTCTGTTTCTCTTGATAAAGCTGATGATTTACTTCAACAAGCTATGTTTCGTTTACAAGATGAGTTTACTACCCTCATGCAACGCGCTTCCGAGTCCGTGGATCTCACGCGCCACCAGAATGGTGGTAATAATTTGGGAGACTACTACGAATCTGAAGAGGAAGAAGTTGATGATGATGATGATAATGAGATTCCTATAGCACATCCTGTAACGGATTACGGGATCCTTATTGAAGCTTTACCAGCGGGAATCATTAGCGATCTACATGAGATTGCTAAGAGAATGGTGGCTGCTGGGTATGAGAAAGAGTGTTCACACGCGTATAGTGTGTCTAGAAGAGAGTTTTTGGAAGAGAGTTTAAGTAGATTGGGGTTGCAGAAGCTGAGTATGGATCAAGTGCAGAAAATGCAGTGGAATGACCTTGAAGATGAGATTGAGAAATGGGTTAAAGCGGTCAACGTAGCTCTCCGAATCCTGTTCCCGAGTGAACGTCGACTTTGTGATCGGGTCTTCTTTGGATTCAACTCTGTTTCTGATCTATCTTTCATGGAAGTTTCTAGAGGTTCTACTATTCAACTTCTCAACTTTGCTGATGCTGTTGCGATCTCTAGTCGGGCACCGGAGAGACTTTTCAAGGTACTTGATGTTTATGAGGCGCTTAGGGATTTGATGCCTGAATTTGAATTGATGTTTTCGGATCAATATTGTGTGCTATTGAGGAATGAAGCATTGGCTATATGGAGAAGATTGGGTGAGGCTATTAGAGGGATGTTTATGGAGTTGGAGAATTTGATTCGCCGTGATCCTGCTAAGACTCCAGTGCCTGGCGGTGGACTCCACCCAATTACTCGATACGTGATGAATTATATTCGTGCAGCTTGTCGATCCCGGATTACTCTTGAACAGGTTTTTGAGGAAATTGTTGTGCCATCTGCTAGTGCTGTTGATTACAGAGATGGGGATGATAGAGCACTTTCGTCTTCTTCATTGGCTGTTCAAATGGCATGGATTATGGAGTTACTTGAGAGTAATCTGGAAGCAAAATCAAAGATTTACAAGGACTCTGCTTTGTTGGCTGTTTTTATGATGAATAATGAAAGATACATTGTTCAGAAAGTTAAAGATAGTGAGTTGGGATTGCTTTTAGGTGATGATTGGATACGAAAACACGCAGCCAAAGTTAAGCAGTATCATGTAAGTTATCACCGAAGTTCGTGGAGTAAGGTTTCAGGAGTTCTGAAGATTGATAATAATGCTATGTCACCTACTGGAGCTTCGAGATCTTTGAAAGAAAAGCTTAAGTTATTCAATTCCTACTTTGAGGAGATATGTAAAACTCAATCCACTTGGATAATCTTTGATGAGCAACTGAAGGAAGAATTAAGGAATTCTGTAGCAGGGTCTTTGTCTCCAGCATATCGCAACTTTATTGGGAGGTTGCAGAGTAATAACGATTCTGGCAGGTACGCAGAGAGGCATATCAAGTTTAGTGTGGAGGATCTTGAAGCTCGAATCTTTGAGTTGTTTCAAGGGAGCAGTGGATCGGGTGGTGGGAGGAAGTGAGAGCAAAGTCTGTAAGCAAGTGATTGCATCTCCTTGTACCATATATGTATGCTACTAGTTTAGCTGTTTAGAAATTTTGTTGTGTCTTCATGTAATGCTGGTCATTAATCATTATGGCCTTTTCATGCCTCTAAATTGTCTCCTCTAATACTTGTTGTACACACTAATGGTTAGTTGATTTGAATGGCTATGTTTGTATTGCAAGAACTTTCTGGCTGGTAGTTACTTTTTTTTTTTTCATTTTTATGGCAAGTAACTTGAAAACACAAGTCATAGGTGAATGTTCTTGATTCCTTATCACTTTTTGTGGGGATAAAAAAGAGGTTAAGCTGTGCCTTTTGAGAGGTAAAAATGATCAAAAGAACAGACAATAATCACTATATATTATGCAGACATAACCAAACCTTGTCACCAAACAATTCAAGACTGTTGTCCACCCGAAAAATTATCTTTTCAGTATTCAGTAACTTCCTACCAACATTAAGCCCTGAACTTCCTTTACTTAGTTGTAGAGTAAAAGTAGCTGGTAATCGTTATATGTTGAACAGTAAAGGTTTAAGCTTTAAATACCAATAGGGTATAGAGAAGTAGTAGGCATGAATGCAAGTGTACATACAGAAGCAGGATAAGAGATCTTCACTTCATACTACTTATTGGAATTTAACCCTTGCAGTTCATATAGTCTCGATGCGGATTGTAATGGAAGAGTTTCCCTCATTAGCTCCTGTCTGTCTTGCAAAACTTTTATATCCATCCTATAACATTATGAATTTTAACTTTTTAAACATATTTACTCTATGCAATTATTTAAAGAGCAATTGCAGGTAACTTGGAAAAGGTATCTACACCCTGCAACTGAAATCCTTATAGCCTATAGGTAACTATCCCTAATAAGCATGGATTTGTAACCTGGAAAGTATGCTAAGCTGATCCGACCAGTTATATTACATTGACAGGTCTAATTTATGTATTAAAGTTAAATCCAACAATAATTTCAAAACTTTCATGGGGATCTACCATGACAACAGCAAACCCAGTGTAATCCCATAGGTGGGGTTTAAGGGTAGAGTGTACACAGAGACGATTTCCGATAGACCCTTGGTTGAACGAACATGACAAAGTAGCAGTGACATGCTGCTACAATATCAAGAAATAAGATATGGAGGCTAAAGAAAAGAATAGCAGGTAGTAACAGAAATCTAAAGATAAGGAAAAAACAGAAGAATAATGCTTAAAACTCCGAGAATGAGAAAGAAATACATCTGACTTACTACTAACCTTCTTCCCTAATCTTTGGCCTCCACACCCTACTATCAAGGTTCATGTCCTCGCCTCCTCAGTGAGCTGAAGTTGTGGCATATTCTGCCTAATTGCCTCAGCCCAGGGGAAGATCTAGGGGGTCACAAAGGATTCACCTGAACCCTCTTGGTAAAAAAAAATACAGTATATATAAGGTACCTTTTATATTTTTATGTATATCTATTGATTTTGAATTATTGAATCATGAGTTGTTTTAGGGGAACAGTGGATCGGATGGTGGGAAGAAGTGATAGCAAAGTCTGTAAGCAAGTGATTGCATCTCTTGTACCATATATGTATGCTAGTTTAGGTGTTAGAAATTTTCTTGTATCTTAATGTAATGCTGTTCATTACGGCCTTTTCATGTCTCTGAATCGTCTCCTCTAATACTTATTGTACACACTAATGGAAATTCACATTTACTTTTTGCAAGAGTTGTATTTACTTTTTCAGTCAGAAAATAAAAGGTGTATCTGTTAGACACGAGATACTTGATTTCAACTATGTATCTGTGTTATCCCCTCAATCATGTGTGTTTGTTGCTCTAGATGTTGATCTATCTACTAACTCGACTTTATTCTTCGTTTCATTGCTTGATGACAGACTTATGATAACCCCTTGCATTCTAATCCAGCATACTCAGTTGTGAAGTGAGTCCATTATTGACCTTTCTTTTTTTAATGCTATCAGGCCAATGTGGAAGTTTTTATGCAGTTGATCCATGACAAGTTATAAAATGTCTTTATGATTTCAGGCATCACTTTGTTGACATGGATGATACAGTTCCTCAGAAGGTGCAATCTTCTTTCTAACATGTTCTGCCTGTGTATATAAATTTCTTTCGTAGAAAATGTCTGTACTTCTTTCTCTTTCAAAAGTTAATAAAATGGTAAGACAGATGATAGATACTAACAGATAGCCACATTGATCTGCAATAGTTGAGTTAGTGATTCTGCAAAGTGGGATGCTAGTCACATAAATGAAGCACAGATATAACTTTCTGGAAAGCAAGAGTAGAGGACCATTATTGTCTGATGTGGGTTTTTGGAGAAACAATAGATACTAAATAATATCAAATTAGCACTTCACGAGAAATTCTATGGCCACTTACTTTTATCATTCCACTGCTATAAATGATGCATCAGAAAACGTACTTTATGTGAGTGTATACTATAGTCGGTCCCTTTAAGGATCAAAAGGCTGAAGTAAACGTGAACAGAGTAACAACTAATTGCAACTATGGTAGAAGCTATTGAAAAGTAGACATGGCTGACTCTTCAGAGTGGATACAGAGTCTCCAAACTGAACTTTGCATTCTGAACCATTTCTTCAGTCTTGCAATAGTTGCCAATCTACTAAGCCATTGCAGTGAAAGGACAAAATAAGTGTGTAGAAATTTTTTCCTGAGTCGACTGTCTGGGACAAATTATTCAGTCAGTCCTTTATTTTACTTTCAAATTCCTTGTCAGTTTCTCTCTTCATTTACCTATAATGAAAAAAAAATTGTCCAAGAGAGCTCCTTTGTTCATCAATCTGTCCTCTTTCATTGTGGTAATAGTTATGAATTTGTTTGATCATTTTGTAGATTGTTGTTCATAAGGACAGTCATCGAGGAGTACATTTTCGGCGTGCTGGTCCACATCAGAAGGTATGCCTACTTTCTTCAAGGATGGCAATGTGCAATTTGTTGTCAGTAACCAATAGAGATATTAATATGAAACCTTTCACTCAGAAGAAAGCTTCAATATTTCTCAGGTTTATTTCAGTTCAGATGATGTAAAATCATCTTCCATTCAATAGAAAATGTGGTGGTTTGTGCCCTGGGCTAAAAGGAGCAGCTTTAATTATGAGGGGTGTTAGATTCTGCAAATTAAGAGGCCAGGTATATACCCACCCAAAAACATGAGACAGTTTCGACTAAGGTAATAAATATGGTTTACATATTTTGCTGAAAGTTCAATAATCTATTCTTTATAATCAGTCTCTTGAGCAGATTCTCTATCACTCTACGAAGGTCAAATCAAGTATCTTGTTCCAAGCCTGAACATTGTAAGAATAGGAATAAGTATACACAATCCTACTTAGAATAGGAATAGGAATAGGAATAGTATATAGTGTCCTACTTGGTAAAGGATTGTATTATAGTGTCTAGGAATAGGTTCTATAAGTAATAATGTAGACACACAATTATAATATTTTTCTCCAATATTTCTCACATGATATCAGAGCAATTGTGAGAAAAACATTGTTGACATCATTCCAGCAAAATCAGGGTCACTGTGCAGATTTTCCAGCGACTGTCAAAGACTGATTTATGTCCCTTTATTGTTTTGTAAGTGTTGTGTGAAAACCAACACCACAAGGTGAGAAATACTCCGGCGAGCAAACCCCAGTGAGCTCCTCTGAGTTCTGGTTCTTCACACGCCTCACGCACCTGAGCGTGCGAGCTTTTTCTGCCAGTTTTTGACAAAAGTAATTTCCAGTGAGGTTGCCTCTCCATTCCAAGGCTGACCGTATATTTTTTCTGATTCCGACCAGTTTCCGGCAACCATATCGTATTTCCGGCGACTGGATGTTTATTTTCCAGATTCCGGCACTCTATTTCCAATTTTTTTTTTGGGTGGGTGGGTGGGTGGAGTTCTGATTTAACAAGATGTATTTTGAGGTTGACACTTTTGGCATAAAAAATATGGGAATTAGAAGTTCGAGCGTTATGATCACTTCCGAACCATTAATGGGAAGTTCAAATTATCTAGCTTGGGCTTCCTCGGTTGAGTTGTGGTGCAAAGGTCAAGGTGTCCAAGATCACTTAACGAACAAAGCATGTGTGGTAGATGAAAATGCAAAGTCTAGTGCAGAAGATGCAACAATCAAAGCACAATGGGAGAAGATTGATGCTCAATTATGTTGTCTCTTGTGGCGTTCTATTGATTCCAAGTTGATGCCCTTGTTTTGCCCATTCCAAACATGTTATTTAGTTTGGCAAAAGGCTTGTGCTTTATACACTAATGACATATCTCATTTATATGATGTGATATCTCGAATGATCGACTTAAAGAAACAAGAATCCGATATGTCTACTTACTTGGGACAAGTACAAGCAGTCATGGAGGAATTTGAAACGTTGATGCCCATCACTACAAATGAGGAAAAACAACAAGAGCACAAACATATGTTGTTTCTAGTTTTTACACTTGTTGGACTGCCTAATGACTATGATTCAGTGTGTGTCAAGATTTTAGCTAGTCCTATGGTTCCTACAATAGATTGAGTTATTCTCCCGACTACTTCGTCTTGCCGCGCCTCCTAATCACAAAGGTGTTTCATCATCCATCGTTGACTCCTCTGTTCTCGCATCTCAAATCATAGTAAAACGAACATATCAGTCTATGGAGAATTGGTGAGGAGGAAGTCGTTTTGGGAAACCTCGATCCAAGTGTAGTTATTGCCATAAGATTGGACACACTAGTGACATGTTATGTTTTGCATGGTCCACCACCCAGTTATGATCCTATTGCTCTAAAGGAATATAATGAGTTTCTTCGAAATCGTGCTAGTACACAAACATCTCCACAAGTAGCCTCGGTTGCTCCGCCTGATCGACCATCCAATACTGCTCATATTGCTCAGACATAATATGATGAGTTCCTTCTGTATCGAGCAAGTAAGCAAACGTCTTTCTGATACTGTTTATTCATAGTCTCTTCCTACTATTACTTTAGCCAATGGAATCCAAACAAAATCAAAAAGGGTTACACAAGCTAAACCCCTATCTTCTGTCACTCTAAATTATGTTCTTTATATCGTTGGTTCTCCTTTTAATTTGACATCTTCTAGTCATTTGACGCGTGCCCGACATTGTGGCAGAACATTTTCTTGATGATTTTTTTCTTATGCAGGACTGCAGTACGGGATAGATGATTGGCACAGGACATGAATCACAAGGCCTTTATTATCTTACCTCTACAAATCCCTTCACATCATGCTCTGTTACCGATCCTCCCGACCTAATTCACAAACGTTTGGGACATCCGAGTCTATCCAAGCTATAGAAGATGCCAAGATGGTGCCTAGTTTGTCTAGTTTATCCACATTAGATTGTGAGTCGTGTTAACTTGGGAAACACACCATGCCACATTTTCACGTAGTATTGATGGGAGTTCAAAGTCTATTTTTTCATTAGTTCATTTTGACATTTGGGGTTCTAGTAGAGTCATTTCAACCTTAGGATTTCGTTATTTCTTTAGTTTCATTGATGATTGTTCAAGATGCACGTGAGTTTTCTTAATGAAAGATCGTTCTGAGTTATTTTGTATATTCTAAAGTTTCTTTGCTTAAATTCAAAATCAGTTTGGTGTTTCTATTCGTACTTTTCGTAGTGATAATGCCTTAGAATACTTATCCTCCTAATTTCTGAAGTTTATTACTCGCCAAAGAATTATTCATCAAGCATCTTGTCCGTACACCCCTCAACAGAATAGTGTAGTAGGAAAGAAGAATAGATATCTAATTGAGACTGGTAGCACTCTTCTCATTGAGTCCCATGTTCCTCTGTGTTTTTGGGTCCTTGGGTCTTGCTATTTTTAATTAATAGAATGCCTTCATTTTCTATTTAGAATCAGGTTTCCACATTCCATACTGTTTTCTCAATCACATCTTTACTCTATCATCCCACATGTCTTTGGGAGCACATGCTTTGTTCATAACTTATCCCCCCAAAAAGGGATAAATTAGCCCCCGTGCTCTCAAATATGTCTTCCTTGGTTACTCGCGAGTTCAAAAAGGGTATCATTGTTATTTACCCGATCTTCGTCGATACCTTAGGTCCATTGATGTCACATTCTTTGAATCTCAATCTTACTATACATCTTTTGTTTATCAAATACACAATAATAATATTTTTCTCCAATATTTCTCACAAAACATCATCTGCACAGAGATTCAATATGTTTGAATATACCTTATTAACTAGTTCTGGCTAGCTCGTCTTTATGTTCTAATAGTTTCCACGGACTTGCCGGTCTCTTACATGGAAATGTTTCTTTTGAATATGTTAGATGCATATTTAGTTTCGCAATGGTAAATGGAACACCCTACTGTTATATGCATTATTTGGTATATGATTTCGTGTTCCGATGGTCCTTGGTGGTATCAATTATTTTCTTGGTAAAAGAGAATTTTTGTTCATCTTTGCAAGCACTTTTAGTATAATCCTACTCCCTTTTTGCAGGAAATTAGGGGGTGTTGTCTCAAAGTTGTTGCTGGGATACCAAAGACAATTGGCAATGATATTCCAGTATTTCTCATTTCTTCATGTTTTAATTGATTATATTTTGTTCTGGTACAATAAACAATTTAAAAACCTTAGGAAGTAATCTGAAGTTTCTTGCGAAGTGCAAAGCATAAACTTTACTACTCAATATTAGAAGTACAGTGTAATGTCTGGAAATCTCATTTTGGCAGTATCCCCTCTCATTTGACTTGAGCAACTAGTAGCTAATAATGGTAAAAACGAGTTTGTTCTGTTATCAGATCATCGACAAGTCATTTGGCTTTGATACTGTAGAGGAGGTTCAACGTCCCATCAATGCAACACATGTTGAAGCTCAAAGTCCTTAGAACGGTATTGGTGTGGTGAAGCTAATGGGTTGCTATAGTGGTAACATGCTTTTACAATGTTTTTATGCATGGCAAATAGCCTAGTATAGAATTTTTTTAATATCAAGTTCTTATAAAGACTTTTTTTTGTCCATCTCCACTACAAATCTTATCTGGCACTTCATTGCTGGTTGTTTGCTGTTAAATAATAAGCTCTTCTCTGCATAGTTAGCTGCAAAACTCGTCACTAGATAGTCTATAACCGTTATTGATAAAACATAACTAAAGTGAGATTGTTTGCTGCCTTTCTGTAAGTTGGAAAAAATAAAAGAGTTGAAATTTTGCTCTACCATTCAGTTAGAAGCAGTTACACCTTAGGAAAGACATATGCTCGTTTTCTCTAAGATTGTTATCAGCAACTTGTTGTTCAGTACTCAGGGTTATGGTGTTGGCCTCTCTATTATGACATAAAACATCTCTGTTTTCTAATTTCATGGCATAACTGAAACCATCAACAGCTTTGTGCATTGTATGTTGTCGCCTTGCATGTAAAAGCTCTATTAGGATCATTTTCACCACTGTGACTTGGTTGCCCAAAAGGGAACCAAAAGCCGTTTAATCAATTATGTCATGGGCACTAGTGACTCCTATTGCTATGGACACATCATTTTCACAAGTTGAATAAGCATCTTTGCTATGCAGCACATTACTGAGAAGCAAAATAAGGTGGTCACAATAGACGTGGACACGACTTCTTTCAACAGTCGGCCTAGTTTCTTGAGCACAAAAGACATTGTTCAAGCGCAAAAGTGTCAGCACCCACCAACTCAGTTGTTAGATGGAGATGACAATGAAAGTGAGAGATTACAGGTAAACAAACCACTAGCACAGCATGAATATCCAATGGCAGCCAGACAGTGCAGATAGTAAGTACAACATTTAGAAAAAGCAAAATGAATACATATCCTTTGTATAGAAACCTCCTTTCATGCAAGGTTTTGAAGATCACAAAGGTTTAACATCTTGGTGTGGTTATGTTACATCACATAATTTTACGATCCAGCTGAGCAAGATGCTCTTCAGTAAAAAATGAAAACAATTTGTAGTCCGCCATAAAGATTGTGAGAGTAATTGGTGATGTAGTACTCTCTCATCAGCCTTTATAAACGCCTGAAGGATCAGCATTCTGCACAATCCAAGCATGCTCTAGTACCTTTTTCAGGGGCAGACGCTGGGAAGAATCCTTTACAAGCATCTGTATCCCACAAACATGAAATCAAAAGAACAAGTTAGGCTCGAGACTACAAAGCTGCTGTATTTCAAAGCATCTCAATTGGATTAGGGGAAAACCTGACTAATGAGGTCCTTGGCTGCTGATGAAACAACTGGTTTGGCAGGAAATTTGAGATCCACTTGCACAATCCTGTCATAAACATAGGAAAACCTTGTCAATTACCACAGACCCACAAGTGTTAAGCTGGTAATATTATAATAGTCTCCTGCTATTTCAAACTCATCCATGCAAGATTTAGCTATTGACGGAAGGCTTGAAAATTGTAGTACTACTTGTGTTCATTATATGGGTAATTCATTGTCATTTCACACTTGTCCATGAGTATTTGAAGTTGAAAAGGAGATTCTGAAAGTAACTAGTGACTAAAGATTTGACAATAGCAGTGTAGGAAAGAATTTACACGTTTTCTAAGAGGGGAATTGTGTACAAAATTGTACTATTTCTTCTGAAGTTAAGTCTACATTTTGGAAGAAAATTTCACCTTCTATATGTGTCCGAGTGTTCCTTTGCTTCAAATGGGGGCATCCCGTACAGAAACTCAAAGCACAGAACACCAAGGCTCCAAATGTCCACACTTGCATCATGCTCCACACTTTCCACTGCAAGTTCAGCAATTAATGTATCAGAAAAAAATGTAAAAGCAGTGAAAGAAATGCTAAAACATTTGAATAAAACTGCCAACATGTTACATCATATAAAATGAAACCATCATGCTAATGCAACTTTTTGCATATAAACAGGCATACCCATCTCAGGTGGCAAATAGTCCAGAGTGCCGCACATAGTCCGTCTTCGATTAAAGGTGTGCACTGACCACCCAAAGTCTGCTATTTTAAGTTCACCCTAACAGCAGAAATATTAAAAATAATTAATTTCAGCTGTCATGTTACTGCAATGCAGTGTATGAACTGTTTAGCAATTCTAAATATATACCTGTGCACCAACTAAAAGATTCTCTGGCTTAATATCTCTGTGTATTACGTGCTTCCCATGACAGTATATCAGGGCCCGGGCTAATGATGCAACATACTGCTCCAAGACCCAAGATAAAGAAAAAATAGAGAACTTATTGTCAGTTTGAAAGTAGATGGTGAAGGGCATGAATATAATTAGATACTGAAGGCTATCTAGAATGGGACCACAACAGAAAATTTAAAGAAAAAACTACCCCATCTGCTCATTTACAAACTTCTCTAATTGAAGAAAAGACTACCCTATCTCCAATAATATACGTAAAACTAGTTCAGTAATTCAACAAGAACTCACAGTTGCAGCACGTCGTTCACTGAAATATTTGCATTTCTGCAGCTCCTTATAGAGTTCACCCTTGGCAGCATATTCCAGGATCAAATACACACGTTTCTGCATTAGTAAGTGCTATCATCAGTCTCTTGAAAGTTCTTAAAACCAAAAGTTGAGAACAAGCAGCACAGAAGAAGAGGTTACGACAAGTTACCTGGTCATAAAAGTAACCGTAAAGCCTCAGAATATTTGGATGGCGAAGGTGGCTTTGTATTTCAACTTCACGACGAAGCTGATGTTCAACCTGGGACTGTTTTAGCTGGCTCTTGAACAGCACTTTTAATGCAACAATATGATTGCTCTGTTTTCAAGAAACAACTAACCTTAGTATTGGAATGTGATTGTAGAATGTTAAGTCTATCTAATAGAATTCGATTTTTTTTTTCAAGTCATGTCCATAAGATATCATCCCCAACCTCCCACAATTACCATTAGACGCTATATAAAATTTCTTATCTAGAACCTCGGTCGGTCCTCGAGTATACAGACTAGTACTACCATAGCTGATAACTAATATGTTGAACGAGAGATTCTCACTCGCAAAGCATAAATCCGAGAAATTGAAAAAGTAAGTAGCTTTATCAGCCATTTTTAACATGTAAAGCTTTAAGGACTTACCCTTTTCTCCCTAGCTAGATATACATGACCGAACTTTCCTCTTCCAAGAGGCTTCCCAATGTCGAAATCATTTAGTGTCCATCTCTTTTTATCAGCCTCTGATGAAGTCTGTAGAAGTTGAAAATTCTGTAGTCCACATAAAAGATCAGTTAAGTAAAAATAACAATAAATTCTTGTTGTTGTTGTTGTACAGTATATCATCAAAAATCAAATTTGGAATTTTAAAAAATAAATAAATTATACCGGTCATAAAAAATGAACATAAAAACCCTAATCATATCATAAACCGAGCTGGAATCTCTACAAATCTTCCAAATTAAGGAAGAAAAACTCAATGAAATCATGCTCGTCCAATGTATAACCCTAAATTACTCAATAAATTTCAAAAGTTGATGGAATCCCTACACATAATTTGTCAAAAAGCTCGAAATGAAATTTTAAAATAATCAAATCAAAATTCAAAAAATCGTGGATTTGTTTGTTCACCTTGTGTTGTTGTTGTTGTTGGTTCTCCATCGCGATCCCCATCCTCTATATCTATCTAGAGAGAGAAAAAAGAAATCAAAGAAAGAAGAAGAAGAGAGTGGACGGCAAAACGGGAAAAAAAATGAATGGTGAGTTGTTTGAAGTTTTTTTCGATTTGAATATAGAGGGGGGACGGGGGACATAATTTCTCTTACAACGGTCATATTTTCGGTAACGTGCCACGTGGACCAATAGCGATACTCTTTTTGTTCAATAAATTCCTTTTTAGAGGAGCGTCTTCAACAATTTTAAAAGGAAAGAGTTTAGAGTTATAAAGAAGTAGAATAAAAATATATTTAAAAATTAGTGTGTCAATAAATAGAGTTATTGTATATGCTAGGTGGATGGAAATTTTAGGTACAAGCACTCCTAAAAGCATTTCTAGACAAATATTTAAATTTTGATCTAGTCAACATTTAGGTGTGTTTCGTTAACTATTAGGTGATAGTTCAGCTTGGAAACTCACACTCTTGATAACTTAAGTGTGAAACTCAATAAATAGGATAATATAAGTGTGTTTTTTACTATTTAACCCTTAAATTAATAATGCTTCAAACATATAGTTTGGGGTTTATATGAATCTTTTATATTATTTTCGTGCTATTTAAGTTATTTTGTTCCACGGAAAATTAGGAGTTATCCAATATTAATTTTGTGCTATTTAAGTTATATTGTATTATTAGTTTAAATGCCATATTTATTTTAATTGTCACTTAAAGTTTATTATATCGTATCATTTAAATGCATCGTTAGATAAAATCAAAATTTTTTATTTCATATAATGATTGATTTGATGTACTTGTTTTTAATTAATCAATTTTTATTCTTTACCCTACCGTTTTATATCACAATGTATCATCATTCAAATGGTTGATGTATGACATTATTGACATTATGTAAGGCAAAAGGCATAAATTACCCCCTAAACTTGTACCCAAAAGTCATTTACACACTTTAACTAATGGGGCGACCTATTACATACCTTAAGGGGTCGTTTGGTTACTGTATAAGAGACATCTTATTCATGTATAAAAAGTTGCATTAGCTTTACTGTGTTTGGTAGAAGTTTTGTATTAGGTATAAAAGTCAGCATAACTTATACCACGTTTGGTTGGTAAGAATTTAAATGTTGTATAAAAGTTATTCATGTATTAATTTATACGGTGTTTGGTTGCATTTTTGTAGTCCTACATAATTAATACCAACATAACTTATGAGGAAATCTATGTATAAAGTTATGCAGGGTAGAAGGTGGAATAAGTTATGTGGGTATTAGTTATACATGTATTAAAATGATAGATTACATATTTACCATATTAATTTATTTTTTATTTTTTAATTGGAAACTTTACTGTTTCCTATATACGTTTGTTGTTTTTATTTCTTTTTATATATAGATCATTTTCATTTCTTTTAATTTATTTTATTTTATTTAATTGGAAACTTTACTGTTTTCCTATCTACGTTTGTTATTTTTATTTCTTTTTATATATAGACTATTTTCATTTTTTTTATATTTACCGTTTTTATTTATTATGCAAATATAAATATTTTTTTAATATTAGAGATTTGATTGTATATTTTTTGACGGTACATATGCTAATCAAATATTAGCATTATGCTGGAGTTGTTCTATCAGTTTAGGATTTTTTTGTTTCCAAATTAGATTATTTCTAGTTGTTTTTGTTTTGTCTATTTTGTTGACCGACTTGGTCACTCTTGGACCTTGTTTGGACACATTTTTATTTGATGAATAAATAGACATGGTCCAATGTTGATTAAAAAAAATAAAAAATATTAGTATTGTATATTATTCAATATATTCCACATTTTATTAACATGTATTATTATTTTGTAAATAATATATATTAATAATTTACTACAAGTTTAATATAATAGTTAATAATTCATGTATTGTAATCTCTACATAACTAAATAATACCTACATAACTAATATCCACATAGCTAATACCCGCATAATTAAACCCTGCATAACTAATACCTGCATAACTAAACCCTGCATAATTAATACCTGCATAACTAAACCCTGCATAACTAAACCATGTATAACTAATACCTGCATAACTCTAACCAGTAACCAAACGGCCCCTAAGTGCATAAAAGTATATTTATTTCCCACTTCCATCACCCAACCCAGGACATTATGCCTAGAGTGAGAGCCACTCGCCTCCTAGTGAAGCCACGTAATAAAAGACCCCAATCCGATTCATTTGACCCAAACCCATTTCTTTTCACCCAAATCCGATTCTTTTCACCCAAATCCATTTTATTTTACCCTAGTCCATTTATTTCACCCACCCGTTTCCTTTCTCTAAGAACACCAACAATTGCAAATCGTTCATCAAGGAAGACCAAATTTGATGGGGAAGCGATCTCTTGCGGAGTTTCAACAACAACAACAATTGCAATTTCTACAACTTCAACAACAGCAACAAATGATGCTACTTCAACAACAACAACAGCAGCAGAAGGACTTGGATTTTATCTCCGTAACGTAAAATCCAAAAGTTATTAGCAGTCTTCTCCAATGTCTCCTCTTTCCCCTGTAGATTTTTCTGTTGCCGCTGCTGCTGCTTCTTCAATTTCATCTAAATTTTCTTTATAAGAATTACCGCGAATCAAACAACTAAAAATTCAAAATACAAAATAGATAGAAACAAATCAAAATGAAAAAGAGAGGAATGAATCAAAATGGAAAAGAGTTACCACCTTTGATTCAAAAGGAGTTTTGAACTATGTTTGAATTTAGGGTTCTTGATTCAAATTTTTGGGTGAAAATTTAGGGTTCTTGTTCATTAGGGTCGGGTGGGTGGGTTATATGAAGAGAATGGGAATATAACTGTTGGGTTGAGTTTTTTTAATTAAAAAAATAAATAAAAATGACTTTATTAGCGTGTTGACGCGCTCAACTATGTGGAGTGAAACGCGCCCTGGGTTGGGTGACGGAAGGGAGAAATAAATATACTTTTATGTACTTGAGGTGTGTAATAGGTCGCCTCATTAGTTAAAGTGTGTAAATGACTTTTGGGTACAAGTTTAGGGGGTAATTTATGCCTTTTGCCCATTATGTAACAACAGAGACAATACAATCTATTTAAATATTATATTTATTAAAACAATACAATACAACAAATACGATACAATACAATATATTATGAAACAACACGTAAAAATCGTACAAACAGAGTTTTAACAGAGATAAAGCTATGCCAAGATCAGTAGGAACAACACATACATTCTCTTTTCCCCCTTTATTATTGGGATATTACTCAGTCTTAAGATAAGGCAACACAAATTGCACTTTAATAACATTTCATATAATTAGGCTTCTGTATTCTCCTGGGCCTTGTTCTGCACAAATTGTCCACCCTCTTTAGCTCTTTCCTTCATATCCCAAGCTTTGCTTGCAACCTTCATCCTAACAAAATCAAGTTGGTCTGCAGCATACGGAAGTTGCCCACGAGCTTTCCTATACAACCACAATATTGCAGCTAATCCCCCTATTCCACTCCCACCAGAAAACAAGAAACCAGCAGTGCTCAAGATGAGAATCATCGCAGCTGGAACAAGAATTGGGCTGAACACGACAAGGAATGGGGCAGCAAGGATCAGAAATATAACTGTCCCTGCAAAAGTAAGACTGGACAAGCCTAACAAAGCAGCACCAAGTGTTCCTGCTGCCATGAGCCTCAAGGCTTCGTAATTTGGAGGTGATCCACGGAGTTCTTTCTGCTGATCAGACATGGCTAAAACTTCTAACAATAGAGGTTGTTATACTTTTAGGTAGGAACTGAGAATGAATGCAAAGGACTAGGAGAGTCTTGCATTATATAGTTTTTTTTTTTGTGATAAAGTGGGGATCCTAAGGACACATGAAAATACAATTGGCATCATCTTCTTGGGTGGTGTGAGACATGAGGGGTCTAGAAAAGTGTGCAGGAGTGATGGGAAGCTTGGCATGAGCCTTTAGTTTTATGAGCATTTAGGATCAAACATTTGGCAGGGGGAGAAGGAAAAGATGGACAAATTGAAAGTAACGTATGATGCATCTCCAGTTCTTCTATAACAAAAAAAAATAGAAGTACAAATAAAATAAAAACACCAACAAATTACTTTTTTTAAACAGAAAGGCAAAAAAGACGGCAAGTACAACAAAGAAGGGAAATAAGGAGGAAAAAACTTCAAAATTCTTAACAAGGAATTCATATTATTGTTTAAAATTGAGAAAAGATTCCCGGTTCTACCTCAAGAAAGATAGCAGTATGGGAAAAGTAAGGTGTATCACATGTATCTTGATGCTTCTCCTGGTTCTGAAATAGGGTTAATTCCTTTCCGCTAATAACAAGGGGCACATTTATGAACAGAGGCTACTAGATGTTAATTCACTTCAACAATATCACATGAAAATTTTGCAAGCAGATACTTTATTCAAGCTAGAAAAATGACAGAACAAACTAACTCCATGTTTACAGCCAAGAGAAGGGAAAATAATACATAAAGAGATAGGGGTTGTGAGAGTTGCATTGAGTAATGACGCAGATCTTAATCATTTGCAATTAACAAAACTACCTTACACCAGTTAGAAAGTTTTCTAATACTTGAGCTTCAAGATCTACTACCCATTGCTGAATGTATGTTACGTCACTGGTGACATACCAGAACATGATCAAGAGTCCTTAGAAATACCATGATTAGCAGCATCTAATCCTTGATTCCTTGGTAGAACATATGATGGAAGAAATGACGGGATTACAAGTGCCAGTGCCAAGCAGAGCACCACCAGCACTACGACATACCATGCTTGGTGAGGGATGCCAAATAGTAGCTCATCACATACTGCCATGGAAATGCACATAATATTAGCAAGACACTGTGAAGGAGTAACAATTGAAGATACTAACAAATACACAGGCCACAGCTGCCAAAAAGCTTCAGTAAGACAAGGCTGTTGGACGGCAAGCGTATCATGAAACAGGGGTCATAATCATCATGAAAAGCTGTTCATTTGACCATATTCTACAACAGTCATTTTAATGTTCTTAACATCAAAGGGAAAAGGAACAGGAAATCCACGAGCTATCCACAACTTCACAAATCAAAATTTTACAATTGTAGGTAAGATCACATTGTAGATAGACCAGTATAGAAAAGCAGATATGCAATTGAGCTAAGAAGTTTTCTATTGACTAATACTCCACAATAGTTATTACAATATTTCAACATCAAAGAAAAGAGGGGCACAGTTTAACGAGATACTGGCTGCAATAATACAGAAGTCAAAGCTACATTCTGTCAATGGGTTGGAACAAACCAAAGGACCTCATTCGTCTTCAGATATTATAGCTACAAGCCACTTTTTAGCCTACATTTGCAATCCCTATCATTACAACCAAGAACACAATTGATGACCCAGAGATGTTACAAACATTCAACACAATTCTTTTTATTTGAATTGAATGCCTTGAGTGATATTTTATTGCTTTGAACTGCCTATTTGTGTTTGTTTTGAAGGTGGGTGTAATTGGTACGAGGAATGATTTTCCACTGTTATGTGTCAAAAGCATGCGCAATGAAGCTCAAGATCTCAAGCCCAGAGCAAAGAAACTACAGATTAAATCCATAACGACAAGAAGAGTAGGAAAAGGGAGGGAGAAAGGTGATACAGCGCACTGCATTGTATTAAGCTCAGTGCATCGAGATGGCTTACTGCAACTAGTCGTAAAATTGTCCTAGACAGCAGGACACAATGAATTAAAAAGAAAATCAAACTACCCAAATGCAACATATTAGAACATGAAAGATTAATGTAGTACTCAAGTGCATACAAAATTGCACTGTGAAAAAAGATTTCTTCAGCACAGTGCACTTGATATGTTGAGTGGGAGTATTCCATCAAGCGCTATTCTAACGCCTAGCATTCTTATTTATTTGATTGTTTATGCTTTTATAGAATAGTTAGGCATCATCTAAGATGAACTTGAGAAAGCATATCTAGGGCTGTTTTGGATGTGTAAGTTCACAAAGGTTACACGCATCACCCCGTTTAGGTGGTGCTTTACTGTCTGTCCTAAGATACAAGGGCATCAACTGTAGACACTGTCTTTAATAGGACAGCACTAGACAACAAATATAGTTGGCAAACTGATACATTACTTGTTAGAAAACAGTACGAATGAAATTTTAATTGTAAGGAAGAAGAAGTCAGAAATCTAGTACCATATGAAAACCAGCCCCGAGAAACTTTTTCATCTAAATCAGAAACTAAAATTGTTCTACTTGATTGACATCATTTTGTTTTGGACAAATAGGAAAAAATCACCTAGTGTTTTTGCCTCTGTGGGTTTTGAACCTGAGACCAAAGATTTTCAACCCAATTCATTAACCATTGCTACACCCTTTGGTGCTTTATTGACATCTTTTTAACTTCATATATTTCGCTAAAATATATATTTTATAGTTTATTTGTCCAAATAAATAGTTCCCTTCTATTGCATTATATATAAAATATTTTTCTTCATTAGTGCCACTCGTGCTTTAAGTACCATAATGGGCTTAAAGCCCCAGTACACTTTGGCGTTTTTCTATGCTTTTCGCTTTGACTACTTTGTTTACTAGTTATGGAATCAAAAACTTATTTCAACCACAGGTCCATGAGAGAAGATAAAACACACACCAGTTAACTCTTCTTATTGCTTGAAAAAAAAAAAACTCTTCTCATTCACATTAGTTTTCAAACCAAGCAAAATTTATTCTGATCGGATAGGCTAATAGTAATAATAAACAGAGATACAACTTGAAAGATATAACTACTTAATAGTAAGTTTTGATAAAATGTTAATATCTAAATAAAAATGAGAGAGATCATGGCTGATACACAAAGAATGAGCCTCAATTCCTATTATGGTCAGGGGAGGGTTTGTCCACATGCCCTCTTCTCCTTTACTCTAGCAAAGAATTTTTGCTATCGCATTGATGGAGAAATATTAGTCAATCCACTGGTTGACTCACCTTCCAATCTTGTCTCCTTAAACTGCCAGACATGTGAGGGAAGTGGCTTATTTTTTTTCCTTGTTAAACTTGGACAAATAGCTCACAAGCCTAAGATAGGTGTGAAATCTGCTAACAAGACTGAAGCTTAAAAGCAACTTGGCTATGCAATACTATGTGGTTACAAACATCAACCTGAATTTAGCTTTTCCTATTGTTTCTACTCCAGATTAGAAATATCTATATTGCTATGATACCTTTACTAGAAAACTGCTCGGAGGCATCTTAAGACAATATATGTGACAGGTGTTGTTATAATAGGATTTGATGTGATCAATTCTATAACCATCCATACCGAATTTTATCTTGCAATTCTCCCTTCTTAAGGAGGCATCATAAAATACCTGCTAAAATTGAACTTCCCAAGACCAACACATCTCCTGAAAGGAGTTTGCTGCTAACCTATAGCTGCAATGGCCACTGGTGACAGCAGCTCAAGGAGTTCTGCAGATCATGGTTCAAAAATTCTCGTCGCCATAATAAACTCTCATCCTATATCATAGAACCTCCACCAAACTAGAACTTTTTAGCATATATCCAGCTGAGCACTTAAGCCTGTTAAGCATGCACAAGCCTTTCCATCTTTTTTTCCCACATTTTACGTTTCTCGCACCAAATTACCTTTCTTTCTCTTCAAGTGACAAGTAACGGCAATCTTTATAGCACATATTAAAATTCTACTTTCTTTTAATAGGATAAATAATAGAAGAATCACCAGACAATGGCAAGAGGCTTCACATGTTCAATGTTCTTCCTTTGACAATCTTATGCAACAAGTCTTAGATCTAATGGGGTCTACTTGAATTTTTTTCTTTTAATCAACTACTCTTCCATTAAATCAACCATCTAGAGGATGCAATTGATTGCAAAAAAAAAAAAAAGTCAAGTCTCCTGATAGCAAAAAACTCCTAGCTATTCAAGGAGCTCACAAAGCTCTAGAGATCTAAAGGACTTGACACTTGGAGCAATATGGGCGATTCATACAGCCGACCCCAATTTGCTTGACATTGGGAATTGTTGTTGTTATGACGTGGTGTATCTGTAAAGCTAACTGACAGCCTAGATAAATTTCAACATTGCATACTTTGACATCTTTCTGTTTAGCATAAATGTGCTTCCTAGATCAAAGAGTGTTATGCGAATACGCCTTTAATTTTGTGAATTCCAATTTATTAGAAGGTGTTCAATTATAGCATTTATCTTCTTTTTTCATTTTTATGGCAATTGACTCAAAAATACAAGTCATAGGTGAATGTTCTTACTTCCTTCCCACTCTTTTTTTCTGGGGATAAAAAGGAGGTTAAGGTGTGCCTGAAAATTTAGCATTGCCAATTCGCTTCTAAATGATGACAACTTGGGTAACATAATTACTATATTGGCATGAGAGAAGACGATTAAACATGCTAGATGGAACTCTGAACTATCTAAATTAAGGGGAAACGTTTACCTATATTATATATGATGTGTTCCCTCTCCTTTACCCCAGGTATTGCAACAATTCCCTCAGGCTCCACATTTACCAGAACAAACATTTCACCCTGTGAAAAATTCCATTATCAGTGCCACTTCAGAGGTAAAAATGAGCAAAAGAATAGATGAGAATCATTATATATGATGCAGACATAACCAAACCTTGTCACCAAGCAATTGAAGACTGTTGTCCGCCTGAAAAATAATCTTTTCAGTATTCAGTAACTTCCTACCAACATTTAGCACTGAACTTCCTTTACTTAGTTGTAGAGTAAAAGTAGCTGGTATCTGTTATATGTTGAAAAAGTGAAGGTTTAAAGCTTTAAATACCAATAGGGTATAGAAATCTAGTAGTAGGCAAGAATGAAAATGTACATACAGAAGCAGGATATGAGATCTTCACTTCATACCACTTATTGGAATTCAACCCTTGCAGTTCATATAGTCTCGATCCAGATTGTAATGGAAGAGTTTCCTTCATTAGCTCCTGTCCGACTTGCAAAACTTTTATATCCATCCTATAACATTATGAATTTTAGCTTTTATAACATATTTACATTATGCAATTATCTAAAGAACAATTGCAGGTAACTTGGAAAAGGTATACAAATTCTATACCCTGTAACTGAAATCCTTATAGCCTATAGGTAACTATCCATAATAAGCATGGATTTGTAACCTGGAAAGTATACTAAGCTGTTCCGGCCAATTAAATTACATTGACAGGTCAAATTTATGTGTTAAAGTTAAATCCAACAATATATTGCAAAACTCACATAGGGATCTACAATAGCAACAACAACAAACCCAGTGTAATCCCATAGATGGGGTCCAAGGATAGTAAAGTATATGCAGACCTTACCCCTACCTTCTCAAGGTAGAGAGACTACTCCCACTAGACCCTTGGTTGAACGAACATGAAAAAAAAGCAGCAGTAACATGCAGAAACAATTTCAAGAAAATAATATACAAGGCTAAAAAATAAAAGGTAAATGAAAAGGTGGCAGCAGTAACACGCAGAAACAACAAGAAAATAAGATATCGAGCTAAAGAAAAACATGTAGCAATAGAAATCTAAAAATATGTAAAAAACTGAATAATAATGCTAAAACTCCGAGAATGGGAAAAAAACACGTCTGACTTATTACTAACCTTCTATCCTAATCTTTGACCTACACCCTCCTATCAAGAGTCACATCATCAGTGAGCTAAAGTTGTGGCATATTCTGCCTAATCACCTTAGCCCAGGAGTGAATCTAGCACGAATCCCCTCTGTAAAAGCTTATACAATATATATAAGTTACCTTTTCTATTTTTATGTATATATATAAAAAAAATTGAATACACTTAACATAAGAATAGAGGTTAGGTCAGTGGTTTAGGGTATTCAAATTTCAGTTCAATTCTCAATCACTATTATTTCGAACCCCCTTAATGAAAATCTTGTATCGGCCACTGCTTATCTCTATCACTACTCAAGCCAAGAGCCCCCAAAGGATCTAAATTTTTTCCAAAAAGTAAGGCAAAATTGGATAGTGATGGTAAGAGGACTTACATGTTGCCATGAGTGAATGAGATTGGGTTTAGAACAAGTATGAGAATGAAGAAACAACTAAACAGTGAAGTTGAAAAGCTCCTCATAGTCGTTTGATCTGAGTTTCAATGATGTATTCTGTATATACGCATAAATCCAGACCTCTCCACAGTTAAACCATAAGATTTGTAGCAGGTAGAAGAAGGTGAAAGGATTTTCATTCCAATTGAACTGATACGAAAATATAGCCGGTTCTTCGGGTTCAAATGTCACCACTTTTTTTAGTTTTTTTTTTTAATTATACACTATTTCAGTATTTAGAGCCCGTCTAGATTGACTTAAAAAAAAGTAATTTTTAAAAAGTAACTTTTTAAAGTACTGAAATTTATTTTTAAAATAAGTAGTTATGTGTTTGAATAAAAGTGTTGCAGTTGAAAAAAAAGTTGTTAATGTGTTTGGCAAATAAGTGTTGGTACACACTTTTTTGATCAAAATTTCTAAAATACCCTTTAAGTTGTTAACATGATGAAAAGTTGATTAATTTAAGGTTTTTATACTTTTAAAAAAATTTAAACAAAATTAATTTATATTTTACATCCATAAGTAATAATATTTTCCTATCATTCACATATTTCTTTACCACCACAAATTATTTATAAGAGGAATAATAATAATAATAATAATAATAATAATAATAATAATAATGATAATAATAAAATAATAATAATAATAATGATGATAATAATAAAATAATAATAATAATAAAATAATAATAATAAAATAATAATAATAAAATAAATAATATAATAATAATAAAATAATAATAATAATTTAAAAAAATATTATAATAATAATAATAATAATAATTCAATATGGGCAATTTGGAAATTGTATAAAAGAATTAAGGGCAAAAAGGTAATATACTTGGTCAACATAAAAGGGCTTTTAAGTAAAAAAAAAAAAAGCTCCCCTCACCTAGCTTTTAGCTTTTGGCTTAAAATAAGTCATTTTTGACTTAAAATAAGTCACTTTGATAATTGTCAAACACTCTAATAAGTCAAAAACTAGCTTTTAAGCCAGTTTGACCAGCTTAAATGCCCATCCAAACAAGTTGTTAATCCTCTTTCTTTTAATTTGCATTTTGCAGCTTATTTTTATTTTATTTTTTTATGATTTATCTTTTCATTTTCACTTCATTGTAAGGGGTCATTTGGTAGTGTATAAAAATAATGTCAAATATAGTGTATTAGTAATGTTAACATTAGAGTCAACCACCAAAAATCCAAAATCATCTTCTTGAGGAACTGCTCTAACCAGGTGCGCCAGAATTTCTCCATCACCCTTGGCGTTGGAGCTGCTGACACATTCGATAAATGCATTGGCTTCCCAATCTTCCACAAGAGACCCATAAATGTTGACTTCCAGTTCATCTTCGACAACATGAAGAAAAGACTGTCAGGGTGAAAAACCAAGTTCCTAAATCTGACTAGCAGGACAATTCTCACAAAAGCCACTTTGAGCAAGATCCCTTCTCATGTAATGCAGTACATAAAGTTGCCAGCTAAAATTACCAACACAATTAACAAGGTGCAAAAGGACTTTGTGTGGGGAACTACTGCTGAAAAAAGAAAATTCACCTACTGAGCTGGGATAGCATCACAAACACGAAAGCCATGAGAGGACTTGGACTCTAGAAAAATGAATTGAAAAACAAGGTTATCTTTTCTAGCCTAGCATGGCGAGCAATGCAAAACCCCTACAAGCTTTGGAGTAAGATCCTCATAGACAAATATAAAAGGACAAACAGGGAACACCCCAAAAAGATAGTGTCTAGGACTTGGAAAAATATCCAGAATGGTTGGCAAGATGTCGAGAAAGCAATGGAATGGAGAGTACATAAAAAGGACAAGATCAACTTCATAAGAGATAAATGAATTCCTCATTGTGGAACTATAGGCCAAAGCATCCATGGCCCCTTTCCAGAAAGCGAGAACCACCTCAAAGTAAGAGAAGTCTACCAAAATGGAGAATGGAATTTTGACAGTGTCATTTATTATCCCCGAAGAAATGAAAGTTGTCATCAGGAGCCACATGCTCTCTAGCGACGAATCAAAAGAAGACACCCTAATATGGGGACTTACCAACAATGGGCTATTCTCTACAAGCACTGCCTACAGACACATAACAGAAGCCAACGAAAATCATAGGCATGAAACCAGTGAGAGATTCAAATGGATATGGTCTGCCAAAGCACCAAACAAGTTCAAGACTTTCCTTTGGTTGATCTACCATAGGAGACAACCAACAAACCATTCTCTAAACCATAGAGGCCTTGATGTGGATCATAAATATCACTACTGTGACAATGACACCCAAGATATTAACCACATCTTCTTCCAGTGTCCTAACTCTCTCACATTCTGGAACCATATGACTTCCACCAGCAATAATCTAGCCTCCATTAGAGCCAACCCAATCAATGCAACCAATTAGATAGACCAATGGCATACTCTCAAGGACAGTTATAATGGTTGGCTAAACTGGGAACCTTATTCTCTTCTGCCTTTGGCACATCTTCTCACCAGGAATCACAACACCTTCAACAACAAAAATAAAGGTGTAAGCCCTAGTCTTGTCATCCACCAGGCCACAGAGTACCCCATAATAATTGAGAAAAAAAGAAATGGCAAAAACAACAAAATCACCATCGAGGTCAACTGGAAACCACCCGACAGCAACACTTTCAAACTCAATGTCGATGGATTTGTCAAGAGAAATCCTGGACCAGAAGGGTTGACAGGGGTGATCAGAGTCCACCACGGCAATTGGGTGGTGGGTTTCACTGAACATACCCCCTTAACTAACCCAATCAGAGCCGAACTTCAGGCCATGAGGAGGGGCGTAGCACTAGCAGTAGAATACAGACTAAGCCCCTTGGAAATAAACTCTAACTCCCTTGAAGCAATTAAAATGCTAACTAAGAATAACCTTATCTATAATGATCTGATTGTTGAATGCAGGTTCTTGATGACAAAGCTGGAAGTCACCAAGGCAGAGCATGTATTCCGTGAACAAAATAGGGTGGCGGACAAGCCCTCAAAGGAAGGAGTGAAGAACGTTTTGTTTGACGAACCAAATTTTTTGACTACTGCAACAATATGTATGCAAAAGGAAGTAGATGCAGACATGCTAGGAACTAAATTTACTAGGGTTAGAAAATGAACCTTTTTGTATTATCCAGGGCCAGGACGTGGCCCAAACTATTAACAATGACCCACCCATGGCAACGAGTGGGGAACCTACTAATTTCGCCACTATTTAATTTTAATATATAAGTATCCCTTTGATCGAAAAAATATATTTGCATTAGTTATGCTTAGATTACTTCTTATGCATTATTTCGTTTGGTGTCTAAAAAATAGTATGCATTGTATAAAATTATTTATTTACAAAAGTATCATCCATAATTATGGTGGAAAAGATGTAAAAGTATTTTTGAGGGGTAATTGGTCTTTAATCATGTTAATGCATGTATTAAATCTCTTTGCATTACTAATACTTAGAAATCCATGGTATTTACGCTCTTCAATACACAATAGAGTGTATAACTAATGTAAGTATTAGTTATAAATAGCATGAAAAAGTGTACCAAACAAGGTATTACTAATACACAAAGCTAATACATGTATTATTTTTACTAGTACACTCTACCAAACGACCCTTAAGAATTTGTGGATAACCAATAATACAATGCTCTCTACTCTTAAAAAAAATTATATTATCTATCGTTATATTTTTTTCAATAAAATTGGATAACAAAGATAATTTTATTGAAAAAGTATAATGATGAACAAAATATATATACTTTTGGTTTAAAGTATAAGGTAAATTGGACCTTTTGAGAGGAACTTTTGTGTATGTTTTATTGGACAGTCTGATATGTCATTGAAAGGTGCATGTATGGGCCTAATTATTCAAAAGTAGTCAAATTAAGGCTTATCTCGAAAGAGAATATATAAAATAACTTTATTTTTTAGTTGTGTTGTGAAGGCGAAGGTTAAAAGATATAACAATATTTAAGTGTGAGATTAATATGAATACAGAAAGAGTTAAGGCTCCACTTTAGTTTACTAAACCTATCGAGACAAATAAATACTTGAAACAAAAAAAATCGTGCAAGTAAAGATAAGAGAACTTCATTCATAACACAAGCTCATTTAAGCCTAAAATATTTAGAATATAGGCATAAAGGCCCCAAAATCTTTATTGGACGGACTTTATATTGAATTCATTATTGGGCCTAAATCACTTCATGTATTAATGTATGTAGTAGTACAGGCCCTATTAGATACATAATGAAGTCTTTTTAGGTCAAGACTTAATGTTTATATATATAGGGCTAAGTTCCTTCTTATCTCATCAAACTGAAGGCATTTGCCGCATTCGACAACCAATTATAGGAGAAGCAATGAGAGGAAGATGAAGCAAAACGTTCTATATTCTTAGAAGGTGCTTCGAAATGAATAACTCTCTTTACAAGTTGATGTCTTAATCATGCTTTTAATTGTAGTATATATTCATAATATATACAATTATGTTAGAAATATAATTAAATTAATCTACGAGTAAAACATTGAAAAGGTAATAATTGATTCCTACTTATGATTATTTGTTTATTTATGTATTTTATAGGTTTTCTTGTTAAAGAATGTATAGAATTAATTACATTAGTTCTATTTTTGAATTTTTACAATCACTTGCATCACTTCAACATGTCTTGATTATTGATATTTTAACTTGTTCAAATTTAATAGTATCATAGAATTTAGTTATATTTTCAATGTCATATAATGTCATGTACACTAAAATTCTTGATACTTGCAGAATGTATGCCTTTAAGGTATTGTTAATGTTTCAACAGTAGGCATAAATCTTATTAGATGTCACTATATTTTTTGCTTAAATGCATTTTTGTAATTTTTTATTATCTTGATAGTGGGTTGGATGGTGGACAAAAAAAGTCTATCTATAGATTTAGATATCATCACATTGATTCAACTTGACCCGTTGAATACTAAAATATTGATCGTGCTTATTAATGTCATAAGTAGGATTCTGTCCGTAAAAAATAATTATTTTTAAAAAATTGAGGCTTATATTAATTTCATACTTAATTAGGAGAATTAGTAGTTGAAAAATAAATAGTTTGAATTTAATATTTATGTATATATCCTAATAACTGGATTGTTAGAAATTTTCCAAAGACTTCATATCTGCTCTCTTCACCTCAAACTAAGGAGAGAATATATTAGGAATTTCTTATCAATCCAGTTACTTATATACATATACAATAATGTTAAATGCAGACTATTTATTTTTTAATTTTGATTTTATTAAGTACAAAATTAATTAACGCCTCAAATTAAAATTTCTTAACATATTTTATGAACACAATTCTGCTTATACTCATTAATAAACGTAATCAAACTTTTAGTGCTCACCAATATGGAGGTACCGATACCTATAGAGGGGCGTTTTTTGTCTTTTATCCGACCTAATTACTGAGATAATAAATAATCACAAAAATGTATTAAAGGAAGAACTTACTTAACATCTTGATAAGTTTTATGCTTACGATTTAAACATTAATATTACGTCCTGATCCTACAACCTAGACGTGGTCAACACTCGAAAATCATTGTTGGTCCCCAAGTAAACCCTTGTCCTATCTGACTACTAAGCGGAAGACTAACTCAAGCATATACAAGCATCAAAACTGAAGAATTGCTTAACAAACAGTTTACTAAATTTCAAAGCTATCTAAAAATACTGAGTATCAAACATAAGGTTTTAAATAAAACTTCTAAAACTGAATGTCAAAAGACTGATCAAGACTGTCTATTTATAAAGCATCTACTGTATAAAGATAGGTGTTGAGACAAGACTCTCGACACCTCAAACTATTATTAACAAATCATAAAATTGGGGTCCTCCAAAAATAGAAGGTCTCACCAAAAGCTAACAAGCAGATGATGTGATTTTAATGGATTTCATGTTGATGATCCTAAGTACCTGATTTGCATCATAAAAAGATGCAGGTCGAATGTGTCACGACCCAGACCATCGTGATTGGTACCCACACTAATCCTCCGGTGAGAGAACCATTTATACTAATCAGCTAACCAACTTAATAAAAAATACTAAAGCATTTAAGGTTACAGAAGAAAGTTAAATGCTAAGGAAAGAAATAGGGAGTTCCCATAAACTCCAAACAAAAGTCTAACAATTAAACAAATGCGGAAATACTACCTAGAACCTGAAAGTCAATGTACCAAAATTCTAACAAGAACCATAAATCTAAACAATAAAGGTTACAACCCCAAACTAATGTACTAACAACTAACTAGAAAGTCTAAGTCCGAAATGTGGACTTAAATCGAAAGAGAACTCATGGCAGCCCAGAAGAACTGGCTCACCCTTGAATTCGAAGCGATCACTGATCTTCTAAGCGAGGTCTGTCAATAGCCGCCTGAAGATGCCCTGTACTCAACAAAGAAAGAGTAAGTGTAGTATCAGTACACAACCACAATGTACTGGCAGGATCAAGTGACTATCCCACTAAGTGCAACATACATAAGTCAATACAACAATACAATAACATGCATACACCGAATATTTATAATATCATCAACATTTACGAACAACGAATAATTTCATAATTCTCAAATATCACAGTTATATCAAGTCATTGGTCCTCTCATGGAACCCAAACTCAAATTGTTAGCATACCGGAACGTGGTACTCGATCCAATAATTATGCCGAAATGTGGTAACCGATCTCACAATTATGTCGGAACGTGGCAAGCGATCCAAGTTAGTGTGTCGAAACGCAACACCCGATTCATTCAACAATCCAAAATCATAATCACAAAGTACATTCTCATAATCATACAATCAAGTCATGATTCATGGCATTCATTATTCATCTATCCTCATTTACAATTAGTGTGATCAATAATGCAACATTCACATACATACATGTATTATAATGAAGCAAGACCAAACATACTTCACATAACATGAAATCACAACCATCACCTACCTCGAAACAAGTTTGAATCCCCTAAGAAACTTGATTCTTCCTTTTTCGAATTCATTCCGCTTGTTCTTGGTCTACAAACAATTAATATAACACGGGAATCAATAAATAATAATTAATTTTTTGAATTACTAATAATTCTATCAACCCTAGATCATACCCATGATCCTCATACCTAGATTAGGGTTTTTCCATCATAATTACCGGTTCGAAACCCTTCCCCATCGATAATTACCCATTATATCATGTTCTACAGATCAAAAAAATAGATTCGGGGAGTGAAAATCTTACCTTTAGCCTCAAGAAACTGTCAAGAAAAGCCCTGGGTTGGTTCCTTAGCTCTCAAGTTTGAAAATTGCAGAATAAAACATTTTTGGGGTTTATTTCCGACTTTAAGTCGCCTCTATCCCGCCATAATGACCTCACCCCGCTACAGCGGCCCTGCCCTGGCGGCAGAAAATATCATTATATCTGCTTGCACGGAACACTGAGAAAAATTAATAATTCCAAGACCCCATTTCACAACACACCTTTAACCAACGACACTCACAAACTACTGTTCAAGCTAAGATTAATTTCGGGAGTTCTACTCGCTCGAATTTAATTTCGTAAAGTCGTACGGGTTCCTTAACGTCTTGGATATCAACTCATGTAATTAAAATCATAATTAAATTAGCCAATCACTACCAGATTTCCCTAGACTTTAATTACTCCGGTTTCATCTAAATATGGACAATGTTGGGAAAATCCAAGTTACTACAAAAAAGTTTTCTGGCCCAAAAAAATTTCCCATTGACTTTTCTATAACGACGGGAACAAGTCGTTACAATAGATACCAATTTAGCCATCACTCGTCCCCGAGTGACAAACTTAGGAAAAACAAGCTAAAGAAAGAATAGAGTAGTACCTGAATTAACGAGCAATTGGGGATACTTGTCTCGCATGTCCTTCTCGGTTTCCCAAGTAGCTTCCTCAACTGGACGATGCTTCCATTGAACCTTCACAAACTTAATCTCATTGGTCCTCAACTTACGCACATCACAATCAAGAATTGCAATCGGTTCCTCTTCATATTGGAGGTCTTTGTCTAACACAACTGAGTCCTACTTTATGATGTAATCCCCGTCACCATGATATCTTTTCAACATGGACACATGAAATACCGGATGAGCTCCCGATAGGTTAGGAGGTAGAGACAATCTATAAGCCACAAGCCCTACATATTCAAGAACCTCAAAGGGACCAATGTATCGCAGACTTAGCTTGCCCTTCTTGCCAAATCTCATCACCCCTTTTATGGGTGATACCTTAAGAAGAACATTCTCACTTGTCTGAAATGACATATCTCTTACCTTATGATCTGCATACTTTTTCTGTCTACTCTGGGCTTCTAACAGCTTAGCTTGAATACTTCTCACCTTATCTTGAACATCCTGTTCCAAATCAACTCCCAAAGGTTTCACATCTTCAGCTTCGAACCACCCTATGGGTGATCTACATCCCCTCCCATAAAGTACCTCAAACAGTGCCATATCTATGCTGGAGTGGTAACTATTATTATAGGAGAACTCACACAAAGGTAAGAACTATCTCAATGCCCTCCAAAATCAATCACACATGCCCTCAACATGTCTTCCAACACTTGAATAGTCCTCTTCGATTGCCTGTCCTTCTGTAGATTGAAGGTTGTACTAAAAGTGATTTGTGTGCCCAACTCATCATGTAATTTCCTCCAAAACTTAAAAGTGAATTGGGTACCACGGTCTGAGATGATATAGAGGGGCACCCCATGCAACCTCACTATCTCTTTCACATATACCTTAGCCAATTGTTCAGCATTATAATCTATTCTTACCGGAATAAAATTGGCTGACTTAGTCAATTTGTCAACCACTATCCAAATAGAATCAAACTTCTCCAAAGTCTTGGGAAGACCAACCACAAAATCCATAGCTATCATTTCCCACTTCCATTATGGAATTGGCATTCTCTTAAGCAAACTTGCATGCCTTTGATGTTCATACTTTACTTGTTGGCAATTTTGACACTTAGCCACAAATTCCGCTATATCTCTCTTCATGCCCGGCCACCAATAAATTCGCTTCAAATCTCGGTACATCTTAGTTACACTCGTATGAATGGAATATCGCAAACCATATGATTCTGTCAACAATTTCTTAATCAAGTCATCAACTCGAGGAACACAAATCCTTTATTTAAAATTGAGCACACCTTCCGCATCAAGAGTGGTCTCTTTTTGCCTTACCAATCACAATTTTCTTCTTAAGTTCATTCAAATTTTCATCCTCAAATTGTTTAGCCTTGATCTCTTCAATGAATGTGGCCCTAATTTCAATGCTAGCTAACACCTCACCACTCTTTGAGATATCCAACTGCATGAACTTAGACTCCAACGTCTGAATTTCCTTAGCCAAGGATCGTTTGGATACACTCAAGCAAGCTAAACTATCCATACTCATCGTTTTTCAACTCAAAGTGTCTGCCACCACATTAACCTTACTCGAATGGTATTGAATGATCATATCATAATCTTTGAGTAACTCCACCCACCTTCGTTGTCTCAAAGTCAAATCCTTTTGAGTGAACACGTGCTGCAAACTACGATGATTAGTAAACACTTCACACTTGACCCCATAGAGATAATGTCGCCAGATCTTAAGAGCAAACACTACCGCTGCCAACTCCAAATCATGTGTTGGGTAATTCCTCTCATGCACCTTCAATTGATGTGATACATCAGCTATAACATTTTTATCCTCCATCAACACAATACCTAAACCAGAATGTGAAGCATCACAATAAACAATAAATTCTTTACTTTCTACCGGTAATGCTATAATAGGTGCAGTGGTCAAGAGAGTCTTGATCTTTTGGAAGTTCTCCTCACATTTTTCAGTCCATTCAAATGGTATCTCATTTTTGGTCAAATTTGCCAACTGAGTGGCAATAGAAGCAAGTTCTTCACAAATCGACAATAATAGCTAGCGAGCCCCCACAAAACTCCTAACTTCCGTCACAGAGCTAGGCCAATCCAATTCTTAACCGCCTCAATCTTTTGAGGATATACCATTACCCCTTCCTTTGAAACTACATGCCCCAAAAATGCAACCCAAGTCAACCAGAAATCACACTTAGAAAATTTTGCATACAACCTTTGTTTCCCAAGAACACCTAGAACAATACGAAGATGGTCGGCATGCTCTTCATCACTTTTCGGATAGACCAAAATGTCATCAATAAAGACTATAACAAATGAGTCAAGAAATGGCTTGAACACCCTATTCATCAAACTCATGAAAGTTGCAGGCGCATTAGTCAAACCAAAAGACATAACTAGGAACTCATAGTGCCAATAGCGGGTTCTAACGTCGTCTTGGGAACATCCTCAGGCCTAATTTTCAATTGATGGTAGCCAGACCTTAGATCAATCTTAGAGAAAACTGATGCACCTCGCTATTGGTCAAAAAGATCATTTATTTAAGGTAAAGGGTACTTGTTTGGAATAGTGACCCTATTCAATTGCCGGTAATCTATACACATTTTCATACTACCATTCTTTTTATTAACAAACAAAATTGGAGCACCCTATGGGGAAGCACTAGGAGTAATAAATCCCTTATCAAGAAGCTCTTGGATTTGAGCCTTAAGCTCTCTTAATTCTGCCGGAGCCATGCGATATTGAGGGATAGAAATGGGATGAGTACCAGGTTCTAAATCAATGCAGAAGTTTATATCTCTATCCAGATGCATACCAGGCAAATAATTAGGTAACACTTTTCTAAATTCTGACACCACAGGAATAGAGTCAATAGATGGAGGCTTAACCTCAACATCCCGAATATGAGCCAAATAGGCCAAACAACCCTTCCCTACCAGTTTACTAGCCTGAATGAAGGATATGATCTTACCTTGCTTAAGCTTGTACACCCTTTCCCACTCTAATTTTTCCCTTCCCAAAATTTCTAGAGTTGCAGACTTAGTATTACAATTAAGCACAACATAATAGGGGGACAACCAAGTCATGCCTAAGATTATATTGAGTCAGTCATATCCAAAATCACCAAATCAGCCCAAGTCTGAAAACCCATAAACAAAATAGGACAAGCAAGATCGACATAGGTGACTATGACACTCTCCAACTAGGGTAGAAACATAGATTGGGGCATCAAGTATATCACAAATCATATCAAATTCTGAGGCAAATTGCACGGATACATAAGAATAAGTAGAACTCGCATCAAATAACACATTGGCCATTCGGTCACAGATAAGAATAAATAGTACATGTAATCACTGTGTCAGACGTTTCTGCCTCGCTCTTGCCCGAAAAGGCATAACATTGACCCATATCATCTTGACGAGCTACTTCCATGCCTGGCTGCACTGTACCTCTGCCTGCATTACCATTTCCCCTACCTCCGCGACCTCACTGATTTCCTTTTCACCCACCTTGTGGACACCCTCTATCATTATTACCATTTCCCGCGGGTACCACTGCTCTAGTCTGCTGCTGCGCGGAATCCATCATGCGCGGATGGGGACAATATTTCCTCATATGCCCAGGTTCTCCACAGTTGTAATATATACGATCAAAAGATGGCATGTTGCCCACCGAAGGTGCGGCTCCTTGGCTATCCTGAATCAAATTATGAGGTGGAGTTCCTGAGTAATTACCTGTAGTGGCGGGCATATCAGATTGAATTGGCCTGGCTACAAGTGTTGGTCTCCCTAACCCCTTGGAGTAAGAACCTTGAAAGTTACATGAGTTATTGGCCCTTTTTGCCAATGTCTTAGCCTGACCGTCTCGCCTCGCCTCACCTCTTCCACTTTCTTAACAAAGTTTGTTACCTCATTAAAGCTCCTCCCTGCAGAGGTCATATGAACAGATAATACCTACAACTCAGAATTTAGTCCCCTAATAAATAAACGGATCCTCTCCTCCTCAGTAGTCACAAATTGAGTAGCATATCTAGACAAGGCATGGAACTTGGCCTCATAAGCAGCCACATACATACTACCTTGCTCCAAAGCCATGAACTCGTCCTTCTTGCGATCTCTCAAAGTCCTAGGCACATACTTCTCTAACAACAGAGCATGAAATTGAGTCCAAGTAAGTGGAGGTAAAACTAAAGATCTGCATTCCACATAAGCTCTCCACCACTGCTTAGCCTCACTTTGAAGTTGAAAAGTCACGAACTCAACGCTATGTTGATGGACAATTCCCAACTTATGAAGCCTCTCATAGCAATCTAGAATGAATTCATATGCAGCCTCACTCTTAGAACCAAAAAACACATGCGGTTTCAACTTCAAGAACTTATTCAACATCTCATGCTCATTACCAGTCATAACAAGACTCAATAAAGGACGGAAGAAAGCGTCATTACCTCCAGTTCCACCCACCTTGGGCACAGTGATAACAATATGGGGATTGACAAGAGCTTGAGTTGCAGGAACAGAAGGAAGCATTCCAAGACCAACCAACCCTTTCAAGAATGACATGATCTGCTGAGCTAACACTGGGTCGATGGGAAGAATACATGTAGTCTCAGCCTGCATCTCTTTCTCTTATCTAATATTCTCCTCCTCCTCAACTTCTACATTCTCCTCTACCTTATCATGGTGCGCAAGATGGGCCTCATTTTTGGGAGCATCTCCAACCGGTGCTCTATCCCTAGTAGGCAATGCCCTTCCTCGGCCTCTACCCTTAGCTCTTCGTCTACCCCTGCCTCGGCTGCGACCTCTCGTTACAGATTCCTAGCTGGAGCATTGACGGGAGCTACGGGACTGACGCCATTGAATCTAGTATTAACCATCTGCAGACAGAAGAGTGAAGGTTGTTAGATACCAATTTGAATCGCCAGATACCAATTGGAATCAAGTTATAGCACGAAAGAAGACAAGAGAAGACAAAGAGATTTCCTAAAGTCTTATAGCCTCTTGAAGAAAAGTACAGATGTCTCTGTACCATTCCGCAAGACTCTACTAGACTAGTTTTGGTACATCGAGACCAACGAACCTAAGCTCTAATACCAAATTTGTCACGATCCAGACCATCGTGATTGGCACCCATACTAACCCTCCGATGGGAGAACCATTTATACTAATCAACTAACCAACTTAATAAAAAATATTAAAGCATTTAATGTTACAGGAGCAAGTTAAATGCTAAGGTAAGAAATAGGGAGTTCCCATAAACTCCAAACAAAAGTCTAACAACTAAACAAATGAGGAAATACTACCTAGAACCTGAAAGTCAATGTACCAAAACTCTAACAAGATCCATAAATCTAAACAAGAAGGGTTACAACCCCAAACTAATGTACTAACAACTAACTAGAAAGTCTAAGTTTAAAATATGGACTTAAACAGAAAGAGAACTCATGGCAGCCCAGAAGAACTGGCTCACCCTTGAATTCGAAGTGATCACTGATCTTCTAAGCGAGGTCTGTCAATAGCTGCCTGAAGATGCCCTGTACTCAACAAAAAAAGAGCAAGTGTAGTATCAGTACACAACCATAGTGTATTGCTAAGATCACGCGGCTATCCCACTAAGTGCAACATACATAAGTCAATACAACAATACAATAACATGCATACATCGAACATATACAATATCATCAACATTTACGAACAACGAACAATTTCACGATTCTCAAATATCACAGTTATATCAATCCATTGGTCCTCTCATGGAATCCAAACTCAAACTGTTAGCATACCGAAATGTGGTACCCGATCCAATAATTATGCCGGAACGTGGCGACCGATCTCACTATTATGCCAAAACGTGGCAACCGATCCAATTTAGTGTGTCGGAACGCAACACCCGATCCATTTAACAAGCCACAATCACAATCACAAAGTACATTCTCATAATCATACAATCAAGTCATGATTCATGGCATTCATCATTCATCTTTCCTCATTTTCAATTAGTGTTATCAATAATGCAATATTCGCATACATACATGTATTATATTGAAGCAAGAACAAACATACATCACACAACATGAAGTCACAACCATTATTTACCTCAAAACAAGCTTGAATCCCCTAAGAAACTTGATTCTTTCCTTTCCGGATTCGTTCTGCGTGTTTTTGGTCTACAAATAATTAACATAGCATGGGAATCAATAAATAATAACTAATTGCCCGAATTACTAACAATTCTATCAACCCTAGATCATACCCATGATCCTTATACCCAGATTAGGGCTTTTTCCACCATAATTTCCATATCAAAACCCTACCCCATCCATAATTACCCATTAGATTACATTCTACGGATCAAAAACGGATTCGGGGAGTGAAAATTTTACCTTTAGCCTCAAGAATGGTGAAAAACTGTCAAGAAAAGCCCTGGATTTGTTCCTTAGCTCTCAAGTTCAAAAAATGCAGAATAAAATATTTTTGGGGTTTATTTCTATCTTTAAATCGCGTTTGTCCCGCCACAGCGACCTCACCCCGCTACAGCGGCCCTGCTCTGACGGCAGAAAATATCACTATAGCGGCTTGCACGGAATAGTGAGCAAAATTAATAATTTCAAGACTCTATTTCACAACATACCTTCAACCAACGACACTCAGAAACTACCTATTCACGCTAAGAACAACTTCGGGAGTTTTACTCACCCGAATTCAATTCCGTAAAGTTGTACGGGTTTCTTAACATCTTAGCTATCAACTCATGTAATTAAAATCATAATTAAATCAGCCAATCACTACCAGATTTTCCTAGACTTTAATGACTTCGATTTCATCCAAATCTGGACTATGTTGGAAAAATCCAAGCTACTACGAAAATAAATTTGGCCCAAAAATTTTCCCCATTGGCTTTTTTATAATGACAGGAACAAGTTGTTACATAATGATATCTGAACATTGAATGCACGAGTATCTAATAGGGTTGAATAAAATAAATAACTGAATGAAAATCATTTAATGCTCTTACTATAAGGATGCAATAAAAGTAAATACTGAACTAATATATATATATATATATATATATATATTACTTTACTGAGAGTTTCTTTAACCGACAACCATTACTATTAGTCTCGTGATGATACAACATCTCTCTCACTCTGCCAGAATTGTCATATACCTTGTGGGGGGGGGGGTATAGAGCAAACTCAACTCATAGATCCATATAAAATCTTTCTTCAGGCTGGTGAGGAGTTTCCCGAATGTCAGTACGACCTCATCCTATGTTGGCTACATAGTTTATGGGGGTTGTGAGTTATCTGAACTCTTTCCCAAATCATTGTTCAATTATCACTCCCAAAATATATAATTGTATGTTCATGTAAAATACTCAATGTGATGATATAATTACACAAAAGGTCCTCTTTAAGAGGTAGCAAAACTATACTCAATCTTTCTGAAATACTCTGAATACTCTATATACTTTTTTGAAAATAGTACTCTATTTTCAATGTGAAAAATAATACCCTTCTTTAAGGGGTAACTAAACTTCTTTTTATCTGGTTGAAATGCTTTTGAAATTTGTTTACACTCTTCTTAAAACCAATAGTTCTTTTCTCAATGTGAAAATAATACTTTTGGAACCATTTGTGTTCTCTTAAACTCTTCTCAAAAAGTACTTTAAAATTCCAAAATCAATGCATGGAAATAAATGCACAAAAAGGCTTTGAATAAAAAATCTCATCAACTAGGGTTCATGCGAAATATAAGCATGAACAACAATTCAAGGATATATATATCAAAACATCATAATTAGCAGATCAAACTCGAAATCAGAACTTAATTCGATTTTTGAGAAAATCATGAAACTTTGAGTAAAACACTAGATTTAACTCTTACTGGATGAATTTAGATGTAGGGTGTAAGGACGGACTCAGTCCATCACTATAAATAGCCTTACATACATGAAAGAACAGTTTGGAAGCCTTGAAACCTTTTTTTTTTTTTGTCTTCTGTGTAGTTTTATTTTCAAGTTGGGGAGTTGAGAGCATAGAAATAAAAAAAAAATTGAGTACTTGGTGGGATATATTTCTCTAATTGAAGTTAAAACATCATGACTTGGGCATAGAAAAAGTGGGAAAAGACAAAAAAAAAAACTCACTTTAAAATTTGTCCAAAACCTTCCATGGGGCCATCTAAGGTTCGTGGTTTGATCTACAGACCGTAGATCCCATCCGTAGAATTCACATTGAAATTTTAATGCTGAAAAGTTCATTCTACGGGCCCAAACTTCCCTTTTCGATGGGTCTTCAAATCAACATAATCCAAATAAATATGGAATCATAATAAGAATTCAAGAACAACAACACTCATATCATTAATTTTAAAAATTGGGTTCAAATCGACCCAAAAGTCATTCTCGAGAACTATGATTAAATATGCAAATTTATATAGAGTCATGTATTCATGTTACCCAAAAAAATTTAAACTCATTAGTGAAAACCACATTAAAAAACGAGTTGAAACCAATCTTAAATCATATTTTTTCATAAACATCAAGTTATTACAGAAATCCCCAAAGTTTGAATTCAAAAACAATGATTAATTAGCAAAATCTTGAAATAATTAGTGAGAAATGGAGATGGGGAGTTAAAAATCGTTATCCAATTGAAGAATCTTGAAAATTCACTTTAGCTCTACTGAGCTCGTAATGTTAAGAAATGGTAAAATAGGAATGAAACCCCAATTTTGAAAAAAAAAAAACACTCTTCAGGTCACATTCACTCTTCGCGATTGCATCCCCCTACCTCGCGATTGCGATGCGTAAATCCTGATCAACTCATTAATTGATCATCGCGATCATGATGCATGATGATTCAAAGCTAGCGATCGTGATTGATCCACATGATTTTGACGTTTAACAAACAAACACATTCGCGATCGCGAGGGATAACCCCAAAATCGTGATGAACAAAATCACATCCACCAGACAACAACATCAACAAATATCAGGACTCAACAAAAATCACCAAATAGACCCTCAAAATCCATTTGGAACTCCAAGCACACAAATTAAATATGCTATCCAACTAAATTCGACGTTCCGGACTCAATGAAACCGTCAAAATACGGATTTGAGTTCTCCTTGACTCAAAACTCGCTAAAGTTGCAACAAACTAGCTTCTACTCAAAAAAATAAACTACCCTTAGAACCTTTAAAAATTAAAATAAAACCTCACTTATTCCTTAAATCATCCCCGAATTCAATGGAATCGTCAAAAATACAATGCGAGCGTCCAAACTCCGAATGTCGATCAAAGTCAACTCTTGGCCTAAATATACTTAAACTTTCAACTCAAAGGCTAATTGTTACACCCCCAGGAAATTTTTGAGCTAAGACTTGAACCATCCTTCGTAGTGAGTAAGTTTTTACAAAGGAATTTAAAATTTTCCTAAGTGTTAAGGTCACTAGATATAGCACCTTGAGGTCCAAAAAGAATTAAAGAGAATTCATTCAAGTCATTCCTAGGTTCATTTAAGTTTTGGGTCAACTTCAAACGACCATAAATTTCAGTACAAAATGAGTTAGGTGGACCATAAGATATCAAATGAAAGGTGTTTGAATTATCTTTCCAACTCCATTGAGTTTGTTAATTTTCGAGCATGTATGAGGGAGATATGCTCATTTGAAGTCAGGTTGTCTATTTAAGGAAAGTTACCCAGATTTAAGAGGGGAATTTTGGTCTTTTCCTTACCTATCATATTTAATTTGATTTTAGTAATTAAATAGGGGGTCTAAACTGATTTGGTTCAGTTTACACAATCATAATTCACGCTAGGGTTTTAGAAAAGAGTTCAAGAAGAGAAAAAAGAAGAAAAAAGGAGAAAGGTCAAGGTTTCATCAAGTTCTTGAGGTTTCGTTGCGAATTTCGCCAAGGGTTGGATCCCTAAGAGGTATCAGGTATGTAAGCCCCATAGTGTTGGGTTCTTTCTCCCACGCGCCAATCATGATTAATTCAGTGTAATTTCGTTCTTGAAAGTAAAGGATTTGAGTTCTAAATGCGTTTTGTTGAAGTTTCTTTCATAATATTGATTGTTGAGGATTTGATGAGTTCTTGAGATAATCGTATGAGTTAATCTAAGTATTAGGGAAGAAACTATTCGATTCTAGATGAATTAGGGTCAAAAAATGAGTAAGGAAAATTCATCGGGTTTTCTGGGTGGTGCTTGAGGAGATGCGCCACCAATACGCCAGGGGTGGCTGGCGCGTTGTGCCAGCCAGTACACCAAGAATAATGCTCTGTAGTTTAGGGATTGGCACCCCACGCCACTCAGTACGCCAGGGTCGCCTGCCCCCACCTGTTCTCCGTCGTTTCGTCCGTCTGAGTTCTTTCGAAGGGTACCTTTACTTCCATTTGATTCTAAACACTTTAAACTACTTCTAAGCACCTATAAATCATTCGTAACATGAATCATAACGTTGAATTCATAATTCAAATTCAATGTAGAGTTAAGAGCCAAGTCTTAAGAGTTCTTTCGAACAATTTTGAGAAAGTCCCTTTGAGCCCTTTTGAGGAGTCTTCTACAACTTTTAATAACTTGTTTCAAGACTCGAGCAAGTGAGTATGAGAATGAGGAGAATGTATTCATAAGCCTACATTATCATCACGAGATCCTTCATATCATGAATCATAACTCTTGAATTCATAATTCAAATTCAAGAGAGAGTTAAGAGTAGAGTTCAAGAAAGTCTTTGAGTTCAAATTGTGAATCCTTTGAGATCAACTATCTATTTGAGCTAAGTTTTGAAGAAGTAAGTATAAGAATGAGAAGAGTTGTACACATGCATTTCATATTGTTATTTAGACCCTTGAGTCGAGTCATTCATGCCCATAAATTCCACACGAACTTCATAAATTGAGCATTTTAAGAGGAGTAGTGTATTCAAGTTCTAAGTCTTGAGTATTGAGTTCCTAATCCTTTTGAGATTATATTTCTAATCATGGGGTTATTACATGTTACCCATGAAGTCTTTGAGTTGAGTTGTTCATGCCTATAATTTCGCATGAACCCTATGAGTCGAGCATTCTTGAGATGAGAAGTATCATCGAGCCCTTGAGTTGAGTAGTTCATGCCCATAATTCTGCATGAACCCTCTGAATTGAGTATTCTTAAAATGAGTAGTATCACTAAAGTTCTTGAGTTTCAAGTTGTTGAGTTTCAAGTATTGAGTTATATGCATGGTTATTGAAAACCTTGAATTGAGTCGTTCACGTCTATAATTCGGCATATTTTATGAAGTCTTTTTATAAATTATTTTAAAACTTATTTTAAGACTTGAGCATATGAGTTTGAGGAAGAGTACAACTGAGTTAATTTTCTTTAAAATGGTATATGGAACTGTAACACCCCGTATCCGAAACAGACCAAAAATGTAGATTTTGAGAAGTTGTAGGTGCAACCCACGGTTGCCATCCACGGACCGTAGGTCAGACCACAACCTGTGCTGGTGGTCCGTGATTCATCACTGCAACCCCTCCCTAAACCCAGTACAGAAAATCGACTAAGTCTCGACCCACGGACAGACCTACGGTCCGTAAGTCAGACCACAGTCCGTGGATCAAGACCCTTTTACCCAGCCTCTGACATGAACTACGGCCTACCAGCACGGATCGTCTTTCGATCTACGGTCTGTAGATCTGACCGTAAGTGAGGATCAGTAGCCAGTTAGAGGAAATTGTTGATTAGGTCAACTTCAAATGGTCATAACTCTTAGAACAAAACGAATTAGGTGTCCTATGACCTATCATATGATAGATAATTGAATCCTCTTTCCAACTCCACCAAGTTTGCTAAAATCTGACCTCCGAGTAAAACGTTATGCTCGTTTTAGTGAAGCCCTGTCGAGCAGACTTGACCTACAACCCCAATCTATGGACCGTAGATTGAACTACGACCCGTAGGTCCAATCTGTCGGTCACTCTGACAGCAGTTAAGTCAGGGGTCTTTTGGTCTTTTCCTATTTCGTTGGACCCCTAAGATACGTCGTTTATTCCCTAAATCATGAGGTTTTAGTCAGTTTAAGCCTAGAAACATAACTAGAACTTACCTAAGTCAAATCATTCTTCATAACTTAGAAAATTAGAAGTGTAAGAAGAGAAAGAGGCGACCAACCCTAACTCCAAGAACGCAATAAGTTTTTTTCAGTTCCAGCCCAGAAATCAAAGGATTTCTCCATGAAATTCGTCACCAGGTATGTGAGATTTCACTAGTGGGTTCCTTTCGCCTATTAGGTCCCTAGAATTCAGTCAGGTTCTTGATTTCATGATTATGAACAGACTTAGGGTTTCTAGAATTTCAACAGATCATCATGAATTAGTTATTTAAATGTTCCAAATCAGATTATCATGTTATGGCTCGGTTTATTGCATGAATTTTGGAACCCTAGCTATGTATTTCTTTAGTTCTTGAATTACACATGCTATGTCAGATATTTCAGTATTCAGTTATACATGCTTCAGTTTATGAATGCATCGTTATCAGATTAATTGTTGCATTCTCAGTTTTGCATGTTCAATTTTGAGTTATCCAGTATTACAGAAATTCAGTCATAATGCGTTAATCACTTAATCTATTGGGAGTAGCATAATATCGAGTTGGACTAGGGTTCAGCGTACCCATATAGTCCCAAAACTACGATCTACGTAGGTGTAAGTCCCCTCTGTGGGCATCATTTTAGTGATCACGCCAGCATGCCCTACACCTTTAGCCTGGTGTATTGGGTCCTCTCAATGGGGTGTATACATTGGACTCCACATGTAGCTCATGTGATTTTATGTCGGTTATTAGTAGCTCCCACAGTTCAGTCAGATTCTATTGCATTGACCATGTATCAGTATATTCAATATTCAGTCTCAACATGTTATAAATTGGTCATTGCATTCAGTTAGCTCAGTATTCAGTTTCTATATCATGTTCAGATTATTTTATTGTTTTATTGCTTTGTTAAGTTATATGTTATTTCAGCTTTACTTTATCATGCATGCTCAGTACTTTTCAAGTACTGACGCATATGTGCGCTACATTTTCTCGTGATGTAGGTTCAAGTTCTCAGCATCCAGATCACGCTTAGATCGATTCCCGATCTCCAGTCTAGCAGAATCAGTGGTGAGTCCTCGTTCTCCGAGGACAATAATTATGAGTTTCTTTTCAATATTTTTTAGTCCTTTAGCTTCAGTTTTGCTAGACTTAGCTGGGGCCTGTCCCAGCATATCTAGTTAGTTAGAGGCTATTTTCAGACATAGTTAGATTCAACTTAGTATTGAGTTAATATCTTCTTTGTATTAAACTCATCAGTTTTCATTCATCTCAGTTATTGTCACGACCCACGCCTAGGGCCTAGACGTGACCGGCGAATGGGGAACCCGAAGGAACCCCAAACAAGCCTCATAGCGTATCATTACACATCCTTGGTCGCGGAAGCAATTAAAATGACCATAAGCAATAAGCATAATCAAGGGGGAAATCGGGACTAAGGGAGCAAGAGAAAAAAAAATGAATGATACATAAATACCATAGATGAGTCAAACTCAAGCATAAAACACAACTTGTCCAACACCACCTCTAAACATGGGTACTTAGCGGGGGCCAAGACAAACTACCGGGCTCACCCTCATAGTCAAAACATAACTAAAAAGGAAAAGTCTTATACATAGCAAAAGATCATAAGCAACGTCCCCGGAATGGAGGACTCACCAATAACCTCGATAGAAAATCGTATTAGCCACGCGGATGAGGATGGTCAAGCGGTGCTCTGGTCCCTACATGGTGACATCATGTAGGCATAGAGTATGCATTAGTACGTTTGAATGTACTAAGTATATGGGATGCAATGCAATGCTACAATAGATGGACATCATAGGAAAAATGCATAATCATACCCGATAGATAGCATATTAATAAAATGATATGTATAATGATGCTTACATGAAAATCATATTTAGTGGGACGTAGTACATGTGTGGCGAGTGACCATCAATATAATATTTCCAAGGCCTACCACCCCCTTGGAGAGGCGAAAGAGGTACAAACCCCTCAATGTGGTTACTCGGGCCTACCACCCCCCGAGCTAGGGACCAAGGTACAAACCCCTCGATGTGGTTATACGGGCCTACTACCCCCCGTACTAGGCAACCAAGGTACCAATCCCTCGATACGGTTACCCGGGCCTACAACCCCCCGAGCTAGGCTTGGTCGACTCACAACACTTATATAGAGAAAATCATATACATGTATCCATTTCATCATCATTTCAATGATTATATGACCATCCGACTCATATGACGTACATTGGACCTTCCATTTCCTAAGAATTCTATAAGTGGGCATTTTATCAAACACATGGTGGGCATAGTTCATGTAAATAAAATCATGTATTTCAAGAGTACTAAGTCCAACCAATTCCAAAATCCATATAAATCAGCCCACCAACAACATACATATATATAAATCAACCTTCATAATTTGATCATGGAAGCATGAAAACCATAAACATCACATAATAATTCCATTTCATGATAATATGCAAAATAGACCATAATAGGGTGTGTAGTAGTAATTCCATACTTCAAGAGTTCATAAATAACCATGAAGACCCATAAACTTGAAGTAAAAATAGAGGATAAATTGTTGGACTTGTGGAAAGGAAGGTTTCCACAATCAAACCCACATACCTCAACTTTGGAGAATCCTTGATGAAGATTGGAATGGAGAATTGAAGCTTGAGATTGAGTCTTGAATCCGGAATTAGAGCTTGAGATGTTTGAATTTGGTTGAGGATCTTGGTGGAATTTTGGAGAGGGCTTAGAGAGTGTTTTTAAAGTTAAAAAAAATGACTAAGTATGGGACATTTATAAAAAACGTCCCCAACCCGCCTGAAAAAAAAAGCTCACTGGAAATTGCAAATCTGCACAGACAGGTTTTACGAAAATGGTCATAACTCCCTCATCCTAACTCGGAATGAGGTGAAACCAAGTGCGTTGGAAAGCTAATTCAAAGAGCTTTAATTTAATATGTTGTGGCCCTTCCAGTTCCTTATGTGCTAAGAGATATGCCCCTTTAAAGTTGACCCTCCAAATCGCATTTTTTGCGATTTTCGAATTTTGATACGGTTGCTCTAAAATTCGGGTTAGACCCATTTCCCACTCAATTTGACCCCCTGAATAAGAATATGATGTCGAATTTCCGAAATCATGCACGGATCTTGAGATATATGGAAATTACAATTATAGGTGTTTCTTAAGCACATTTTCGGGCATTTTTGGGGTCGTTTCAGTTATAGTATATGGGTATTCCCCATCTTTTCATTTTATTTATGATTATAGCTTCCGCACAGTTTCTATTAGTCAGTTTATCTTTAGTATGCTCATGATCATGCCGGCAGAGTTTGCTTGGGATCACTTGTGGTCCTAGGTCCCGTGTCCGCGTCTTGGGGGTAGTCTCGGGGCGTGACAGGAACTAAGTATTCACAAGAGTAAATGTTTTCACATTTAAGATGAGAGGAAACACCGATTTCTAAAAGAGTTTTCATGAGCAGTTTTAGTACTATGTCTTTTAAGAGAAAGATTTTTTGAGTAATAATCTCAAACCACAGAAAAAAAGTTATGTTTTTAAATATATGAGCTAGTTACATTTTGGGAGTAGTATTGAGCACCGATATGGGTACGAGTTCATATAACTCAAGTCTCCATAAACCATCTAGCCAACGTGGGTAGAAAGGGTCATACTTTTTAGATTATTCCTTAATGTTTTTTAGCACAGACTAGTGGATCCACTTAGTAGTAAGTTCTATACCCCGGCAAAATATAAGACAGTTCTGACAGTGTGGGTTAGACGTTGTATCATCACATAGCTCATAGTGATGGTTTTCGGTTAGAGAATCTCCCACAAAGTTATATTGTATTTTTATATACAAATTGAGTTATTATAATGTTTTAACAGCTTTCCATATACATTACATCTTTTATTGTTGCTTTATCCTTGAGTATCTTGAGTTGAGTTGAGTTAAGTGAGTTGAGAAGAGGTATGTATGTTTCTTTTCCATCGGTTCAAGCTTATGTTTATGCTTTAAAATTCCCCTTACATGATTGTATATTTCATGTACTGAGCCATTTGGCCTGCATCGTTTCATGATGCAGATATATGTATTCAGGATCATCAACAGACGCTTTATTGATACCACTTGCAGTTCCAGTTAGCTATGGTGATCCTCCTTGCTTTCGAAGGATTTTAGTTACTTTTCAGTTTCGTCAGGATGTCATGGGTCTTGTCCCGACTTCCATCTTTTTCATTTAGAGTCTTCATAGATAGACAATGGAGTTTGAGAAGTCTGTTCATTTATTTTGTTAAAATATTTTAAAGACTTGAGTTGCCTATTTCTGGCGAGTTGAATATACTGTTTTATTCAGAGTTAATCTTTTGAGTTAAAGATTTTGTAATTGAGTTCAATGAATTTTTTCAGTTTTAAGCTTTGTATGATTGAGTTAGTCTTTCGCTTGTAGTTAGCCAGGATGAGGGTTCGCTTGGGGACTAGAAATGGTTCTCAAGTGCCGGCACGTCCAGGGTGTAGGCTCGGGTCGTGACACTAATTCCACAAAAAGACTTCAAAACTGAAATCAACAACACTCATAGATCAAATTCCGCATTTCAAAGTTGATGCAATCGAAGAAATTCCATTTCGAGACTTGTAGCTCTAGTTGTTACTAGAAACCACTTTTAACAACTTTATGTCTCTAAAACTCACAACTTTTCAATCAAATTTCAAAATCAATTTCGTAAAATGATCAAACAAGACTCGGTGCAACTATCAGGAGGGATAAAATGGTAATTCTTTTTGAAAATTTCCAAAAATGACCTTCGATGACATTACACAAAATCAATCTGGTAAACTGACCAACATGACTTGGGAAAAATATGGGAGGGAGGGGGAGGGGTAAAATGGTAATTGTCCAAAAACTTCTAAAAATGACCTCTAGAGTCATTACAAAACAACAGAAAAGGGACTAAAATATCCACAACTATGCAAATTGGTACAAAATTAACCTTTATCTACCTATCGGGCCTAAAATCCCCCCGATGTCAACCTTTTAACTCCTTTTCTTTAACCGCCTAAATGATAACCCCAATTAACAACTTCATTAATTAAGTGTCACTATCCTATTGGCTACCCTAACAATTAATTAAACCAATTAAAAAGACCACCAAATACCCATCCGCTCCGCCCAAAAGCCTCACCCGTTAAAATTCTTTTAACTCAACCCTTCATCCCCAAATCTAAACGAAACATACGTTCATCTCCTCTCTTCATCATCAAAGCTCTGTTGAAACTCAATTTTTTGGCCAGTAATTTGAAGTTGTTACTCTTCGTGCAGTGCTGAAACTTAAATTTTTTCACAAACTAATTTAGATCATTTTAATTAAACACGAGCTTCCTGCTTGATCATTAAATAAACGAAGAAGGGTCTAAAATGCGCCTCAAGTATTTGAATTGGTACAGAACTATCCTCCATCCACCTATTGGCCCTAAAATACCCCTGACGTCTACCTTTCGGCTCAAAAATACCCTCGATGTTAATCCTTTGACTCATATTTGCCCTTATTTTTAATAGCTCCCTTAAAGTAAAATTATTAAATATTTTTTTATTATATTGCTTAATGTGATTGGTCCAAATTGAAATCCTTCTCAAATAAATAATAAAAATGATATTTTCAAAAATTCTATTTTCTATAAAAACCACTTATGATTCATATTTTGACCTGGTACATTTGGAAATAATATTGAAAAAAATTAATTAATTTCATGATATCTTCCTATTGGTCTATTTTAAATCAACTCCAACTTATTATAACGTAACCCAACTCATAAATGGCTATCCAACTAAAATCCATACTTACCCCAACTAATTGTCAATCTAAAAAAATTATTATTTTCATTAATATAATATTTTTTCTCAATTATTCAAATGTCTTGTTCATTTTCTCTTTTATTCCTTTTTAATATCTTATTCTTAATTAGGATATCCGGGACTCAAACTTGAAATAAACTCACATAGTTATATTCTTTTAATTAGTATTATTGTCATGATGAGATGAGGGTGGGGGTAAGAGAAATGATTATTTTTATTCTTTTATTTTTAATTTTGGGTACACACAAAAGAAAAATGTAATATTTGTACATATTTGCTTAATTAAGTCATCTTTTATTGAACTAATTATTTCTATATGAATGCATCGTTATTTCCTCCTTTTTTTCTCTCTTTTTTTTTCTTCATAAATTTTAAAAAATAATTAAAATGGTGGACAAGATCCAAATAGAAAAAAATTGGAAGAGATAGGAAGTGAAGGGCCGGAGAGGGAGGACTGTAGAGAGTAGAAACCGAACCTTTTTATAATTTTAAATTACTATGAAATTCAAAATCAAGTCAATCATGTGAACTTATATATTAAGTAATTTCAAATTATTTTAATGGAAAGGCCTAAAATGCCCTTAAACTATGGGATTTGGTACAATATTACCCTCTATCCACCTAATGAGTATGATCCGTTAGATATAAGGGTATTTTTGAGCCGAAAGGTGGACGTCAGGGGTATTTTAGGGCCGATCGGTGGATGGAGGATAATTTTGTACCAATTCAAATACTTGAGGGGCATTTTAGGCCCTTCTCCGTTAAATAAAAAATACTTTAGGTAAACTTGGATGTAAAATTGAAACGCATAATTATTATGAGAATGAAAAGGCTCGAGAAAAGATATTAAAAGCTTTTACTTTTCTAGCTTGTGATGTTTTTGAAGTGTGTATTTCCCTATGCAAAAAAAACATTAGTTTTCAGTATAAATAGTTTGTTATTAGTTAGCTAGTTAGATTCGACTGCAAGTTTAGTTAATTGGATACTCATTAACAAGTTAAATGTCTACCTATTAAGCTAAAGTCATTGCATATAAACATTTGAGCATTTAATCAATAATCTTTAGGTGATCGAGAGACTTGTTATTTCATATGTTTGTATTTAAGCTGCTATTTGAGTTTTTAGTAAAAAAAATTATTGGAACTTGCTGCTTTTTATGTTTAAATCCAAGCTGCAAAGTTCAGGTTGTAGCAACTTCCAATTGCTAGACAAAACAATTGAGTTTCAACAGACCTTTGATGATGAAGAAAAGAAGCTATGTGTGTATGTTTAATTTTATTTAGGTTTGGGGGATGAAGGGTTGGGTTAAAAGAATTTTAACGGGTGGGGCTTTTGAGTGGAGCAGGTAGGTCTTTGGTGGTTTTTTTTTAATAAGTTTAATTAATTGTTAGGATAATCAATAAGATAGTGAAACGTCACTAATGAAGTTGTTGATTGAGGTTATCATATAGGTCGTTAAAAAAAAGGGTAAAAAAAAAGCTATAAGGTTGACGTCGAGGGTATTTTAGACCCGATAGATAGATGAAGGGTAATTTTGTACTAATTTGCATAGTTAAGATGTATTTTAGGCCCTTTTCCAATAAAACAATTATGAAAAACAAATTGAATTAATGAATCCGAAATCAAATTTTAAAAATACTATAAATATATCTCTAATCTTTTGAAGAACATGAATTACATTAATGGAAGTGGGAGCAACCACATATTCCGGGAACAAAATATGTGTGGCTGATCTTCTCAGCGTAAAATGCACAACTTTTTTTTTGTAGTGCTTCCAATGTTTGTATCTAAAGTTGTTTGGGCGGAACTATGTATTCTAGGAAGTTATCAATTTGTAACAACTATGTAAATGAGCAAACTCTAGACCCACCTCTTAACAATCTTATTGCTTGCAACGGGCCCTCCATGCTACATTCCTAAATTTTACATTTATATAAGGAATTTTTTTTTAAATGTCAATATTTTAGCATTTAATAGGATTCCTTAGCCACATTTTCAATATTTATTAAAAGTGTCAATATTTTAGTTTGTTATATATCTTATTTATGTATTTCTTAATTTGTTTAATCTGAAAGAATACAATTATTTAATAACATAAGGGAGAAAATCAAGGGAGAAAATATTTCAAAAAAAGGTAAATATCACTCAATTTTCTCATCAGTTACATTTTGTTTAAAGAAAACTCAAACGTGTGCCTTTTTCACAATGTATTTTTGTTTTTCAGAATTTTGTAACCTTTTTAAAATCGTATTCATTCCAATATGTATATTATTTGTATTCATTATAGTTTTCATGTTGTATTTTGTATAATGAAACTTGTATTTTTTTTTATTTGTTTGTATTCATTCTAATAGTTATGCCAAATGAATCTATAGTTATTTGAGAAACGTATTTGTATTCATGCATTTTTTTCTTCAAAATCTTGTATCCTTTCTTAAGTCGTATTTATTCCAATATGTATTTTATTTGTGTTTGTATTCATTCTAGTTTTTATGTAGTATTTTGTATAATAATATATAAAATACAAAAAACAGTATGATGAAAAAGTGAGAATGAAATGTAAAACTGAAAAAGAATAAGTGAATATTTGTTGCAATCATTCTTAATTAAAATACATAACTAGTTGACATAGCTTTAGAATGTATACAAATTAGGAACAATACCAGATTCATAAACTATGCAACATGATTTTTGAATGAATACAAATATTAATAGCATACATACGGTTTTGAATACAAATTGAGAAAGGATACAAAATTCTTAAAACAATTATCAAAACAAACCAATAGGAAGTTGTTCTTCCTATAAATAAAAAACATATCTAGTTGACATACCTTTGGGATGAATTCAAATTAGGAACAAATATAAGATTCATATCTATGCAACATGAGATTTTGAATGAATATAAATATTAATAGCATGCATACATATTTGAATATTAATTGAGAAAGGACACAAAATTCTATAAAAAAAAACTATAAATACAAAACAAACTAATAGGAAATTGTTCTTCCTCAACTTGGTCTTCAACAAGTTTTTCGAAATCTTCAGGACCCAATTTTGAAAATCAAAAGATACTTGGTGACAATGTATTTACCTTTATCAGTGAGTGAAAAATATTTTGAAGGAATTGTGAGATTTCTTGAACAAATTGGAGGAAAGTAGAAGAGGTGATTTTCTTAGACAAGAAAAGGAGAGAACAATGGTGAAAAACTCAAGAGAGAGAAAGGAAGAAATTGGGGTAAAAACCTAGAAAGAGGGGAAAGTGGGTAATGAGAGTTTTTTTTCCTTCTTTTTAACGTATAAGGAGTAAAATTAGTTGAATGTAAGGCCTGATTTGAGAAATAAAAGGAAAGAAAATCAATTGGGTACATTTTATTTGCTAAAATATTGACATATTGACATATTGACATATTGACATATTGACATTTTCAATAATTATTTTAAACTGTAGATGTTTTTAATAATTATGTTAGGGAGTTTGACTAATTTGCTAATTTTCCCTTTATATAATGCTTATCCTTGTGACAAAAAAGAAGAAGATAATGGAGGTTTGTAAAGGGTATAAATTATTTTTTTAGTAAAAACTAATAAATTTGTGGTGTGAGGTTGATGTGGTGTACGCGTGTAGAAGAGCTCACACTATGAAAGTGGTATAATGATTTTCAATGTGATATTAAATTCACTTATGTATAGGAGTACGATATCGACTTTTAGGATAGCTTTATGGTACACTTTATATATATATTATAAATTAGAATAATTAATAATTGACAAAAGAGAGTTGCTCGAATAATAAATATCACTCATTTTCAATTTTAAGATTATGAAATTTCAATCATCATACCACATAAATTGAGACCTAGAGAGTATTAATCAAACCTCAAAAGTAAATATGAGTCATCAGGTCACTCTGGTGTGAAACTATGTAAGTTGATTGTCATTTTTTCTTGTTATTTTTAACATATATAAAAGAGACATTTTTTTTGTATTTCATTTTAAATATTAATTATTTATTTCTCAAATCATTTCCAAGACTTAATAAACATCAATTAAAGGGAGGGGGTCTGCATTTGTTTTATTGTTTGATTTCATATTATTCAATTTGAGTTTTTTGATTTTTCATTTTGAAAAAGTGTGACCTAATTCGAATCAAAATAAATTTGGTTTGATTTGATTTTTTTCGATTCGGTCATTTAGTTATGTCAATAATAATAACATAACTAAATTTATATTTGTAATTTGCAAAAACAAAATATATATACAAGGAGAAATATTAATATTGAATCTCTTAAATATACTTTCTAATATACATCACAAATAAAACTTTTTTATTTTTTGGATAAACACAAATATAACTGAAAACACAATACTTAAAAGTATAACAATTATACATGTCGAAACATAAAAAATAAATAAATCATAATAAAAGACAATAACTTAAAAAAGACGAAAGTGGTTACCTACAACTTAATTCTAAACCAAAATATTATATATGTAATTAGTATATATATAAATAATTTGATCTTTTTGGTTTTTATTTTTCTATATTTCAAAATCAAACCAAAAAAACAAATCAAAAACCAATTCAAATTAGAATTTGGTTCAATTTGATTTGATTTTTCAGTTTAATCCAAATGACGCATAGCCTAATTAAAGGTTAATATTATAATAAAATATACATATCTGTCATTATTTTAATTTTCAAGACCTGCAAATACAAAATAGATAAGTAAAAATAAACGGACTTAGAGCCCGTTTGGATTGACTTAAAAAAAGTAACTTTTTAAAGTGCTGGAACTTATTTTTAAAATAAGTAGTTATGTGTTTGGATAAAAGTGCTGCAGTTGAAAAAAAAGTTGTTGATGTGTTTGGCAAATAAGTGCTGGTAAGCACTTTTTTTTATCAAAATGTCTGAAATACCCTTTAAGCTGTTAACATGATAAAAAGTTGATTAATTTAAGGTTTTTATACTTAAAAAAAAAATTAAAACAAAATTAATTTATGTTTTACATCCATAAGTAATAATATTTTTCTATCATTCACATATTTCTTTACCACCTTATAAGAGGAATATAAATTCATAATAATAATAATAATAAAATAAAAATAAAATAATAATAATAATAGTAATAGTAATAATAATAAAATAATAATAATAATAATAAAATAATAATAGTAATAGTAATAATAATAATAATAATATAATAATAATATTTATAATTATAATAATAATTATTATTATAATAATAATAATATAATAATAATAATAATAATAAAATAATAATAATAATAATAAAATAATAATAATAATAATAATAATAATAATAATAATAATTGTAATAGTATCTTAATGATACTTAATGATGAGTGAACATAAAATTGATTTTAGTCCAGGTTCACTGGCAAGAAAATATATTCAAAACGAATTTTTAAATGAAAAATGGAACCGGTTTAAAACTTGGTTTTTTGACACTTATAGTAAGGAAGATTTAAATAATATTTCTCAAGAGTTTTATGAAACTTGTGCATTACATAATCATATTATGTTTTTTGTGCCTTGGTTTATAACCACTTATTTGCCTTTATTCATCAACGTTCTTGAACGATCTTACAAAGATGAATCGGGTAATATTATTCAATCCATTTATCCTCCTCAAGCTCCGTTTATTTTACCAAATAATACTGGTATTACTTTTACTGCGTTTCATAAATTTATTGATAATGATGTCGCCGCAGTAAGTATAAATGAAATTAATCGTATTATTTCTCAAAATAATTATTTGGGTCTATATGTCAAAGTTATTGGTGAACATATTTGTTCTCTAGACAAAAAATTAGATAGCCTGTCTAATCTGATTGTTCAAATTGATAGTAACCTAAAATCTGCTAAACAAGTTTCGGAACAGGCTTCTTCGTCAAAACAGCCTGATGTTCATATTCAAAGGCCTCCTGAGATTCAGGACTTTATTCTTAGACCTTTGCACGACCTTGAAAATCTTCTTGATAAAAAGTTTTCTCAATTTGGTGCAAGTGCAAAACCGATTAGTCTCGCTGAAGATTTTGCAGGTGAGATGGAAGCCACTTTTGACTTCGAAACTCAAATGGAAATGGAAGTTAATAAACTTCATGGGTATCCAAAGAAGAATAGTGGTAATACTGCTTATGCTAGAAAACCTAGCATGCAAACTTATTACTATCCCAGGCCTACTCCTCAAGATGTGTTAATAGAGGAAAGAGATTGGAATCAAACTAACACTTCTTATAGTGGAAGTGAGATTTATGAATGGAATCTTGATGGGCTAACTGATAGGCAGTTAACGATTATGGTTCATAGGATGCTTATGTATGCTACTATTTGCAAAAGTGTCAATAACACTGACAGGACCATCTGCAAGATGATTATTGCAGGATTTACCGGTCAACTAAGAGGATGGTGGGATAATTATATGCCCTCTGACGCCAGAACAATAGTAATTAATGCTAGGGCAGCAAATGAAGGTCATGACAATTTAGGCTTTGCCCTCGTTCAAAATAGAGAAGACGCTGTGTATACGCTTATTTTGACTATTCTTGAACATTTTAGTGGTAGATTTACCAATCAATATGAAACCATTAGATCTCTTCTAAATGGTCTTAAATGTAGACATTTAGGTGAGTTTAGATGGTATAAAGACACTTATTTAAGTCGGGTCATGGAACTTCCCGAAAATGGTTTAGAATTCTGGAAAGCCAAATTTATTGATGGCTTACCTTCTTTATTTGCAGAAAGAGTAAAAAAGACTCTTAGAAATCCTCAAGGAATTATTCCCTATAGTGATTTCACTTATGGAAAGCTTATTGGGGCTTGTACGCAAGAAGGCATAAATTTGTGCAATGAGTTAAAACTCTCTAGACAGCTTAAGATGGATAAGCTTAGAGAAAAGTCTCAATTAGGAGATTTTTGTACTCAATTCGGTTTACCGAATGCTTCAAAAAGCACCAACCAAGAAACTTCTAAATCAGAATCTCATAGATCTCATCATAAGAAAAGAAGATCTAGAAGAAGGACTAGAGAAGAAAGAGATGAGCGTAGGACTCATCGTAAATCTCATAGATTTACCAGGAATAGGTCCAAGCGAAATCTTGATAAGATTAAGTGTTATAAATGTGGAAAATTTGGGCATATAGCTCCAAATTGTAAGCTAGAAAAGCTTAAGACTCTAGAACTTGATGATGATATTGAAGAGAAGATTTATAGTTTTCTTTATACTTCTGGTTCCGAATCAGATTATGATGATTCTGAAGCAAGTTATGCAACGGAGGATGAGCAACCTGAGTCATCTAGTAAGGTTCAACAAGATTCGAATGATGCTTGCAAATGTCATGGTGATACTTGTCACTGCGAACATGATGAATTTTACAAGTTGCAATCTCAGTTTGAAGACATGAATATGTTCACTATCACTGCAGACAATGTGATAGAACTTCTAAAAGAAGTTACCGATAATACTCTTCGTGAAAAGATCATTCAATTGGCTACTGGTAAAACTAGCTCTTCAACTAGTATTCCTAGTGATAAAAAGGTTAAAGATGATTTTAATTATTCTGCTCCTTACTCCTTGTCTGAAGTTCATAATAGACTCTCTTCTAAACAAACCATGGTTATTCGTGATACCTCTGTTGATGATTTAAAAGGAGAAATTGAACATTTAAAGGAAGAAATTAAATTTCTTAAACAAAATCATATTATTTATGATCACCGTCTTACTCAGATTGAGTCTGTTAATAGCAAAGGAAAAAATAAGGTTGATGATGAATCTACTGCTGAAGAAAATATTCTTGCGAACACTTTGAATACTGATACGAAACAAAATTGTTCTCTAGACAAAAAATTAAATAGCCAGTCTTCTATCAGAAGCAAAAGAATGTCTACTATAAGGAATACTTTTTTCCGACCTGGCGGTAGTCCGCCAGATCGTAGATCAAGCAAGTCAATATCCTTAGAGGTAGTCTAACTACATAAGAATCGAAATATACAAGAATTTTGACATAGTTTCTCAGACTGCATGGTTTTATTATTTTACCCAAGCAAAGGGCCTGTCAAGAATCTAATACATACTTTTATTAAGCCCATGTGCCTGATAGTTCTAACCGGGTATGAGATGCCCTACTTATCAAACTCAATTTCAGGCTAAAAACCACGGCTCATCAGACGGAGTCATAAAGACAAAGCCAATAAAAGTAGTACTAGATCTGACTGTACCTCAATCTCGGAACCAAGTCGAGAAGCCATACTAAAATTCTTCTATATTTAAATAAAGCTTAGATCCATTCATGGTCTATATAAAAGAGAAGTTAGTTATCCGGCATAGATATAATTTTTTAGCCGGACATAGTCACGGCTTAACTCAGAAATAAAAACTTGAAAATAAAAGGAAGTACCTTGTAGCAAATAGCACACTTTACTATTCCTCCGGCCAAAGTCCGGTAAGGTTACAATACTTGAAAATATATTACAAGTGGGGAGAGAGAAAGGAAGAAAGAAAGAAGGGAAGAGGGTTTCTAAAACCTGCTCTTCTTTAAAGAAAAACAAACTTATTTTTAGAAAAAAGAAAGCATCTATGTACAGGATACTGGGCCCCTATCTGGGTCCTGCTAACAGTGTATTTACTGTTGGTGAACAGTGTTGCTACAGTAGCGCGGGCCCTCTACCGACGCGCCTAAGCTTTACACTTTGTCTTTTAATTTTGCCAAAAAATCTTCGGCTTTCTTCAGTGCATCCACTGGACTTTCTTCTTCATATTGTTGAGCTTCGTGCATATCTTCACTTGTTTCACTACGCATTGAAGAATCTGATTTTGCGTAATGACTTATATTTAGAAGAATCTTCTTCTTGACTTCTTCTAGATATCTCATAATCATTTCATTTTGCTCTCCTTCATCATGATTAGAAATTTTTCTAGCCATATGTTTTACGGAGGTCGAGTCATCAGTCATGATTCCTTTATTAGGAATTGATTTATAATCGTGTACGGTTTTTGTAATTAAATCCAGCAGTTCTTGTCCGTATATGGACTTTGTTTGAGGATCTTTTTTCATCAACTTGTCCCAAAAATTATTATAATAAGTTCTGTATAGACAAGGGATTTGTTCCTCAGTAAAATCTACTTCCGGAACCCATTTATGAATCCATGGAACAGAGAATTCTATAAAAAAGTATATCTGTTCAATTTGTTGAAAATAACAAATATGTTCTTGATGATATAATTTGTTGAGATCTGGGGAAACCTTGACCCATTCTTTGTATAACTTGTGAAATGGTTCGGGCAATATTTTTATTGTTGGCCCATGGTATGACCACCAGTTTAAAAACCAATTTGGTATAGGATTCGCAAATATCTTGGCACATACTTTTATAAACCAAGTATGTTTATGCCTCTCATTGTTATAACAGAGAACTTTATTAAATGCCTGAATATAATCCCAATAGGTAAAGCTTACCATGACTTTGTTTAGACTGAATTGTCTTTCAGTCATTGAGGAAATACCCCAATCTTCAATATGAATGATGTGTTTTATAATCATTTTAGAGAAGTTATAAACATTCTCACTTGTATTATATCCTGAAAAATGTTGAAATTCAACACCTGTGCTTATTAGCAGAGTCTCATAATATTTCCGAGTTTTGTATGACTCACCCGGGAAATAAAGCCCATTAACTAAATACCTCTGGAATATCTTCCAAGGTTCTTCTCTTCTCTGTATGTCAGAGTTTTCTAAGAGAAATATCATTTCTCTTTTTTCTACCTTTTCATATGTTTTGATATCATCAACTTCTTCTTTGGCGATTGAAGCAAAAGAATCACCCTGCTTTTGAGTTATAAACTCCTGTAGTTTAGCATATAATGGATCACTTTCTGGAATATCTTCCAGATGTATTGATGATGAAGCTCTTTCTTGTGCTCTAGAGTTTAAGTTATATAAACTCATTCCTCCCTTTTGTATAATTGGAGTACTAGATGATGAAGATCCGTATGATGATCTTGATGAACTTGGGGATGATCTTCCCCTTCCGCGAGTATAACTGCCTTTTCCTCTAGCCTTGGTTATCCAAGGAGGATCCATCCTGCAAACATAGCATTTAGTTTTAATCATTCAAGAAGTTATATTTTTAATCATCCAAGAGGTTATAAACTTCATCACAATAAAATCTTTCATAAAGCTCTTGTTCAATCATGTAATTATTGACAATATCAATCACCATTCCGTCTATAATTTTCCATAATATAAGTTCCTTTAAATCTCTAATAAGAGGAACTGCCTTCAAAATCGTAACCAAATCTTTATCAGGAAAGAAGTCAAGAAAATTCATCAGAAGAAAGATATTCCCTTGATAAGAAGTCTGGGAGGGAGTTATCACTTCCCTTTTTATACTGAATTTCGAAATCAAAAGGGGCTAATTGTGCCTGCCACCTAGCAAAAATTAACTTAGACGCATCATGTTTAAAATCCTTATCAAACATATACTTGACTGACTGAGCATCAGTTTTTATCAAAAAATTTTGATTATATAAATCATCTTGAAATTTTAAAACGCACTTAACGATAGTTAACATTTCATGGGCTACCGTCGCATATTTTTTCTGAGCATCGCTCCATTTTCCTGAATGAAATCGAATAAGATATTCATTTTTATCATGCGGATTAATTTGTTTTAATATACCTCCATACCCAATATTAGATGCATCCGTCTCTACAATCTTTGGCCAAGCAGGATTAGCAAGGGTTAAACAAGGTAAAGATTTAACTCTTTCTTTAATAGTCTTTACAAGATCTGTGAGACTATTGGTCCAAGGCTTTTTATGATCCTTTTTTAGCCTGTCATATAACAGAGCTAAATCTCGAGATAAATTCTTGTAGAATGGGGAAATGTAGTTTAAACTTCCCAGAAACCGCTGCAATTGCGTCTTATCAGTAATAATATCAGGGAATTTTGATGCAAATTCAATAGATCGTTGAATAGGAGTCATTTTTCCTTGACAAATCAAATGCCCCAAAAATCTAACTTCTGTTTGAAAAAGACTCATTTTAGGTTTAGATATGACCAAACCATTTTGAATAACTATTTTCTTAAAAATGTCTAAATGCTTAATATGCATTTCAAGAGTCTTTGAGTATACCAAAATATCATCAATATAAACTATGATGAAATCCAAATAGGGATTGAAAATATCATTCATTATCTTTTGAAATTCTGAGGGAGCATTTTTTAACCCAAAAGGCATTACATTCCATTCGTACTGTCCAAACGAAACATTAAATGCCGTTCTATAAGAATGGTCTCTAAAAATTTGGATTTGCCAATATCCAGATTTTAAATCAAATTTTGAAAAGATATTAGCATCATATAATCTGGTTAATAAATCTCTTTTATTAGGAATAGGATATCTAATCCATTTTAAAAATTTATTTAAAGGTTTATAATTTATAACTAACCTGGGAACGCCTCGTTCTTTTTCTGCTGCGTTATTAACATAAAAAGCAGTACACGACCATGGTGATTTGGAAGGCTTTATCAAACCCTTTTGTAATAAATTATCAATTTCCTTTTTGCAGAATTCAACTAATTCGGTATTCATCTGACAAGGACGAGATTTGGTAGGGATATTTTCCTCAGAGAAATCATCTTCATATGGAAGAGTTACAATATGCTTTTTCCGATTCCAAAAGGCACTAGGATGATCAGCACAAATATCAATGGCCATTTTTTCAGAAATGAGTTTAATTTTTTCCTGTATTTTAGCAGATTTTAAAGTATCGAATATATTCATACTAAATATCTCAAGTTGTAAATAATCAACATGCTTTTGTTTCATTTCAATTAGAGCATTAATATCTCTAGAAATAGGCTCGGTGATAAAAGTATAACTAATATCTTGATTTTTATAAGTAGCAGAAAATCTTTTAGCATTTATATTAGTAAAAGGATAAATTGCATTTATAAAAGGAGTTCCTAGAATAATAGGAGGGTATAACTAATTTTTTACTAAGAAAAAGAAGTAAGGAATACAAACTTTATTCTGGCAAATACGAGTATTAGATAATTTATACTTTATATCTAAAGCATGACCAGACGCTGATTTAACCATATGGGTTGTTTTTTCAAAATATTTAGTAGGTACAAGACCTTCTTGAATGCAACTCACATCAGCGCCACTATCAATCATAGCAATGTTACTTATAGAAAAAGTATTATCAATTAATATAGTACATTTAACATACCATTTATGAGCTGTAACAATTTGCATCATTCCTAAAAACATATTTTGTTTCGTATCAGTATTCAAAGTGTTCGCAAGAATATTTTCTTCAGCAGTAGATTCAGAATAATATTAATATAATAATAATAATTATTATTATAATAATAATAAACATAATAATAATAAAAATAATAATAGTAATAGTAATAGTAATAATAATAATAATTATTATTATTATTATAATAATTATAATATATAATAATAATAATAATAATAATTTAATATGGGCAATTTGGAAATTGTATAAAAGAATTAAGGGCAAAAAGGTAATATATTTGGTCAACATAAAAGGGCTTTTAAGTTAAAAAAAAAGAAGCTCCCCTCCCCTAGCTTTTAGCTTTTGGCTTAAAATAAGTCAATTTGATAGTTGTCAAACACTCTAATAAGTCAAAAATTGACTTTTAAGCCAGTTTGATCAGTTTAAAAGCCCATCCAAACAGGCTCTTAGTATATAAAAAAAGGAAAGAGATGTCATGATACAAAACTGAAAGAGAGAATATCTCTAAACTCGAATTATTAATTTCATGCTCAAATTATTGATGGTGTTAAAAACAATCCTTAACTTGATTAACATTATCTAAATTTAACTTATTAAATAGAAAAATATTTTTAGAGCACAAGTAAACTAATAATTTATGTAAAAATTGAAACAATGACATGCTCAAGTTGCGAAATTGCCACCACCTTTGACCAGCGTTTGATTGTTGAAGCTTTTGTTTGTTTGTCCCATAAGATGTTTGCATTTTAGCGCCTCTCACATTTCCCGGCAATTTCCATCTTCAACCAAAGCCGCCCTCTTCTTTCTTCATCTGGGTTTCTTGATTACAGAATTTTCGAAATTCCATTTCACCCTAGTAACGATCTGCTTTCAGAGATTTTCAATATTTCAGGATCTCATCTGCCCTGCTTCTTAAATCTTAGGTAACAACTTTTACCAACTCGTATTCTTTTGAATGAGAGTGAGTTCTTGAATAATGGGTACTAAAAAGATTTAAATGGGTACTTTATGCATAAAAAAAGAAGCCTTTTTGAGAACAGCATAATGGGTATTAATATCTGATCAAGATCTCAGTTTGGGGTTTATTAATCTTTTTTATTAATTGATGAATGTACATTGAAGGATCCGCTTAGTGCATAATCATTAATGAGTTAGTAGATTAATTCAAGAGGCCACTGAATGTGAAGAGGATCAATCAATCAGCAGTACTTGTAAAAAAAATCATTTTTTCTGTTAAAACTTGTGTTTTCTGGTTCTTTAGCTTATTTTAGGTGATTTACTTTTATGTAATGCATATGTGTATCACCATGTTTTAGTGGTTTCGTTTTATCCACAAGCAGGAGGATATTGCTTGTCAATCTTTATGCTTCTTGCCAATATAGTTGGAATAATCACACTAATAGTTGCATTGATAGTTATCTTCAGTCTCATATGATGGACTGAATTTGTTTATTTGTTATGTGAATGTGCAGATTATCAGTTTGTTTAGTTAATGGGCAGTGGTCCAACCTGGTTAATTTCGTTATTCCATGTTCAATGATTTGATTGTTTCGTTGTCATGCTTAAGTAATAATAATAAGACTTTCATAATTGTGCAGGATATTGAATACAATGAAAACCATGTAATACAAGAATTTTCGTACTCTACATATAAAAAGTTGAAAGAACCACAAACTAATATATTTTGAGTACTTCAATGCTTGATGATAAAGTATAGTCCTCTTGTAAAATTAGTATTGATATTGTTATCTTAGATATGACACGTTCGCTGGAATCAAATATCATGAAATACTCAAGTTGATATCAGGCAAGCTCTCTCAGAGAATGGATGAGAGTGAGAAGTTATTAAAAACAGGAAGATTTGCAATAGAAGATTTCTGTGTAAATGATTGACGTCTCAAAAAAGAAGAAGAAGAAGATATTTGTGTAAATGATTCACTAATCCTGAAAAAGAAACGAGAAGATCTCATGTGTAAATGAAAATCATTGTTATAATTTGTGTTATATATTCTTTGTGCTATATTATTGAATATCCTCTTCCTAAGAGTATTTCTCTTTTCTAATCAACTGCATCACTAACTTGTTCATTTGGTTTTAATTTATATCGCCTGGGCATGACAAAGTATTGAGAATGTGGAAAAAACCATTAAATCATCCTGATTTTTCTTATGTGGGTAAGTTTTTCACCGTCGTCTGTATTTTCCAGGTTTAGATAATGGATTCAACAGTGTCAATACTTGCAAATGTAGTGGGAGCTACATCTGATTGGGTGAGATCAGTTTTTGAATTTCAATTCGCTAGAGCTGTGATATTTGAGGTCAACATTGGAGGTAGTCTCTTCATTCTTTGGATGGTAATCACCTCTTTGGTTTTAGATTCTATGTTGTGCATTAGATATATTTTGTTGATTTTCCTGTAGGACATCTATTTGTGGAAGGTCTTCTCCTGGTAGTCATCCTTTTCCTACTGTCTCAGAAGAGTTACAAACCACCTAAAAGACCATTGACGAAGAAGGTTAGTCATAAATCTGCATTTTCAAATGTCAATGACCCTGTGGATATTTCGTCTTCATAATTGTTTAAGATTACTATGCTCTTTTAATTTGTATTCGTTCTTGGTTATAGTTCTAACTTCTATATCTGTGTCAACTGAGGATTAACTTTACTGGGTTGGCGTTTAACTAAGATGGTGATATTTATTCTAGAAATTATTACTCATTTCTAATTATATATTGGGAAAGGCAAAAGAAAGGATTTCTCGTCTTGAACAAATCTACCGCACCTACAACATTGATGTGTATTAATTTGCTGGATATAAATCTCCTGTGGCTGAATTTTTTTTGAGGCTAGGTGTTTACACTGAGTGATGCACTGAACTACTGTCAAATCTTGAGGTTATAACCATAGCAATCAGTAAAGGTTGTAGAATAACTTGTAAAATGTATCAAACTATATCATTTCCTTGAGCTTCTGCTAATCGTAATGTTTAGCTCTCTAAAGTAGCTTCAATACGTGATGCTGGTATAAGTTTCGCAGTTATACATCAATTGGCATTTAGGCTCAAGACAGGAACATGCATGCTCCAGAATCATCTATGTTCAAGATATGCATAAGGAGTCCTTTCAATTTACTGATCAAAACAAGGAGTCCTTTCAATTTTGTTTAAGCATCCTTTCCTTTTGTGTGTGTTTCACATGAAAAGCCCTTTAGATTTATTCCATATGCATCAAAATGAGAGTCAGTTAAATCATGCTGCGTCCCCTGCCCCAACCTCTTGTCTGTAATGAAAGCAAAGACAAAAAATGCAAAGAAAAATTTCCTTCACACTTCAACCGCGCTGATGAATGCGTTTAAGATTTTCAGGAAATTGATGAATTATGTGAAGAATGGGCCCCAGAACCGCTTATCCCTTCCATCACTGATGAGATGAAACGTGAACCTCCAGTTTTAGAAAGGTGGGAATGCTGTTTCTCTTTCCTTCTTTTAAACACTGATGGTTGTATTTTGTTCAGCCTTATAAAGAAAAGTTGCATTTTATTCAGATGATTTCAGTCAGGTTTCTCTTTCTTTTATTCAACTGTGTGCACTTGGAGAATTAGAAATTTCAAATAGACCTATATGACAGAAAAGACAACTCTAAAAGGCTTTACATTCTCTTTAGTGATATTTTTCTGTTCTCTGCATCGCTCATCCCAGTTTTACATCATTTAAAAGTAGATTATATTTAGAGCTCCAGTTTTAGTATTTTCTTGGGTTTTAATCTTGTACTAAATGATTATTAGATGGCCATAAGGATAAAAACAATTAAAACTGTTGTGCTGTGATCTTGCTTGCTAGATTCAGCTGTTATTTGATAATTAAAGCTTATTCTATCCATGCAACAGCATTGAGATGGTGCTGAATATGTGTTGCAAAAAGCTTAGCTGCCTCTACAAATATTGGGAATCAAGGAACTCCAATATGGTATCAGTATCATATACATTTAGTGTGTTACACCAAAATGCAAAAAATATGAATAGTAGTTTTCAGAGGTCTTATCTAGAGTTGACTTAGGGGTCGTTTGGTAGGCCGTATTAAAACAAATAGTCCATGTATTATGTATGATATTATTTAGTACTATGTTTGGTAGGAATTTGGGTCTATGTATAACTAATCTATGGATTAGTTATACCTCCTACATGGTATTATAGGGTATATTACTAATACCTTCCAATTGGAGGTATTAGTAATACATAGGATATAATACCATGGGATAACTCTATGTAAAGACAAAAATATCCCTCAAATCATTTTAATTATTTTTTTGATTTTATGTTTTATATTTGTACTAGTAAATTTATTTAAATAAATTAGCTAATTATTTAGAGAGAGTTGTTTGTTACTAAATAAATCCAATACAAATTAATACAATAATTGAAATGTGAATTGTTTAACATTAATTAATTAAAAAGGCAAATATATCACCACATGACGCTTGCGATCTTAATTGAATGTATAATTTGTTGATATATATATATATATATATATATTTGTGTGGTTTTCTAATTATTTGTATTTTGAACAATTTATAAAATTGCATACATATTAAAACTATAACTTACAATTTTTATGTGTAAATGTACCTGGTTTATTCAATTTTACTACTGTTTACCGTCTTTTCAATTTTAAAAGTTGATAGTTTATCTTTTTTTAAATTGAAAATTGACATTTTGTAAGTGATCAATCTACTAAGATGACAATTATTTATCCTCAAATAATTTAAGTAAAAAAAAAGGCAAACATGAAAACAAAATTGTTCTTCTCACAGCTAGTTAGAAGGCCATGAAAAAATAATATTGTCCGGCAATTATTTACCTTAACCCAATTACATAATAATTCAAGAGGATAATTGGAAAGATGTTTTTTTATAAAGTTTTAATCCAAACACAAGATGAGGTGGGAAACAATGAACCAAACACTTGATAAAAATAAACTCTGCATTACTAATCCCTGCACTATTAATCCCTGCATTACTAATCCCAACATTATTAATCCCTGCATTATTAATCTTTGTGCCAAACAACCCCTTAGTGCAATGGCTAAAATATGCTAAGCACAAGCTATAAACAGTTTCTTTACGTTATGAGCTGATAAGTAATGTTAGTAAGATCCATTGAAGCAGCAATTATTGTTAGAAGAGCTTTTCTTCTACAGTTCTACCTATTGTTCAAGTTCATGATTTCAGATGTTCCAGTTATCAAACTTGTTGGAATGAATAGCTTGATGTATTGCTTCTCATATCGTGTGTTTTTCCAGTGCTGCAGGGCCTCATACTATAGTTAATGGGAAAGACGTAGTGAACTTTACCTCAGCAAACTACCTTGGATTATTAGGAAGCCAAGAATTACTAGTAAGGTTTTCTTTATTATTTTGCTAGCTGTGATGTTGTTTTAGTTCTTTGGTAGAACTGAACATTCACACCTAATGTTGAATGGCAGGAGACTTGTACTACAGCTCTAGAGAAGTATGGTGTAGGTTCTTGTGGTCCCCGGGGATTCTATGGCACAATAGGTATAATTTGATCATTTGTATCTACGTACTATTCTATAGTTCCATTGCATTCCTCTCCTTCATTCTCATCAAAAATCAACTTATTATTTTTACATTTCATGCAGATGTCCACCTTGATTGTGAGGCCAGAATAGCAAAGTTTCTGGGAACTCCAGATTCCATACTGTATTCTTATGGACTTTCTACGATGTTCAGTGCAATTCCAGCATTTTGCAAAAAGGGTGATGTTGTTATTGCGTGAGTATTTACATTCTTTAGTCATTGCTTCATCTGTACTCCAAGGTTTTAGTTTGAACATAGAATGAAGATATTGAAATGACATTGATTTTTCTGAACAAAGTACCAAAGGCACAAATGTGGGCTATGCATACAAGATCGGGGTCATATTAGATCAGTTTCCATGTCTTTCTCCCTAAAACTTTTTTTATGTTCTGCTTTTTTGCCATCCCTCCATTTTGCCTTGTCAATATTTTTTTTTAGTTTCTTGGTATTTATTTATGTAGGATCACATTATCTTCTTCTTCTTTTTTGTGAAAATTAACAAGTTGATTCCCATATGAGGTTTGAGGGGAAATGAAATAGGAGGACCTTATGCTTATTCTATTTTTATGTCCATAATTGTTGTTACTTTTTTGAGAAGGTAAGTAGCTTGTATATTGAAAATGAGAAATTACCTAGCACCGAGCGGGCGCTAAGTCATGACCAGTATCAGGACACCTTTCGTACAAAAACAAAAAGGACTTCTGCTGTGAAAGACCTACATTTGCAGGGAACCCTTGAAGCCAACATACTTTTTCATTCTTTACATCCTGTAGATTACACCAAAAGGCAACAAGCCATAAACAGTTGATTTAAGCTGCTGTACTCTAACCGACTCTCCTTCAAAACATCTGGCATTTCGTTCCTTCCATATACTCCAGCACATTCAGGGCAGGTAATGCTCCAATCTTCTCAGGTGGTTGCTGCTATCTCTGGAGTCCCAACAGAGCAATAGCTCTTTGACAATGAGTGGCATCACATCGGAAATTCTAAAAAGATAAACAAGAGAGTCCACAACTGACCAGCCACTGGGCAATGAATAAAAGGTGGCTGCTGGCTGCAGGCTGCAGGCTGCTGCATTCCACTTGACTCTTACAGATGAAGCACCTGCTGCTAATTATAACTCTTTTCTGTAGATTGTATGTGTTAGGCATGCATCGTGAGACAACAACCACATAAAGCAGTTAATTTTTAACGAGCTAGACTTCCAGATTCGTTTCCATGGCCATTTGATAGAGCCGATTCACCCACATTAAGGACCTTGCAACATTACCAGTCCAGCACTGTGAGACAAGAGAACCTGCAGTGTTAGTAAAAATTTGGAGATCCTGATACTTGGTCATTTATGGAGAATGCATCATCCATATTCTTGCCAAAATCTCGTTTTCCCTCCATTGCGTAACTTGATCTTAAACTTTTGAGAAAGGGGCTCTTTGTATTTCTGTATACTTTTACATCCCATGAGAAGGAGTAGTTATAGAATGAGTTCTATGACTAAGGAAAGATATATAATTACAATAAAATAAAATATTTTATTCTGTTATCCTACAATTAACTTAGGAGATCTCCTAGAATCAAGCTAATCAATCAATACCCCTTCAAGTTAGTGTAGAGATTCATGCCCAACTTGATAACTAAAGTATGAAAAATTCTTTTGTTGAGACCTTTTGTAAGCATATCCGCTAGTTGTTTTTCTGACGGTTCATGAAGCAAACTCAAGGTACCATTAGTAACCTTTTCTTTTATGAAGTGTCGATCGATTATAACATGTTTTATTCGGTCATGTTGACCAAGATTATAAGCTATAATGACTGTGGCTTTGTAGTGGAAGTACAAGGAAAGTTCCTCCTTTTTTCAGGCAACTCAATTCTTCCAATACTTATATAGCCAAAGAAGTTCATAAACGCCTTGGGCCATAGCTCTATATTCTGCGTTTGCACTAGATTTGGCAACTCACTTGGCTTCCTACTTCTCCAAGTACTTAAGTTCCTTCCTACGAGTGTTTAATAACCGAATGCAGATCTTTTGTCATCTATAGATCCAGTCCAATCTGTGTATGTAAAGGCTTTTATCTAGAGGTTACTTTGTTTGGAGAAAGCAAACGTTTCCTTGGATGAAATTTTATATACCGCAAAATGTGAAAGGCAACTTGCATATGTGAATCTCGGGTTCATGCATAAATTGACTTACCAAGTTGACTAGATAGACTGTGTCTGGTTTAGTGTGAGAGAGATAAATGAGCCTTTAACCAACCTCTGATATCTCTCCTTATCAACTCACTCTCCAACCCCTGTCGTAATTTGTAATTGCTTTCAATGAGTGATTTTGCTGTTGCACCTTATCATACCAGTTTGTTTCAAGAGATGCAAAGTATACTTCCTTTGAGAGATTCCTCTTTTTGATTTAGCACTCTTCAATCAGGTCATCTCATCTTTGTCATTTCATGTCATTTCTATCTTTTTGATGTTTTATGAAAAGGTATGATCAACATTGCTTTGTTGGTATCTAAGGAGATCACCACATAGCAGATCTGTCAAACCAAGCTCTAGGGGATTGCTTTAGTCCTTCTAAGAATTTCTTCTGTCCGCACACCTTTCTTTGAGTTTGTTCAGTATTGAATCCGATAGGAATCACCATATACGCCTCTTCTATTAAGTTTCTATGAAAAAACACATTCTTCACATCAAACCATTGGAAGTACCAGTCAAGACTGGATGCGCAAGACAACATTCTTAGTGTTCATTTTAGTAACTGGGACAATATCTTCTGATAATCCACTCCATAAGTTTGAGCGAATCCCTTAGCCACCAATCGTAGTTTGGATATTTCTATCGAGCCTTCAACTTTATGTTTCATAATGAAGACCCATTTGCAGCTAATCAATGTCTTGTCTGGTATTGAAGTGACAAGTTCTCAAGTATTCATTTCTTTAATCATAGTTTGCTTTCTGCTTCAAGCTTCACAAACTTTGTCGCTTTTTTTTTGCACCTTTTCTATTATAAAAACACATCATAGAGGTAATATCAACTACTTGGAATTAAGTTTTAGTTATTGACACTTAAATTAAGTTCAGTATTTGACAGGGATTTTGGTTGGTTAATGAAATGTATGTTATCGTAGAATAAAGATGACATTTAGAGAACCTCTATTTCTATAGAATCCTTTTTAGTAAAACCAGTGAACTAGATGGCCTCAGCCATGGAATCTGGGATGGAAGACTTATCGTATCTCTCCAAATCTGGAAAATTCTTTCCAGCCTTCATAAAATAAGGGGTGGGTTTGGCTTGAACTAGGCTCAAACAGATTGAAGGGTCCTAACTCCTAACTATTCCATGTATTCATTATTCAATACAAAATCTGAAAAAGCGGCAGGGATGACGAAAGACGGTCCTTTCACTTTTAATTGGAATGAACTGGGCTCGAGTAGAGGGGGATGGAATCAGAGGACTCTATGAAATCGATCCAACTTATTTGAATTGAGACATTGTTCATGTTTAGCCATTAATAATCCCTTGGTTTTCTATAGTGCCATGTTACAAAAGATGGATCTTGCAAACCAGGACGCTGAATAATCAATAGCTTTCACACTGCTACATATGATAAGATTGACTGAAATTGGAGAAGTTTGGGGTAAAATGATAAGAGCTATACTCCAAGATAGAACCCTTCTTACACATCCATCCTATATTTAACCATTTTAGTGTGTATCAGATATACCATACTAGAATTTTTACTGTCAAAGTGGATATCAATTATGAATACATGTTTAATAAACCTTTATTCAATGAATCTAGGTTGCAGTGGCTAATTAGGAGCTTTTGGGGCCATCTCTTTCCATTTCTTGAAAAATTATTCTGAGTGCCTAAAGTCTCCGTTCCATAGAAATAGAGGTAGTACTGTGTGTGTCACCAAATGCCCATCAGTTACTCTCTATAATCCTTCTCCTTCTTCATTTCCTGAATGTCTTTCTTATTACTCATCTTTTCTTTTCTCCCTCAGCATCTGGTATGTAGATATACATTCTGTCTTTCATCAACATACTGCTTGCTAGGAGTTCTAAGGATATTATTGTGCTGTAACCTAAAATTTAGGGCGTTAACCTTTTGACTTGAGGGAATAATGTAATTTGGGAAGAATCTCTTATTACTTTTTGGCTTGTCTCTCAATATGGATAGAGGGAGTCAAAATATCTTGATGCTTGTATGCCTAGACAAAAACTTTTACTTCAACTAATTTTGTATGTTATCCCTCGGTGAACTTAGTCAAAACGAATGACTCTTTGATGATGAGGCCGCACATCTTATTGGTGCAGGGTGGGTGAAATGGAGGCTCGCAACCGGGGTTTTGTGTGATAAGAATGTGTCGCCAAGACTTAAAGGTAAGTTCTACGTAGTGGTGATTAGACCAACAATGTTGTACGAAGCATAATGTTAGCTAGTCAAGAACACCTATGCTCGGAAGATGGAGGTAACAGGGATGAGATTGCTCAAATGGATGTGTGGGCATACAAGGAAGGATATGATTAGGAACAAAGCTATACGGGGAAAAGTGGGAGTGACCTCTGTGGTGGACAAGATGAAGGAAGCGAGATTGAGATGATTTGGGTTTGTGGAGAGGAGGTGCGCAGGTGCGTCAGTTAGGAGGTGTGAGAGGTTGATAGAAAGAGTTAGGAGAGATAAAAGTAGGCCATAAAAGAAAAGTAGGTGTAAGGTCTGTACATCCTACCTTCCCAGACTCCCACTCCCCTTCACTGGGTATGTTGTTGTAAAGTGTTTTCTCATGAATTCACATAATCAATTATGTAGAAACATAATTCAGCTACAAAATGGATTTTAGCTTATAAATCTCTTCACGAGTGCACTTATCGTGTTATATGTATTTTTTTTTTGAATGACAAGGGAAACCCGCAGCCGCTACCCTTTGGGTGCGCACAGGGTAAAAACCCCGCTCCTATGCAATAGCTCGCAAACCACATAGGAGAGGTAACCCACACTAGGCAAGCCCGGTGCGACGAGCTCGACCCAGAAGGTAAACCCCTTGCTTTCACTGGCAAGGGGTTTCGAACTTGAGACCTCCAACATGGAAGTCCCAAGCCCAAACCACTGGGCCACCCTGAAGGGTGTGTTATATGTATTTATAGTCTATAGATTAGCTCGTTTCCTTAAAAAAAAAAAAAAGGTAACAAGTCATTTTCTGTTCTTTCTATCTTTTTTTGGATGGGGGTTGTGGTAATACACTTTCCCTCCTTTCAGTTTTTGCCGTTAGGCTGCGACACCTAATGCACCTCCTCCTAAAACATTTGTGGTAATACACTTTCCCTCCTTTCAGTTTTTTCTTTTTAGGTTGCAACACCTAATGAACGTCAGTCCTAAAACGTTTACATTACTCCTTGAACTTAATTTTAGTTGAGTCAAAAAATTTATTAGTGTCCCATTTGCTAATGTTGGTACTGATGTTAAAATAAATAATCCAGAGATTGCCACCTGTCATCAAATCTCACTATTATTGACATTGTTCTGCAATCTGCCTTTTTCCTGTAGGGATGAAGGTGTCCACTGGGGAATTCAAAACGGCCTTCAGCTTTCTAGAAGCACCATCATATATTTTAAGCATAACAATATGGAGTCCTTACAAAATACTTTGGAGAAAGTTACCCAAGAAAACAAGCAAGCTAGGAAGCTACGGCGATATATTGTTGTTGAAGCTGTGTATCAGGTATCAACTGTTTATGTTAATGTAACATACTGATATGAACAAGTAACTCAGATTTCTTTTGTTTCGCGGCATAGTGGTAGTTGAAACAAAAGTTGTTAGTGTAAGGATATGGGAGAGGTTAACTCTAGGCATATATATGCAAATATTGAGCCTCATTCAAACTGGGCTGGAGAGGATGCAGAATATACCGAGTCCAATTATGGTGTTTGAAAATTTCTTTAAGTTAATTGGATAACTTGTGAGAATCCACGGTGTCCTAAATCATTTCCAAGGTTTTGTAAGGAAGTAAATCATCAAGGAGGATGGTTTAGGGTTACAAATTGTGATCTTGATGCCTTCTTATCATCAACAGAACATTTTCTTAATGGGGATAAACAACTTGTTGCTTCATTGTTCCGTAGCTGCCTGTTAAACTTCCTCACCGCACTTCTCTACTAAGGAAATTGTACTTTGAACTTCTCAAAAAAAATTGTACTTTGTAATGCCAGATATTTTTTTACTGTAATTTGCAGAATTCTGGCAAAATAGCTCCATTAGATGAAATCATCAAGCTGAAGGAAAAATATCGATTCCGCGTGTTGTTGGATGAGAGCAATTCCATTGGTGTGCTTGGCAGTTCTGGTAGAGGTCTAACTGAACATTGTAAAGTTCCGGTATGCTCATCACATTATTTGGTCAATTTAACTTTGTATCTCTGTGTACACCCTCTTATGGAATTATCCAAATGTAGTCTGACAAGATAGATATAATAACTGCGGCAATGGGACATGCATTGGCCACAGAAGGTGGGTTTTGCACAGGGAATGCTAGAGTCATTGATCACCAGGTACTAAGGTGTACTCTATCCACTGGTTTTGAGTAGTACTAGTTTATCTTCAGGCCCTGATAATTCCATTTTCATGATTTTCATTTCTTGCACTTGTATCTCTTATATTTTCCACCCATCGTTTGTTAATGGTTTATTTTTCTGCATTGACAGCGTCTCAGTAGTTCTGGTTATGTCTTCTCTGCTTCACTGCCTCCTTACTTAGCAAGTGCTACAATTAAGGCTATTGATATCGTTGAAGAAAAACCTGAACTTCTTGTCAAACTAAGGCAAAATATTGCTATGTTGACTAAAGGTTTTTGTCCCTAATCGATTGCCTTCCTCTTCTTCCTTATCCCCATTATGGGAGTCTAAAGAAACATTTTTTTTGTACAACTTCAGGTTTGTCAGATATAAAAGGCTTAGAGATAGTCAGTGATCCGGTCTCCCCCATTATATTCCTTGCATTAAAGCAGTCCACTGGTTCTTCGAAGGGTGATTTACAAGTGCTTGAAGATATAGCTGATCATGTAAGTTATTAGCCTAATGCTCATTTCTTTGCCATATGTAAATTCGAACTCATCATCTAGAGTTACCTCACGAGTTTGTTTCGTGCACCCATCTAATCCTCTGCAGGTCTTGAAGGAAGATGGTGTCTTCATTGTGACTTCAAAGAGATCAACTCTTGATAAATGTAAGCTGCCAGTTGGAATTAGATTATTTGTCTCAGCAGCTCATTCAGAATCCGATCTGGTGAAAGCCAGCGAATCATTGAAAAGAGCAACAGCATCACTATTGCCAGCTCACGATTGATAGAAGGATTTCACTGCTTTGCTCTTCGAATATACCACTGTGTCAAAGGAGCCAAAATGTCACTCATGGAGGTTCCAACCTTCATCTATATTGCATTTGTTTTGCCCTTTGCTGGTCTTTCGATTTTCCAAATCAAAGCTATCAAGGATCTAAACGTTCTTGAGATTGCACCGCCACAGTAGTTAGTTGAGGCGAAATCTTCTTCCACTGAAATAGGCTCACAAATTTTACTTTTAGTGAACTACAAATCTAGATTGATTTTATACTTTTGATCTACTATACGGGTGCTCACAAAACTTGCTAATATTATACTTGCCAATACAACAAGATATGAAAGTGATGGCTATTCAAAAATTTTATTTTTTCCTTCTGTTAATACATACTAATTTACAGGGTGAAAACTATAGTACTCTAGAAGATCCAGAAGAGATATCACTTTCATATCTTGGCTTATTGGCAAGTGACATAATATTAGCAGTGAAAATAGTGAAGGATCATGTAAAGAGTTGTTACTGGAAGATAAATTAATGATAGTCATATCAAGATCAAATATGTAGATGATACCCCTGCAATTATGTTCATAACTTTACAAGCTCGTATGTATTTAATTTATTTTTTTGATGACTCTAGTGTTTGTGCTGCCATGTACTCTCTCGGTTTACTTTTACTTGTCATAGTTTGATTTGACAAACACATCAAGAAAATAATTAATGATATATGTATTTTACCAAACTATCCTCAATTAAATGATGTCTTAGAAAATGATTTGGATAATAAATATTTATTGCTGAGGATAAAACATGAAAAAAGTTATTGTCTTTTCTTGATATGTCAAAAGTGACGAGTAAAAATGAAAATCTATTTTAGAAATAAGTGACAAGTAAAAATGAACACAGAGGGAGTATTAAGTAATTTTGTTTTGATTAGACAGATGAGAAGGATTAGGTAATTTTCCCAAGGTCAGGCTATTTTCTTCTTCGAAATAAGCTTACTTTGTTAATTATTCCACCTAGTGATTCTCTAATGCCCTAGGACCAAAAAGAGTTTATATGGTGGATTATGGATTAGAACCCTAGAGTTCATGAAAACTATGAGAAAACCTATGAGTTGACGTAATTAGTGTATATTTTACTTATAAGTTGTTAATTAACACTTCTTAGGATGAAATTGACGTTCAAATACATGATAATGATGTTTTGGAGACCTAGAGTTCAATAGAAGTTGAATCTTAACATAAAAATTGTTTTAATGAGTTAATGGAGTAGAAACTTCATGAATCGGGCTAATGTGATCACTGCAAGAGTAGAAAAAGATGAATAATCATTGGGTAATATGTTAGACCTTGAGAAAATTTAGAATTAAGTGGGCTGGAATTCTGGTGAAATAACTTGCTTGATCAAATTTTTCAGTTGAGGTATGTCATCATTTTTTTGGAGTTATACTTTCATTGAAAACTTGTATGTGTTCTAGTCCAATGTGAACTTACACCCAAGATTGTCATTAAGGGGTGTCAATGATTGTAGTAAAAAATAAAATTATGAGACTAGTAAGATTAGAATACACAATCTAAAGGAATTTTCCCAACACCTTAACTACTAGACTAGGGCTGGCAGGGGAACTGGGTCGATCCGCCCCAGCCCGCGACCGGTTCGAGAACCAGCTCGCCGGACCCGGTCCCGTAACTTCTCGCAGGTTGGGAGGGATGCGGGATAGGGGACTGGTTAGGGGCCGGTTCACCCTTTGGTCCCGGTCGAACCGGCTCGGTCCCGGCCCGTCTGAACCGGCCAGTTTCGAGGGATCCCCTCAATTTTATTTTATTTTTATTTTTTTAAAAAAAATTATATCCGTTGGGGCAACGGCTAGTGGACCCCCCAACATATTTATTCACCTTTTTCACTTCCCCAACACCCCCTACCACCCCCTACTTTTAATACTTTAATTTAAATCCTCAAGTTATCATAAATACACTTTAACCCATTTTTAATATTATAAATACCCCTCTATCCCTTATTATTTCTTACAAAATCATCTATTTTCTATATCCTCTCAATCTTAAGTCTCAATTTTTTATTCCATTTAAGTCTCATATTATATCATAATACATATATTTCAATTCTAAATTTTCATATTATATCATAATATATATAATTCTCATATTTGCTATCAAGTATTGGAGTTCCAAATTACAAGTTACAACAAACTAGAAGCTTCAAGAATCGGTTATAACGTCTGCTATTAATGTAGACGTTTGGTACATTCGTTTCATAATATTTATATTTTATTTTTTGTCATTAATTTTTGTGTTATTATTATTTTTATATTACACTTTACATATAATTAAATATGAGTTCTAGCAAAAAAGATACCGGTAAAGGAAAAGAGAAAGAACCAAGTGGCATTAGTAAATTATTTAATTTTAATAAAAAAAGTAGTAAGGAAAATAATAAGAGTAAATGTGGTGGTACTTCTTCTAAATCAATGTCTAGAGTTAGATTTAATACAAATGATTCTACTTATGTTGATAATGCTTCTTATGATATTGATTCAAATGTTCAACTCGATCATAAAATTTTACAACAAATTTATAGTGATATTAATCCTTATCTTGATGAAAATTCAGGTGAAGAAGTAGAAGTTGGTTCGGGAGAAGAGGAATTAGAAGATACACCTACTAGTCTGGTGAGAAGTTCCAAATGAAACTACAAATTCAACGGAGCAAAATTGTGGACGCCCACCCCTTATACCTCCTACAAGAGAGAAGGTGAAGTATCAACACCCTAAAACTTCTGTCATGTGGCAATTTATGACTTTAGATAAGGAAAACTCTATTGCTATTTGTAATAAGTGTAAGCAACCTTTTAAACATAAACAGAGTGGAGGTCAAGGTGGGACGGGGGGCTTAAATAGACATTTGTTATCTTGTGTGCCGATTCAATATAAAGAAGCTAAATCATTAGCCGATAGAAAAAAAGGAATTCCAGTTAATGATTTTGATATTAATGTTAATGAATCGGTAGGGGCTTCTAACATGGTTCAAGGAACATTAAATCCTTCTAACCTCGGTGGTCCACTAACACAACGTAAATATAATAAGGAAAGAGATCGCGAAAATTTAGCTAAAATGGTTTCTGTTTGTGATTTGCCTTATAGTTTTCCTTCATATCGCAGTTTTATTGAATTTATTCAACAAACTTATAATTCTACTTATAGAGGTTTTTCAAGAAATATTGTTAAATCTGATGTTTTTGTATATTAAGGTAAACATTGCCAATATCTTCGTTGTATATTTAGCATATTAGATTGTAAAGTGTCTATAACTTCAGACATGGGTCGTAGTGTTAATAGATGTGATTATTTAACTGTTACAGCACATTGGATTGATCATAACTGAAATTTGCAAAAAAATCTTAAGTTATAAAGAATGTGTAGAGAAAAAAATTGGTGCATATTTAGCTTCAAATATTTTGAGTGTTCTAGATTATTACATGCTTATAGATAAAGTAATGTTTGTTGCATTAGATAATGCATCTAATAATATAAACGTAAAAACTAGATTATGTCCAATTGATGTTAATTCTTTTCATGTTAGATGTGTTGCACATACATTAAATTTAGTTGTACAAGATGGTATTTCATTATTTAAATGTGGTTGTGTGAAAATTGAATATGTTGTTGCCTGGATTTTTTATGCTCATAAAGTTGCTAGAATTAGAGAATTTAATAAGCGTTGTGTACTATGTGATTTGCGACCAAGAAAAATTCCTAGATATATTAAAACAAGGTGAAATTCTTTTTACGAAATGTTTTCAGTTGCTTACAAATATAAAGGACTCGTACAAATGGTGTTTAATGCTCATAATGCGACCCATTAGAGAGAATTTGTGAAGAAGATTGGGAAGAAACTAATGAACTATTAGAATTTTTTAAGACTTTTTTATGATACTACAACCATGTTTTCTGGAATTTATTATCCTACTATTTCATCAGTATTAATAAATATTTGTGCTATGTCAATTCAATTCTCTAAGTACAAAAAAATTGAAAAATTTAGAGTTGCAATTGAAGGTATGATTGAAAATTTTTAATTTTTTTTTTTTCCTATTCCTCAATTTTTTTAATTGCTACTTTACTTCATCCTGACTATAAATTACGAGGTGTGCAGGGACTTGTTGACACTTTTTATGATACTTTAGAAATTTTACCGGAAAAAAATCTAACTTGTGAAATGTGTAAGTCTAGCATAAAAGTAGAAGCAAAAGTTTTGTAGGAAAAATATAGAACTACATGAAATACTCAAGGAGAAGTTGGTCAAACTTCTAATCCTCAAAGTAAAACTCGAATTTCAAGTTATATGCGAGATTTTCTTGGTCTTAATTCTACTAACTGTGATGATTTTGAAGAATATCTTAATCAATCTTTAGAAACAGTGGAGGATGGAGATGGCAATGAAGATTTATTAGCATGGTGGAGGAGGCGGAGCGTTGCATTTCCAATTTTGAGGAAAATGGTTCGTGATGTTCTGGCTATTCAAGCTTCATCAGTTGCATCGGAGGTTGCTTTTAGTGCGGCAAGGTTTCAACTTGGCGATCATAGACATTCATTGGCGGAAGAAAGTTTGGAAACATCAGTTTTATTTAGAGACTGGGTCAACGCCGAGAGGAGGAATTATAATTTGCCAAGGTTAAGTTCCAAACAAGAAGCTTGGATTAATGCGGTAATTGGATCTAGTGATGATGAATTAGAGTCACAAGAGTTTCTAGCAAGTTTGCCAACACCGGAGGATGTTTCCGTTGATATGATGCGACAATTAGAATTGAATTTTAAAGGAGAATACAAATATTAGATTACATTCTAAAACTAATTGAAACAGAACCCTTCCTAGAAGGTGGCTGTGTAAATTAGTTACTCATCTAATATTTGTAATAACTATTAGTTTTACATATGAGAACTTATTGAAACAGAACCCTTCCTAGAAGGTGGCTGCATAGATTAGTTACTCCACTAATATTTGTAAATTGTAACTTCTAAGTTCTAAGTTGCAATTAGATTTTATTGAATAAATTTGAAGGCTTTATTCAAGTCTTTTTTATATAACTATTGTCTTGCATTTTAATTTTAATTTTAAAATACTAACTTTAAAATACTTAATTTAAAAATTGAAATTTGACATTTGAAATTTCAAGTTAATTCTTTTAAAATATTTAAAATACAAATTTGAACTTCTCAAATTTGAAATTTGAAACTTGACACTTGACACTTGAAACTTGAAATTTGAAATTTGAAAACTTAAGCATTTTTATTAGCTAAAAATGTTATTGAAAACTAAATAAACTAAAAATGCTTTTCAATAACATATAATTTCAATACAAATAAATAAACATATAAAAAAAATAAAAATCCCACGTCCCGTCCCATCCCGTCCCACCAAACCCTGTCCCATCCCGTATATATAGTGGGACGGGATGGGATGAATTTTTATCCCCCAATCCCGGTCCCCCCAAAATCCCGGCCAAGGAGTCCCCTGTCTCGTCCCGTCCCCTCCGTCCCGTCTCCCAGTCCCCGTCCCCGTACCCATCCCCTTGCCAGCCCTACACTAGACCAAACATTTAACTTTTGTCAGGAGGTGTCAATACTTGTGTATATATATATTAAATCAAAATTTGACCTCTATATATAATATAATTTTCTGACGAAGGAGTGTCGCTTGATACCCCTTGGGTAAGGGTGAGTCCGCCCCTGATGATGAATCAGGTACAATATTGGTACGGTACATGAACACCTACTATCCCCTACAAGTAAGTTTAAAGTCCCTTAATAAGTGTTCATAAATGAGTGACAGTTAGGAGTATATTATATGGTACAACATGAGATTGATGAGATAGAGAGAGAGTATACAATTGTGAATCAATGTGGATATAATTTCATGATTATGCGTAACTGCTTTATATTTGCAGAGTTTATGATTATCATTATGTTTGTTTTTGGTGACTTATATCCCCAATGATTGTTTGACATCGATATGTCAGAAATGAGGCTATTTACCTAGCTAGTATTGATTACTTGAGTTGCTGAGTTAATTGATTATGTGTTATTGTACCGATCTACTTGTTTTACTTGCTTTCTATATATACTTTTACTAATCATAGTCGACATATGATGCTACCAATACATAATATTCGTACAAAAAATATTTCTCCACTTTTCTGTGAGTGTAGACTGTGACTCAAAATCGTCTAATATAATTCAATATCTATTGCAATCGATTGGACCATTTGAGGGTGAGCTACTCCTATCTGGTTTGTCTCAAATCTTCTTGGGGTAGATATGTTTATTTCTTTCGGGATGTTGTTTATTTAATTGATTTTGCTACTCTTAAATATTGTTATTTAGAGTTCTTGTATAATGACTTTCAAATCTTGAAGAATGAAATAATTAGAATTCTGCACTTCTATTTTTTCTATATTAAGAACTCGCATTTCTAGCTTTAAATGCTTTAAAATGTGTTAAATAAATCGATTATAACATTGGTTAGTTGGTAAGACATGATTCACGCACCAAAATTAGTGTAAGCATCAATCACTAAATTTGAATCATGACAAATTCTTTTCCTTTCTCCTCCAAGTAAATACAAAGATCTACACATGGAAAATTAATAAATTGAGAAAACACACACATGAAAAACTAAATTTTAATAATCAAGAATTTCAAAAATAACAAAATTTTAAATACAATCCCATAAATAGGGAGGGAAGAAGCAAAAAGACCAGCGGTTGGAATATCCAATGAAGTCTAAATTAAGTGCATGCAATACTATTACAAACCCAAAAATCAAATAAAACAACAAAAAATGAAAGAAATTTTACACCAATGGAATGTAAAAATCGTCGAAATAACTTAAAATTCAAAACAAAATAAAATAACAATACTGGTGATGGTTAGATATCATTGAGAGTCTAGGATAAAAAAAAAAAATCTTTCAAAAAAACATGCAATAATCATGAAAAAAAACGTAAACATAAGAAATATTATTAAATCTTGCGGAATAAAAGAACAAGATAAATTGTCTTTAATTTTTTTTTGATTATTTAAGAATAAATTTTTTTAAGCATAAAGTACAAGAACTAAATTAATATGTTTGAATTTCATTTAAAATTAAAGTTAATATCCACATTTAACATGCATAAAATCTTCACACATAAAAAATAATGAGCGAAATCAATAAATATAAAATCTATTACATGCTCACAAATTCATTTTTTTTCAAGTTATAATTATCTTATTTTACCATATTAGTTTATAGAATATCAAATCACTTGTATCCATATTTAATTTCTCATAAATAATTTTTTCTTTAAAAATTATCCAATTATATAAAAAAGAAATAAACTCATCAACAAAATATGATTAACCTACAATTATTTACTTTGAGTTTACACTGAAATTCAATTTCTCTGTGTCTGGTTTTCTAAACGGGCTGTTAGCAAAGTTCCCCCGCTCAATTCTTCAATGGAGAAAATCCATTAGAGTTCAACTCATACTTGTTCGCTACAATGGTAACCTATCAAAATTCAAATAAAAATTAACTTTTTGCTGTATAATTTTCAACTGGGTGTTTGATTCTTTCTGTCAAAATTTGTGTTTCAGTTTTCGATTGCAGCCATCAACGATACAGAGTCAGTAAGCCAATGGGAACCTTTAGCCCCAACCAAAGAAGCCCAGGTAAACTTGTTCTTGCTTTTCCGCTTGATTAAATGGGGTTTCTAATTGTCTGCTTAGTTGTGGGGATTGATTTAAGAATTAATTGTAAAGAACCCCTTATGTTTCAGTACCCTAATTGTGCAAGATTAAGATATAAAAAGCTAGTTTAATTAATTATAATCATTTATCAAGCATTTAAAATTTGAAAAAGCTAGTTGTGTTAGGCATTATAAAGCATCTCTCAATTTTGTGATCACTTGGATGATATTTTTCTGCAAATTTTATTGTGAGCAAGTACGGAGCTATTTTGATTTATGTCTTTTTATAATGAATTTATAATTTGGTTTTTGCAGGAATTTCACTTGTCACAAACTTACCATGAGGGACTTTTGAAGTTGGAAGCTAAAGACTATAAAAAGGCTCGTGAGCTTTTGGAAGTTGTATTAAAGGATCCTTTGGTCGCAAATTCACAGGTACATGCTGATGGTTACCCTGGAATCACCCTCTTTTCTGATACATCCTTATGAATGGTTATTTTCCTTCTTTCTTATTTTTGTGTTTTCATTATAGGTGGATAGTAATTCTAGTGATGGTCATCTTTTGCAGCTCAGGTGTGTTTGAGGCCTAACTTTTAACTCAAACTACCGGTTCTAATTTTATTGTAAATTTCTTGTCTTACTTGGTTGTTCCTGGCTACTAATTCTCTAATAATCTAGAATAACAAGTGGACTACCATCTCTTTTTGCTGGCTTTACAGCATTTTCCATATTATTTTCCTGTGCATTTAAAACTGAAGCCCATTTGTTGCCCTTTTCCGCTATCATTGGTAGTTTTAAATTTTGCATTATTGTTAGTGAGACTATATTGAATTGAAGATCTTAAAGAGATCTAAAAAGAGCATGATATAGAAGGATCAGTTTGATCGTCTGATTTCAGAAAATTGGTGCACCTTTATGGATGTTGAAGACAAAATTAAGTTAATAAAAACTGCATTTCTAACATTTTGAACTATTAGATGAGAAAGTCACACACTTTAATATGGTATCACAACAACCAGAAGTCTTGGGTTCAAGTCTCATAATTACCAACTATTTAAAAGAAAAAAGATTTTTCACACACTTTAAGAAGTATGTGAAGGGGCCTGTTGAAGACAAAATTAAGTCAATAAAAAAGTGTGTTCTCTCAGCGTTTAGATAAAACGGTCACACATTTTTAAACATGGAACTTTCACAAAAATGTATGCCCTTCCTCCCTTAAGATATCATAGTTGACTCATATGTTTTTCCTAATAAAGAAACATCAGTGTTGCATAAGGGAGGAGGAAGGGAAAAGGGAAAGAGAAACTATTTATGAGGTTTGAACCTTCCACTTACCTGGTGGAAGTGAGTAAATTCAACTTATATATCATATTAGTGACAGTAGAAACAGTGTTGTCAAAGGTGTGCTTAAAGCGCGCTTAAGCCTTGAAGCTCAGCTCAAAATGTGTTGAGCGCTTTGCTTTGCTTAATGTGCGCTCCAGTGTCATCATCAAGGTTCTAAGACATACTTTTCCTTGCGAATGAGCCTCTTTTGAAGAGGCGACACTAAACACTTGATATTTCACTTTATTGTAATTACTTGGACTAAACACAGTCTTTTCCCCTTTGTGCCGTTTCCATTAAGCCCACACTTTATTTGTGCTTTACGCTTAAAGCCCCAAATGATTGTAGAGCTCTTTTGCGGTTTTTGCTTTTGATAACACTTAGTAGAAGAATATATTTAAGTAATAGGTGAAAAGCTAGTTTGATAGACAAAATATCCTGTCAAAGTTGTAAAGTTTAGTAGTTTAGTAAATTGAATAAATAAAATATTGTCAAACATTTTTCGAATGTTCGAAAATGGATAGCGTCATAAAATTTGGATGGTAGGAGAATTATGTCTTTTTTTTTATGTTGAAGTAATGTGTTTCATTAAAAAGCATCAAGGAGATGCAAAGTTACAAGTAACAAAATGACAAAAAGGAGTATTTAACTCAGTTCAGCTCCTATACAAAGTGTTAATCTAAAACTAGGGTGCTAACAAAGTCTAGAAAATGCCCACCACTAAGGACCGGGGTCAACTTTGACCAACAAAAAATGCTAGTCAGATTTTAGCTTTAAGAGAGTAATTTGGAGTTGAGATGCCATCAAAACATCTCTTGTTCCTTTTTGTCCACAAACACCAAAAGATAGTAGCAGGAATCATCAGATTTTGTTGATAGCCTTATCAATTTTTCATAATCTCCAGCTCAAATGTATGTGCTTGTCTCATGCTCATTGGAATAACCCAACTCAGGCCAAAAAGGGCGCAAAACATGTTCCAAACACCAAGTAGCTACTGGATAGTGCAAAAACAAGTGATTAACAGATTCCAGATCCTTGTTACGTAGGTAACAACTGTTAACTAGCAGAAGTCCTTTCCTGTTAAGGTTGTCTAGTGTAGACAAGCTTCATATAAGGTAATCCAGTTGAAGCATATGAACTAGAGGTTGGACTAAGTTGCTCGGACTTGAGTGCGGGTGTCAATATGTGTGAAGATCTAGAGGTCGGATCCTTCATGATCTTAATTTTAAGATTCGGGGGTACGGATCTAGGTACTGAAATGGGTGGATGGATTCGGTTAAAAATAATTCAAATATAAATAATTAGAGTTATAAAAATGTGCCTAAATTATGGTGGACCCTTTGGAAGGAAAGGAATACCTGAATTTTTGAGAGCAAGTTCGAATAGGTAATTATTATTTAGTACAAGCATCTCTTTAGTGTTTATTGTGTAGTTCGAATTAGAAATCTTTGTATCTGTCTCGAATTTCTCCTTTGATTTAGTCGAAGTACCCGAAATCGTTTCACCATATCCAGTATGGATCCCACACCCACGTTGTGTCGACACAGGTGCGGCATCCAAAGTGAAGAGTCCGTGCATTAGATATCTCTGGCACAAAACATCTTGTGAAGCAAATGGAACAAATGTATGTTGCCTCATCTAAAAGGTTAATCTATTGAGAGGGACCCTTATATTTATTTAAATTAGGTCTATAACAGCTCATCATGTGCGGGCCAATTTATTTATTTGGTCCAATCACGTGGAAATATTCTGTTGATAGGTGGTGGTGAGACTCGAAATGTGGACCTCATCTTGTTTTGGTACCATATCGAATTTTGTGACCTGCTTAATCTATTGATAAAGATGCAATACTTTTATTTCTTTCTTAGTTGCAACATAAACTAAATACTCAAAGTAGGGCCTTTGCACTTCTCAAAGATTTAAGCATGAAATTCACACCTAATTTGTGCAGTAGGAGCTGTTATATGGTTGGTTGTGGCTTTTAATAAACTAAGATAGTTTCCCTTAAATGCCTCAAATATAATTGGCAATATCTTTCTTTTTATAACTGAGAAATCCCCGAGGGATAGTGGCACGGTTGAAACTCGGTGAATAACGGGCCAGCTCTCAATCCATCTGCTCTTCTATTGACAATATTACTTTATAAACATATATATCTGATGTTGGGTCATTGTAATTCACATTTCCGCAGATTTTTGGCATTGAAAAATCTTGCCACTGTTTTTCTACAACAAGGTGCTCCATACTACAAAGATGCTTTGCAATGCTATCTTCAAGCTGTAGAGATTGATAATAAGGATTCTGTTGTCTGGAATAAGCTGGGAACTTTAGCATGCTCAATAGGAATGTTGAGCATTTCCCGCTGGGCATTTGAGCAAGGATTATACTGCAGTCCGAATAACTGTGAGCATTTTATATCATGTTTAAGTTCTTATAAGCTTTCTTATATAAGGTTTTCCGGTTACATGACTTGACTTTTAAGATCCCCCATATTCACCTTATGCCAGAGGTCATCTTTCCATAACTTCAGCTTTGCTTCTTCTGGACTAATGTGCAGGGAATTGTATGGAAAAACTTTTAGAAGTACTTATTGCTATAGGTGATGAGGTTGCCTGCCTTTCAGTCGCTGAACTAATTTTAAGAAACTGGCCATCCCATTCTCGAGCTTTGCTTATTAAAAGAACTATTGAAGAGTCTGAACCAATTTCATTTGCCCCAAGAGGGATAGACAAGCTAGAACCTAAACATATGCGGCTGAAATTCCCAGACAAGAGAAAAGCTGCAGGTGTTGACCTTGATGAGGAACCTGTTTCCAAAAAGTTGAAGCAAAATTTGGAGTTCTGTCTTCCAGAAGTTTCCTGGACATCTCTGACCGGTGAAATTTTGAAAATCTTACATCCATCAATTGAATCTGGTTCTGAACTTGGACCAGGGAACGACGTATCTGGTGATGTTAGTGTAATCATTAAATTGTCAAGCATACCAGAAAAATTTAAGGATCCTTCAGGAAGGAAAGATATTTCACCCTCCACAGCTGCTGAAAGCATTTGCATCATGGATTTCAGGTCTGAGAAAGGTAGTGTTAGTAGAGAAAATGAATCAACTATTTGCGGAGAACACCCTCAAGAAAGGCGAAGTAGCCGCCTGGAAAGGCTCAGAAGCCGTAAACCAGACAAAGAAGAGTTAGATTTTGAGACCAACAGGGACCTCACTAAAGTTGTAATGCAATTTCTAGGACCCTATGTTGTGAATCAAGCAGGACTTGCAGACCAAGCTGAGGATCTTCCTAATTCACCGGACACAGAATGTAGTGATGTTGTTGGATTTGTCCTGAAAACGACAAGAAATCATGGTGCTTACCACTTGGGTCACATGCTCCTGGAAGAAGTTTCCAGGCGAGGCATTTTGTATCAGGATGGCATGTCTAAATTTTTGGATCTGGAGAAGGTGATAAGGTTTTGGGGCCAGGAGAGGACTCCTGAGTGCAATTTGTTTCTTGCTGAGTTATATTATGATTTTGGTTTGTGTTCTTCTGACACATCAAAAAAATCTAGCTTTATGTCAGAGGCTTCATATCATGTGTGCAAAATAATTGAATGCGTTGCTTTGGACTATCCATTCCACGTTATTGGCAGGAAAGGAAGTGCTTCAATGGGGGAGCATTGTCAGAGTCATGGTCATAGTGAATATCCACTTAATAAAAATCATGAGTTTTGGGTTCGCTTTTTTTGGTTAAGTGGGCAATTGTCTCTATCAGATGGCGACAAAGCGAGAGCTCGAGAAGAGTTCTCTATTTCAGTGGAGCATTTGACAAATAAGGAAAGCAAGAGTGATTTCGTTTTATTATCCCACTTAAAATTGTATAAGAGGCTGACTGTCAATAAAATTCTCCATGAGATTCATCTACTGGAGGTTGATTTTCTAATGAAGGATGGTATCCATCAGTTAGTTGAGAAAAATCTGCACTCTGAATGTGTAAAAACACTTGCTCCTCTTCTCTTTTCCTCAGAAGAGGTCTCTGCTGAATCGTCACATGTCACCACTCATACAGGGAGAGGGCTAACTTCAATAGAACTGTCTGCCTTGGATATTTTAATAAAAGGATGTGAGGAGACAGAGCCATTGGACATTGAGGTCTATTTAAATTGCCACAAAAGGAAGTTGCAGATGCTCATTACTGCTGTTAGTGAGGAAGAGAATCAATTTTCTAACCAGATGAAAGGTTCAAAAATGCTATCTATCTCTGACGCAGAGTCTAAGGAAATCCCAAGTGATCTCTGGAACATGGCTGCTCAAGAAGTGAAAGCAATATCTCAATGTGCCTCAAGGATAAAGAGCATCACGGACCCTTCTGAAAACTCTGTACGTCAGTTTTGTCTTAATTGTTTTTTTGGCAGTCTTTTCTTATTGCAGATGTGTTGATCTTTAATTTTTTTTAATGAAAGATGCTAAATTGCTATCAATATCAAGGCGAATGATAATTTCTTTATGATTTGATGGGAAACAACCCTGCATTCAAGTAAAGAATCTTAGACAAAGCATACACAGAATGAACCTTTCTTTACCTTTTTTTAAATCATACATAGGGGAAAGGGAAGGGGAAATGAGGGAAAGGATTGCAAGGTGGTGAACCAAACTCTCACCAGCAAGGTGAAAGTTTAAGTAACCAACCAATTGAACTACAAAGATTCTTCTTAGAATGAACTTTTTATTGGGAAGTATTAAAAATGAACATGCCATTGGCTTTTCCTTGTTTCAACTTGGACCCTCCCCCCACCCACACACAAAAAAAAAAAAAAGAAGAAAAAAAGAGAGACAGAAGAAAAAAAAAGCTCAAATAAAGCATCTTTCTTATGGGTTTTGACCAACATTAGTCATATTATGTTTGTTTGTTCAACTTTCTCCTGTTTATCATAGTTTTGACTTTGCATACTAGATAGTCAACAGTAGTTCTATGGTTATGATGCTTAGCACTTTCTCATCCTGAACTTCGGTCGTATAGACAATTAAGGTCCATGTTCTTGTTGACAGATATTAGAAAAAATGTAAACTGGTACTTAACATTTGGTTTTCCTAGAAATTATGACGTTTATTTAGTTGATGAGCAATGATCTTAGGAAACCAATATAGTTTTTTCTATGTGCTCTTTTGATCTAAGTTTCTCGGACTCTTCACGTTCGGTGCCGCACCCATGTCGACATGACGTGGGTGTGAGTGTGGATACCAAATTTGAGAGAGATTCTGATAGATTCAATGATTTTTGTTATCAAAACAAAAACTAAGGTGAAATTGAAGAAAATGGAGTACCTTGTATATATAAATTTCTATTGTCACTACCTTTCCCTTTATCTCCTTTTTGATCAATATTTTCTCCTCAAGTTTTCCACATAATATCTCATAATTTAGGTTTATAACTCTATTTATGGATATTTGAATTACTTTTAGCCGAATCCCCGCACCCGTATCTATACATGGATCCGTTACGAATCTTGAAATTTCGATCATAGAGGATCTCGCCTCTATATCCTCATCCTTATCGGACACCCGCACAGAGTCCGAGCAACTTAGCTTTTGATAAATAAATTTTGGTGCACATGTTGCAGAATTTGATACGTCTTTTTCTTGCAGAATGGTGTTCCAGTGACTGTAATTGGTGATATTCAGTCGTTGCTGCTAATGTTTATGTGTAATGTTGCCAACACATATTCTTGTAAGAAATTTTCTTGTTCAGGAATTTCAGATCATATGGAACAAAGAGAAAGCTTGTACTTCGTAGATGCAGTTATTGCATTCTGTAAACTCCAACACTTGATCCCAAATGTTCCTATAAAAATTCAAGTGAGACAACTTTCTTTCTTAGAGGGTTTAGACTATCAAATTTCATCTGTAGCATTAATGTTTGCTATCTTAATCTTTCATTAGAAATAAGCTGATCTCTTCTACAATGTCATGCCAGACAGAGTTGATCGTGGCAATCCATGACATGCTAGCTGAGTTTGGTGTCTGCTGTGCAAGTGCCACTGGTGAAGAGGAAGAAGGAACATTTCTAAAACTTGCAATAAAGCACCTCTTAAACTTGGATATGAAACTGAAGTCTAACTTTCACTCTGCTTGCAAGGAATTTGAAATGTCTCAGTGTGACAAACAGTCTTCCCATGATAATAATGTTCAGAAATCTGAGCAACTTTCTCATGAAAGTCACGTCAACGTGTTATCGAACTTATCAAATTTGGAGAAGCTGAATGTGGAAGCAGGTCAGGTAGATAGAGCTGAAGCTACCGTTTCAGATAAAGATGCTATTGAGAAGATTAGTGCAGAGGCTATTTCTGCCAGTAAATCTCTGGAGGTTGAGAAAACTACAGTGGAGGACAGTAAGAATGTTGGTGATGTCTCTGACAGTACGTATCGTAGATCGACAAACTTAAAGGATCAATTGGTCGAAGATGGAACTGAGCTAAGTGAAGATGCAAAAGAGGAGCTTGAAGTTGCCATTGATAATGCTTTGGATCAGTGCTTTTACTGCCTGTATGGATTGAATCTAAGGTCTGATGCATCGTATGAAGATGATTTAGGTGAGCATAAGAACACAAGCCGGGGTGATTACCAAACCAAGGAACAATGTGCTGATGTTTTTCAGTATATACTTCCTTATGCTAAAGCTTCTTCTGTAAGTGCTATGTGTCTTCTTTTTCTTGAATCCCATTTATCAAACCTTCCTCCAAACCCTTATTCCCCAAGTTTATGTATAATATATTATTTTAAAATTTCTCAATTTGGCTCGTCATTCAGAGGACGGGGCTCATTAAACTCCGAAGAGTCCTTAGAGCTATACGAAAACACTTTCCACAACCACCAGATGATGTTTTAGCTGGAAATGCAATAGACAAGTTCTTAGATGGTCCTGAAATGTGTGAAGACAAGCTCTCAGAGGAAGCAGGGTCCAGTGGCTTTCTGGAATCCATGACAAAGATATTATTATCAGACCCCATAAGCCTGGAACAGCAGAAAGCATCATCAAAAGGAAGGTAAACATGTTAGTTATGGGATCAGCACTTTGGCGAATGAACTTACTAGTATTTTGGACTATGGAATCAAACAGATATTTGCCATTGGTTGTTTGCAGTTCTGAGCCATACCTGGAAGTTTATAGCAACTTGTATTATCTTCTTGCTCAGTCTGAAGAAATGAATGCAACTGATAAATGGGCTGGCTTTGTTCTGACCAAAGAAGGGGCGGAATTTGTGCAGCAAAATGCAAAACTCATCAAATATGATTTAATTTACAATCTCCTACGCTTGGAGAGTTGGCAGAAACTTGCAAATATCTATGATGAGGTAAGAATGTTCTGCTATCTATCTGTTGCAGGCTTGCAGCTATACGTCCCCTAACGGAAGACAGTTTTCTACTGGTGGGAGTTCATATCTTGCGCTTCGTAGGTACTTAATCTCTTTTGTTTTCGTACTTCTTTTGGGAACACAGGAGGTAGACTTGCTGCTAAATGATGGAAGCAAGCAAATAAATGTTCTGGGATGGAGGAAAAATGCTGCTTTATCTGAAAGAGTTGAGGCAAGTCGCCGAAGGAGCAGGCGATGTTTGTTGATGACCTCAGCTTTAGCGAAAACAGCAGATCAACAGGTTTGCTTCTCTCTGATAATTTGTGGAAGAAGTTTTTTCTTTTGTTATATCTAATTGCCACCTTGGAGTGATCAAGGACTGATGCACTGTCAGAGTTGGAAAAAATCTTCTGAATATATATGAATTTCATGCATCTAGGTTTCTTGTTTTTTATTGTTTGGTTGGTGATCCTGACAAACATGTATAATGATTTGAATGTTTTCTTAGGTGTTAGCAATTTTCATTTAGCTTGGCATTTGACTATGTTGATTGATGTCGTCTCAATTTTTATTTAACTAGTTTATATGAATGTGCATAAATATAAATATACAAAATTGAGTGAGTTAGAGTTAGTATAGTAATTTAATATTCAAATTGGAGGTATTATAGTAATTTAACATTCAAGTTAGGAAGTTCATGCTTCTAAGGTAGTATAGATAGATAGATATAGATAATGATTAACTTACCTTATTGAAAAAAAGTTTTTGTTGGAGTCAAGGGGGCCTTAGCTCATTTAATTCTCACTGTCTACATGTGATTGCTCCTGCTTTTTTCAGGCCGAGATACATGAGTTATTGGCATTAGTATATTATGATGGTCTTCAGAATGTAGTACCAATCTATGACCAAAGATATGTTGTGCCATCCAAAGATTCAGCATGGATGATGTTCTGTCAAAACTCATTGAGACACTTTCAGAAGGCCTTTGCACACAAGTAAGTCTGTCTGTTGACTCCATTTCCCTTGGTTATCTCATCATCTAAAATGTAACCTAGCATGCAATTTCAGAGAGGATTGGTCTCATGCATTTTATCTGGGAAAACTCTCCGAGAAGCTTGGATACTCTCATGAGACGTCATTTTCATTCTATGCGAAAGCTATTACTTTGAATCCATCTGCTGCGGATTCATTCTATAGGATGCATGCTTCACGGTTGAAGTTACTTTGCACATGTAGGAAACAAGATGAGGAGGCCTTAAGGGTTGGTGCTTTGCTTTTAACTCCTTTCCATTTCCTCCTTTATTGAGACGGTTACACATGTAAGCGAGCTATGATATGAACTGGTGTGTATTGATAGTCGTGAAGATAGCTAATTCAGTTAGCAAATTAAATTCGTTTTCGATAGACCTAATCTATCCCAGTTGTATGTAAAATTTTGAGAGACATACACAACAAAGCCACATTTCAAAAAATATATATATAAGCAAGCGCAACAAAAATAGATTCACTCGGTTATTTTAAACATGGCCCGCTTAGAGTTAAGGTTTGTGATTATATAATACTCTTCTCTAATCCGCAACCCATATAAGTTCATGAATTTCAGCAGCATATGGACTGTTTTCCCTTTTTCTTCACAGCTCAAAGAGTTTTAAAAATATAACTTGACCATTGCATCTGTGAGTGGGAGGACTTAGCATGTCTAAACTAATGGTTTCTTCTGAAGACTTTTAGGCTCAATGCCCCTTCTCTTGCCAGACTTGGAAATAGTTACCTTTTTCAAGTGGTCATTTTCCATGTGTTAGGACTGTTATTGACTTAATTAGTGCCTGGATGCATTTTAGGTTGTTGCTGCATACTGTTTCAATCAATCAACTCAGGATACTATGATGGATATCCTCAGTAAGGTTTGCCCATCAATTTTGGAATCGACGTGCTCTGAGGATAGAACTCAGGGAGAGTACTCTGTCAATGATGGAAAAGGGGATTCACATTTGGAAGGGGTGTGGCAGATGCTTTACAGTGATTGCCTTTCTGCTCTCGAAATCTGTGTGGAAGGGGACCTGAAACATTTTCATAAGGCTAGATATATGCTTGCTCAAGGCCTATATCGAAGAGGTGGGAATATGGATATACAGAAGGCAAAGGATGAACTTTCCTTCTGCTTTAAGTCGTCTCGTTCTTCATTCACAATTAACATGTGGGAGATTGACAGTACGGTTAAGAAGGGAAGGTATGCATTTCCTTTTTTTTTTCTGTCCTGACATTTTGGAACATCGAGGAACCACTATGACAACATTTTCTGATTCCTTGTAGATAGATTGTTCTCTCTTTATTTAGGGAAGGCCTGTCTTTTAATTGAATCAAAGTCTTGGTGTTCAACATCACACAAAGACAGTGTCAGCTTTTAAGATACGATGTAAAAAGATTGTCATCATGTTGACATAGGTTATTAGAAAGATCAACACTGAGTTTCCAAAATATCCATCCATGTATCTATAAAATAAGATATTTTCTTTCTACCAAGTTCAAAATGGAAGAAAGTGAGCCTTGAATGTTCATACAAGTCTTTTTCTATTGTTCCTTTCTGGCAAATCATCCAGATTGTGAGAAAACGAAGCAAGCAAGAGAAGATTAAGAAAAGCATTGTTTGATTATTCCCTTAAGCTATTGGGGGTTTAATGTAGTCTATATGCTCTAAGAAAGGAAAGAATACAAAACTGCAAATTACAGGAAATAAATCAATCTAATTGATTTTGGTTTATCCTTATTGATATGTACTATATTCACAAGGTCCCAAGGCTCCTCCTCAAGCTGGCATACAAATCATATGTATTAAGTTTGCTATATATGTAAGCTGTTTTGAGAAGGGTAAGGGACTTGATGTATATATCACAAGCTGATCATTTGACTTCACGGACTTTATGAGAATATCTCTTGAGAATTGGGATTATCTTTTCTCTTACGAAATAACTATCAATTTTTATGTCCTTCGTCTTATCATGAAACACTGGATTTGATCCAATGTAAAGTGCAACCTGATTATACCCTTCGGGGTGGCCCAGTGGTTTGGGTTTGGGACTTCCATGTTGGAGGTCTCAAGTTCGAAACCCCTTGTCAGCAAAAGCAAGGGGTTTGCCTTCTTGGTCGAGCTCGTCGTACCGGGCTCTCCTAGTGTGGGTTACCTCTCCTATGTGGTTTGCGAGCTATTGCATAGGAGCGGGGGTTTTACCCTGTGCGCGCGCACCAAAAGGGTAGTGGCTGTGGGTTTCCCTTGTCATAAAAAAAAAAAAGTGCAACCTGATTATAACACACAAGTTCAATCTTGCCAACCTCTCCAAATTACAATTCTCTTAGCAGTTACTTGATTCAATGAGTTCACATGTAGCCACTGTATAGCATGATATTCTGCTTCTTCACTTGATCTTGCAGTTACATTTTGTATCTTACTTTTCCATGAAACTAGATGCCCCCAACCATAACGCTATTTCCGTAGATAGATCGTATGTCTGCTCAATTTGCATTTGTATATCCATCAATATGCCCATGTCATCGATATTTGTGAAGTACTCTTTTTTCCTAGAATATATTCTATGTATCGAAGGATACAAATAAAATGCATTCCAATAACTATCAAAAGGGAAATCCAAGTATTAACTTACGGCATTCATTAGGAAAACAATTTCAAGGCGAGTCATGGTGTGGTAATTTAACTTGCCTATCAATCTCCAATACCTTCCAAGATCATTAATAGGGTATCCTTAATTTGGTAGTGTAACTCAACCTTAAAAGCTAGCTCATGATGGGAGAATTGTCCAAAGTCCATCTAAGGAGACCAATTTCCCTAACCTTTTCCGATGTGGGACTTCTTAACAGGTAGAAAGTTAATATTCAGATCCACGGAGTATCAATGAGCCTACAGTTTGTCATGCTTGTCTCTGTAAGAATTTAAAGAGCATACTTCCTCTGATAATGAATATGGCTGATTTGGATTGAGCAACCTCAATAATAAGAAGTACCTGAACCGACCAAGGTTCGTGGATTAAAATTACCAAAAAAAGCTAATGCTTTATCTTGGGTGATTTCATCTTCATCACCTGTGATATCTATAGCATCAACGTAGACCATCAAATACATACACAAATGTGGAGCAGAGGACGATAAACAGCAGCATAATTAGCTTCACCATGAGTCGTACCAAATTCTTGGATAACCGCGTTAAATTTGTCGAACCACACTCGACGGGACTGCCTCAGGTCGTAAAGTGATTGTAGTAGCCTGCACACCATGTTACTGGACTTCTCCTGAACTCATGCTCTTGTTTGAATTTTACTTTTGGGTTTCACATGCGGTGATAAAATTGTTTGACTAGTACATTTTCAATTCAAGGTCCATGATAAGGCTCAATGGGCTTGGCCCATTTTTGGACAACCTTGAATTACAAATCAATGTCATATAGTCTGTAGTAACACGGATAATACAAATTGTTTGAATTGGTGCTTTGACTTCTTTTCCCGCCATATTCTTCTTATCCTGGTTGGTCCGAAAATGTAAAATTGGGCTTTCTATCCTGTCTCCATTTCTTCTGGAGATTCAAGTGGTTATCCTTATTCTCTTTGATGGCTGTCAAGTTTTGTGATAGGCTTTGCTGTCCTTAACATCTAGGTAACTACCGCTAAATCCTCTACTTGGTGGAACCGTTCCATATAAAGTAGGTAAATGGGTCTCCTTTCTTCTCGGACCTGTACAACCTATTTGAAACAACCCTCCATCAAGGAGCATGATTTACTTGTCTTCCCGTGACTATCTATAAATGGAAAGTGGAAAAGCTTAGGGAAATCTTCTACATTTGACACTTTAAGACAACGGATACTTCACATGCTCAACCCGCTCACTCTGAGAATGCTTCCACCAAAGATGTGTTCAAGAAATATTTTTCTCATCCGAAGCATCCCATGCCACTAAAATATTGTTTCATTATGTTATCTTTTGTAAGTATCCAATAATGGGAAAAAATGCCCATGCCACTACATCCTAGTAAGATTTTGAAACGGCAACCATTTTGTAAGACCTCTTACAATTTAATTGACTGCGGTCACACTTCATATCGTCGTACACTAGGCTTGAGACTTTGAGTTACGTATGGTGTTAGGGTTTGTATGTGTTGATTTTCTTGCTAAAACTGAGTCAATTTATTTGACCCTTTAAATGTATGTCACAATTTTTGCAAAATGTTGGGCTTGGTGAGTAAGAATTCGCAGAAGCTAGTTTTTGTGCGACTCCCAAAAATAGGTTACATCACTCACAAGTAGGAGAGAGATATGCCACTATCACAACTTAGGGAACTGTGAAAGTCCATAAAAAGACTGATAGGAACTGAAGTTCGATTGATGAATGCCTATGTTTGTGAGGGAAATGCGAGGTTTTTAGGTTGTTGTAGCCATCAAATGATATAGTGACGACATGGTTTTATTTCTTTCACTTGGTGAACTTGGTAACAATGAGGGGCAAAGTCAATTATAGTCATGTTCCTAGATAATTCTTGTTAAATTAGGTCTTAGGCCTAACTCACACCCCAAAATCTAGCTCAAAGGGAGGAGGATTGCCCAAGCCTTATAAAAAGTCCACCCATCTCATTAACCACCGATGTGGGACTTTTGTCATTCTTTAACACCCCACCTCACGCCCAGTGCTTAGCATCTAGTGCGTGGGCAATTTTAATTTTGGGGTCCCCAACATCGGGTGAGACGGGTCCTGCTCTGATACCACTTGTTAGGACCGAAAATAAGCAGGTGTAATGCAGAAGCTAGCAAAGCAAACCTCGAAAGACCATGAGTAAGAAGACAAACGAGAAATACACCAAAAGAGACAGATTTAACGTGGTTCGGTCAATCGACCTATGTCCACAAAGGAGATGAGCAATCCACTATAAATATGAAAGTACAAAATATAGAGAGAAACAACCTCAACCAATTCACTCGGAATACAAGGAGGTACACAAAATTCTCCCCTATAACTGGAACTCTCAAAACCTTAGGACTACATTGTGAGTGCTAATTAAGTTAGAAGGAACAAACCTATATTTATAAAGTCCTAAAACCTTTCCTATAAGAAAATGACTAGTCAAATATTAAAACATTTTCCTAAAAGGAAAACTTATTTATGGTAAAAAATCAAGGCAAATAAAACCCAACAAATCTCTCCCTTGGCCTGAATATCTGACAAAATAAATTTGTCCACCTTCTTCACATAATCTTTAGGATCTTACATCTCTTCTCCATAATCTCCTCCATTGAATCTACGTCTCAACACAGAGAATTCCTCTGAAATAATTTCTCCAACAAAAATCTTCATTACTGTCAAAAAGGTTGTGGCTAGAACCACACCCGCCAAGATGAACACCCATCTCTAACCTGGCTCCATCATTGAACCATGTCCCACATTGGTGTGTTAAATTAGGTCTTAGGCCTAACTCACACCCCAAAAGCTAGCTCAAAGGGAGGAGGATTGCCCAAGCCTTTTAAGGAGTCCACCCATCTCATTAATCACCAATGTGGGACTTTTGTCATTCTTTAACAATTCTCTTTTCAGGTCCATTACTTTGTCAGGTATTGGAGCCACATTTCTTGCCTCATTAGCTGATCATTTTTTTTTCTTCACATTGCAGGCGCAGAACCCAAGGTTGCTCAGGGAACAAGAGAGCCCTAGAAGTTAACTTGGCAGAAAGTTCTCGGAAGTTCATTACTTGCATCCGCAAGTACATATTATTCTATTTAAAACTGCTGGAGGAGACAGGAGACATTTGCACCCTTGATCGGGCTTATTTCTGTCTTAGGACAGATAAGAGGGTACGTACTTCCATATGAATTGGCTGCATACATTGTTCACAATGACTAGCAGCATCAATGATTAGCCTAATGAAAATAACATATTCTTCTTTGTACACTTCTCCTTATTGCATCGACCCTTTCTGAGGTTGCATTTATTATTAATAAGCCTCTTTGAGGGTGATTTTGAAAATTCACTGCTTTATTTTATTTATAAGAAAGCATTTCTAATGGCTAAATTTTGTGATAAAAATGCGCAGTTTTATTATTTATAGGAAAGCATTTCTCATGCCATATCTTAGAGCTCTACAAGTTGGAATTACAGTTTATTGCAAAGAGGGTTGTCTTACCATTTCTCTTTATCAAAAAGAGTTGTCTTACCATTTATAATGCCATGGAACATAATGTAGGAAAAACATGAAAAGTGCTTGGAAGAACATTTATTCTATGTTACATATCATCAGTTTAAACTTCATATTGTTATGATATTCAAATTAGACCCTCAATTCTTCAATTCTCTCGTTGTTGCCTGTTCTGTTGGATACCGACATGAAGCCTAAAGCTCTGCCCGTACTTCTACATTTAATCAACTCATCCCACTCTTATAAATTTGGTTTATCTCCATTTCTATTTAATCAAAACTCCCTTGTCTAACATAGATATATATATATTTCATCCAGTTCTCCTCGTGTCTTGAAGATCTCATACCAGTTGCCCTTGGACGATACTTAAAGGCATTAATTTCATCTATACATCAGACTGACCGTAAATCTTGTGCTGCTAGCAACTCAAGCGAGCATCATCTGGAGAAAATGTTCTCTCTGTTCATGGAACAGGTCACCATGTGGTCTGATATTTGTTGCTTGCCAGAAATAAAGAGCTCCGAGTTGACAGAGAGCTGTTTATTTGGGTAAGTCCTTTGAAGTGATCCAAACTTTATGTGTGCTGTACCAAGTTGATGTTTTACTGTGGTCTTCAACTTTGCTCACATTGCAATTGAAAAAAAAAAAAAACTTGTTTTCTGCCTCTATTGTAATTAGAAAAGGAGTTTTTCCCTACCTCCTCTGTAGTCTCAATATTGATCTACACCAGTTGCAAGAGGAGATAAATAACAATGATATAAGGAAAGGAATTAATTGCTCTTTTATCTAAGAACTATGTTCAAGATAAATTCTTTTCTTTTTGATGATCGTGGTGTTCGGGCCAGCTTTCGCGCACCTCGATTAATTCCATGGGATACTCACCACCTCCCCACCAACAATAGGTATTAGGTAACTCTGTCCACCAAGGATAGGACAGATGGGAAGAATCACCTAGTGTTTTTTGCCTCTGCTGAGAATTGAACCCGAGACCTCATGGTTCTCAACTACTTCATTGACCACTAGGCCACACCCTTGCCAGGATAATTTCTTTTCTACTATGGTAAATGAGATATTTTGTTTTATTTGTGTTTTGATGTAAGGACACACTAGATAGAAGGATTTGTTTTGGATATTTATCGTCAGACCCTTATAGTTGGATTAGCAAAAGAAAATTGTATTATTTTGTTCCTATAAATGTGTTGGTGCACAAATAGGAACTGCAAGAAATAGGTGTAATTTGATAACAATCTGAATAGGATTAGCACTTATATATGTGTTGTCGGCTGGTTGCTCAATATTCTCATACAAGTACATGAACTATGAAGATATTGTCCTCAGATCAAGTACTTCATATATTTTTCATTTTTGAGAATGTATGAATTTTCCAGTGTATCCCAGAAGTATCTATTGTTTATTCATCTGAGTCCCAACTGTTGGATTGGGCTTTAAACAAAATAAATAATACCATGAACATTTGTGGAATACAGTTTATAATCCGTTAAAGCTATGAAGTCCACTGCTTGATTACAGTTAAAGCAGTTTGCTTATACAAATCTGACATTCCTTGCAGATATCTTTATCGATATATCCAGTCTTTAGAGCAAAATATCAAAGTTGAAACACTTGAAGGAATAAATGAGAAGATACGCAAGCGTTTGAAGAACCCAAAGCTGTCGAGTAGTAACTGCGCAAAAGTTCATAAGCATGTTTCTGCTGCTTGGTGTCGATCACTTGTAATTAGCATGGCTTTAATAACGCCGTTGCATTCAAGACTCTCCAGTGAAGTCCAAGGTCCAAATTCACCAGCTAATGGATTAGAGAACTCACAACTGCTTTGTATTGATCTCCAACTGGATGAATTATGGTGTTCATCTTTTGAAGACATGAATCATGTGAAGGATCTTGAGAGGAAGTGGAACCCGTCATTGTCTAAAATAAAAAATGTAATAGTAAAGAGAGCTGCAGATGAAGATCTGGAAACTGCTTCTATGCTGCTTAGGTCTTGCTATAATTTCTACAAGGACACATATTGTGCATTGCTCCCATCAGGTATAAACCTTTATATGGTGCCATCTCAATTTGCTACAGAAACATATATCCAACCTGGGATAGACGCGGTTGACATACTTGATATGAACACTTCACGGAAGCTAATTTTGTGGGCCTACACACTTCTGCATGGCCACTGCACAAGTGTTTCAGCTTCTATTAAGTACTGTGAAGAAAACTCCAAGGTATTACATCCATCCTTATTGAGTCCATGCAACATAATTCTATTTTTCTTTTAGCCTATCATACTAGTTCAGGATGCTTTTTCTTTGGCTATTAAGAGCATGTAGAAGACGGTTAAGGGGAAAAAAAAGACAATATAGATATGATCATTTCTCTACAACTGATGAGCTTGAATGCTGCTTTCCTTGCAGTCAAGGATAAAAAAAGGAAGTGCAAATGCATCTCCTGCCACAGCTTCCAATACAGGTGATCAACTAGTTTCATTATTTTTGTCAACGTTAGTAGTGGATGCATTTTTTTGTCCTCTCCGTGTTGATTCTTAACTCTGTTGTAGGTGGAGGAAAAGATGGCATGAGTAAAAGCTCTGAACCAGATGGTTCCCCATTATCAACTTTGGGCAATGCACCATATTCTGAGACCGACGGATCACAAAAAGGTACCCCTCCCAGTTTGCCAGAAACTGAGAAGGCAAGAGCTTCTTTCTCCAAAATGGGGGGCACAATGGATGCATTGTCAACATCTCTGCCTGAAGGAGAGAGCACGACTTCTCCAAATGCTGCAACTGCTGATAAGAGACAGAAGGTTTTATTGGTTGCTCCGCATTTAAACCATGACAATCCTGTTGTTGAAGTCAAGGAATTGGATATACAGAATGACACAGAACCTGGAAACATTTGATGTTGTACATTATATTTTAGCCATTATGTTTTGCTATTGTTGCCTTACAAGTCGTCTATTGTTGTATGTAAGCAGTTCCTTCTTTTCTTGGAGAGTTCTTGCTTTTCTTTTATCTGCTGTTTTGTTGGTGTCAAAAGGGATACAAATTGGGATTCTTATGCAATTTACAATTCAAATAAACAGTTTACACCTTGCATAGCCCTATAATTATTTATATCTGGACCAAGTTAATATATGTTTTGCATTGAATTTTCAATGTTACTTCTTTACATTCTCCCCCAATCTAATGGAGAACTCTCTTTATTTTTTCACCATCCATTTTTTAAATCTATATAACATCATGTATAACCATGTAATATATATATAGCGCGCGCACACACATTATACACTACATATACAACCTTCTACGCACTATATATACATTGCATAAATGATGTATCTGTTTTGTGTAATTTTGTACAAAAAGTGTATAAATAATGTATCCACACTATTATACACAAAATCAAGGATCAACTGGGTTATCTTCTTTAATTTTCCAGTTGCTCGAATCTGTTCAAACCAGTTCGAACCGTTACCAATCTAATTTCCGAAGTTCTTTATTCACAAATATCATTTGAATCCAAAGGCCAAATACCCCTCTAACTTGTTCCCAATTTTCGTTTTGACACTCCCATCTCAATATCATTTTAACCTTTCAATCCCATTGTCAATGTACCAATTCCATTTTCGTGCAACATTTTAACCTTTCAATCGCATTGTTAGTGTACCATTTAGTTTGTGTGAAAAAGAATAAAACTGTGGACGAACATCAATTTATTTATTTTTGGGAAAATGCATAAGTACCCCCCAGCCTATGCCCAAAATCCCTGAAACACACCTAACATTTACTAAGGTCCTATTACCCCCCCCCCCCCCCCCCCGAACTTATTTTTTAATTAATTTTTTACCACTTTTCGGCTTACGTGGCAATATAAACCAAATAGGTTGAAAGGTTTGTTCAACACGCGCCGGGCCCCACTTTTTCAACTTTCTGAAAAGTAGCTTTTACACTTCCCAAAATTTCAAAAAACTATCCTATTATTTATAATCTACTTTGTTAATATATTTTTAGTTAGTTTATAGATTTTAATGTTTATATATTTTATTTCAAATTTGGGCATGTAAAATTTTGTAAATATTATATATATAATTTTATTTTATTTATAGATAAAAAAATTTATTTATAATCTACTTTGTTAATATATTTTTAGTTAGTTTATAGTTTTCAATGTTTATATAAATTTGGGCTTGTAAAATTTTGTAAATATTATATATATAATTTTATTTTATTTATAGATAAAAAAATATTACTTATAATCTACTTTGTGAATATATGTTTAGTTAGTTTATAGCTTTCAATGTTTATATATTTTATTTCAAATTTGGGCTTGTAAAATTTTGTTAATAGTATATATATAATTTTATTTTATTTATAGATAAAAAATATTATAACTTTGTTAATATATTTTTAGTTAGTTTATATATTTTATTTCAAATTTGGGTTTGTAAATTTTGTAAATATTATATATATATATATATATTATTTTTTTATTTTGAAATTGCCATCATAAAGGTTTGTCACCCGATGTTAGGGGTCTGGCTAGACCCACGTCTTTCCCATTCATTCAATATAATTTTATTTTATTTATAGATTAAAAAATATTATAACTTTGTTAATATATTTTTAGTTAGTTTATAGTTTTCAATGTTAATATATTTTATTTCAAAAATATATATTTTGTACTCATGTGAATTTTACCGTCTTTACGAAAATTTCTATTCATTTAACGTTTCTTAAGTTTAGCTTATCACACAGGTAGGTGAAAATATATTTGATCTCTTTTTCAAACACCGTTAAGTTGTAAAAAACCGAAAAAAACCAAACAACCGAAAGAACAGACTAAAACCGAAACCGAAAAAATTGACTTTGCGTGGTTTTATTTGATATTTAGATTTAATAAACCGACATAATTGGTTTAGGTTTTTTTTAATGAAAAAACAAACCAAACCGACCTATGTACACCCCTACTTCTAAGTCATCAAGAATCGTGGTTGAGTTCAAAGGTTAGTTTTTTCTTGATTTTATTTTGTTAGCTTTTCGAAGAAAGGAACAATTTAACTTATGATAATGGAGGTTTTTTTTCAAACATGAAGAACAATAATAAAGAAGAAGACAATTGAGTTAATATTTATTTTTTCCAAGTTTATTTTAACACATGACCAATTTTTATTGGTCAGTGCTGTCTAAAAGCTGCACCAACGCGCCTAACATAGGTGAAATCACGGACTCAGCCACGTAGGCCGAAAAGTGGTAAACAATTAACTAAAAAATAAGTTCGGGGGGGTAATAGGACCTTAATAAAGGTTAGGTGTGTCTCAGGGATTTTGGGCATAGGCTGAGGGATACTTATGCATTTTCCCTTTATTTTTTAAAAAGGATAATTCTTTTTGTATAGTTTCTACACACTTTTACGTGAAAAATATCCAATGAAATCACGAGTGCGTTGATTTTCTTTTTAAAAAAACTCATGGACAGCCCAATAAAGTCTTATCAAATTTTAGCGTACTTTAGTATTATTATTAGCAATGAAAAAGAGCCTTTTTTACCAGTAATGGAGATGCGAATATTTAAGTTAAATCCACATTACGTGGTAGAGCAAGGAAATGCAGTCTATGAAATCAGATACGATTATGCTAGGATTCTGGTGATATTTACTATTGGCATATAAAAAGTTGTGTCACACTTCTAACGAATACAAACTAAGTGGCCAAATAAATAAAGATCAGGGGTTGTGGGATATGAAACGTACAGCACTACTACTCCAATCCAGATGGGGAACAATGTTTTGCAACCTAGACTACTGTGTAATTTGCAAGACAAAATATTTACAGTATGGGGTGAACACTTTCACTACCAAAATTGGACTCCCAAAATTATGGTGCAGACTCATGAACATAGATCGTGAATAATTCAGTGTAATATCAAAACCCGATTGGGAAGCTCTTGCAGAAAAACACCAGAAGGGAACAGTTGGAACTTAGCCAATCAGTTAAAAGCTGATATTTTGCATCCCTCACCAGTTCTGCAACTGCGAAGTGATACTTTTCACTACAGGATGATATTCAGTATGCAGGTACCTCTTTGCTTTCTCTGAACCAGGCTGTTCAAGCCACTCACTGTATAGTCCCTTTATGATGGGATTGTTGAAAGGATCAGCAACCACAACCTGAAACATTAACAAAGAGCATTCGGAGGCAATTCAGTTTCATAAGATCAGCAAGTTGAAGTGCAAGGAAAACAAAGAGTTCCCATGTCAATCATGCATGGCTTTGCAACTTCTAAAGAGTAGACCATTTTCGTTCATTTGAATCTGCTTCAGAGATGAATGTTCATAAACTTCATCATCTCGTAATGCAGAGGAAAAATAGAAGCCAAAACAAGCAGGTCTTTATGACATATTAAATCCCCAGTTGGGGAGACACTCGAACAAATCAGAACAAAAGTGAACTTCCATTTCAACATGTTCATCTTTGACTACTACAGTAGTCAGAGATGAATCTCCCAAGCTCTGCAATTCAAGTTACACATTGTACATTTCCCAGACATGCCACAAATTATACGCAAAGCCTTCAAGTTGGAGAGGAAATTCCTACAGTCCAAGATGGTTATATTATGACAAACTCTATCAAACATGTGACTTACATTTTCTACATAAGCCGTCTCCAACAGCTGAATCAACTCTTTCCCCGACTGCCCAGGTTGTGGCTTTATTTGTCCGCCGCCATTTAAGCATCCTATAATCATGAGGGAGGCAATTAAAGACATACAAACTGTTAATTGATGCAAGGAGGCTCGGAGCTATTATTCACAAATAGAAAGATCCAGCATGTCAACCTGAAGGGCATGCCATGATCTCCAAGAAATGGTAGTCGCACTTCCCCATTTTCAATTTCCTAACAACATTCTGCAGGTTCCGGAAACCATAACATAATGCAAATTTCAGGACAGATTTATCATTCACCTGTGTTCAATGCAATAGACATCTTGTCAGTAGTTGTCAATGGCCTACTACTCTTTTGTGCCAATTGCTACAAACTTAGGACCCGTTTAGCATGAGAATTATTCATTTTTCAGGAAATCTTTTCACTTTATTTGAAAATCAGCATCTGACCATGCAAATTCTAAATACAACTCCAAAACACCGTTTTCACTTTCAGTTTTGGACCGTTGCATTTATTTTTCTTCTTTCAAGAGGGGTTTTTCTACTTTTTTTAGCAAGGACTCGAGCAGCTTTTGAAGATTTCAACCCGAGTTTGACTCATTCATTGTCTGTTAGTTGCCTTTTCATTCATTTCTAGCATGAGTAGCTACAGACTCAGCTATGGTCATAGACCCAAATGGTTTGCAAGTTAATGGGTTATTAACTGTTCGTCATTAATTGCTTGAGTTATGATTATCTAATCGATTCCATGCCTTACTAGGCAACTTAGTGGTGTTCAACATGAGATTAAGACCTAATTATCATAGTTCTGACTTGAGAAGGTGGAGTTAGGACTAGGTAAGAATTAATAAGCAAGGAATTGGGTTTTATAAGGGATTATATAACTCAGTTAACAGAATCAAGCTAGAAATAGCTAGACTCTAACTTGGGTGTTCAACCATTAGAACTTTAAACATTCCATTAGGTTCTGGTGGACTTAATTGGGGTAGGGCCATTACTATTATGAGATTCTTTGAGAAAGTTAACATTACTATTATGAGATTTTAATGGGTAAATTATAATTGAATCATAATCAATAAGCCAAGCAATTAGACAAGATAAGTATTTCCCATTAGCTAAAGCAAATCAACTAGGGGCTATAATCCTAGTACCTTTTATCACTTGATTTACACTCTCGTTAGTTATTTGTTTGCTTTTAATTCTATTGTTATTTTTAGTTAAATTCAAAACCCAAACAAATGTTGCAAGTCCAATCAAAGATCTTTCTAACTACAAGTAATCAACCAAACACCTCTTATTTACTCCTTGTGGGATTCGACTGACTCTCATCCAATTATATTTGCATTTTCAAGTGCTTAGCCTATTTAGGACTTGATTGGGCTACACCATCCACCACCAAGTACAATAAACTTTGACATGAGCCATCAAATTAGCAGCTCCACAATTGACCAAACACCATATCATACCCTTGTTAACAGATAGAAACCCTTAAATTATAGATACAATTGTCCACGCACAAGAAGATTTCGCAGTGTCAGCATACAGGTACTTGGATTATAGAACATTATAGGGGCATATTAACAACATTCTATAAAATCATGCTTCTAGGAGAATGCAGAAGAAAACTTACTTCTAGGCTCACTTCTTGGAAATCAGAATTCCTTATAGTCTTGAATGCTAAAGGCCCTTCAACTTCTTGACCTAAAAGCACTTTTGCAACATGACGATAAATGGTCTCTGCATATCCTCCAGAGCTTCCATGAACGCCATAAAGATGGCCCTCCTCATCAATATTTGTGAACCTTTAAAGTACATATAAGCAATCAAATGTAAGGATTTGCATCAAGAAATGAGAATATCAATGCAAGGTGTATAAAAGTGCTTACAATTTATCTAGGGGGGACTCTTCCAAGGATTGAAAATCAACTGCTTTTAACTACATCAAAGAGGAGAGAGATTGACTATAAGTAAACAACAGAGAGAAATGAGAAAAATTGCAAATATTCCAAATGCAAGCTATCTCACATTATTGCTCTGCGGGAATGGAATACTGAGAAGCAGAGAACTCTCTTACCTGTATCAAATCCAAAACCTCTCCTGTTGTCAAAACTGAATCAACCTCCGTAATTTTTTCACTATCTGTATCCACTTGAAACACAAAATCCTCACGAGCAGCCTCGAGCTTCTTGTCATAACATGGCATTACAGTCACATGGTATATATCTTCTGGTCTGTTATAAAAAAGCTCTATCAAGCACCAATCGACTGTGACCAGGTCCAAAAACTAACAGCTTAATTTTAGGAACATTATAAAACCTTTTAACTTTTCACCAACTAACATGCAACATCACATATGTTGAAATATCAAACGGCCAGAATGAATTTGCTCTGTAATTTTTTTTTTCTAGTAGGATGCATAAAATGGATGGGGAAACACAACAGAAAGATAACGTGATTGCTTAGCGCATATTTGCAATAAAACGACTTATGCATAATGCTTGGGACAGTCCAACAACAAAAGAAATGGAAGATTACAGTTTACAGCTAATGCATAATGCTTAAAAAGATGAGATGGCAATAAGCTACCTTACACTTAGCTTTGGCCATATAAAATTCTTGACGACTGCACCAATAGTTTGTTGGGGGCTCTTGACTGAAGAAATGTATGGAAGAATGTAAGAACCAAGGGTCTTCTCAGCATAACATATCCAACCTACAATTTCAACACCAACACCAGTAGAGTTAGAACATTCATAGAACACCAAGTAAGAAATTAAGAAAAATACCAAAGCAAATTAAGCCATTACCTGGACATGCGGAAGAAATCATAGGTAAAGGTGGCTTTGACTCACCACTACTAGTACATTGGGATTGCTTATATCGCACCATAAACTCGTTACAAGATTCTATTAGGGTCAAGTCTCTACTGCAGCTGGTATCAAATATAGCTTTCACACCCAGAGACTTAAAAAGTGTTGTGAGCTTCCTGAAAACCTGACATAAGAAGTACAAGCTCATTATTTTCAAACATATGCAAATGCTTCGCAATACTTCTTTTTTTCAACTTTGCCGAAAGGCAGGAAAACAAACGCCATTGACCCCCACCCCCCCAAACAACCCCCAAAAAATATATGTTTTTTAAGAGCAAAAAGATGGAAGTAATATTTACATCGGTCATATCAGGTGAGAAGATATACTGCAGACAGTAAACTACAAATATGAAAATACCAGCACCAAAACCAACCTGAAGTGAAGAAAGTCCATAATGAACAGCGAGAGCGGCCCTAGACTGGGGGGAGAGAGAGACAATAACCGTCCTTCCCTTTTCCAAATTGGAAAGGAACTCATCTAAGCTCTGCTTCTCAAGCATGACTGTTTCTGCTGATGTAATGCACCCACTGCAATCAGGGAACAAGCTCAGTTGCTCACCGTTGTTAAATCATACATATAGAGAGAGGCATTTGTTTTTAGTTTCCCAAGCAACAAAATTCAAATACAAAGTAAAACTAAATAAAATTAATAGCCTATCAAGTAACATTTTTATGAGTAACTTATAGGAGCTGAACTCACAGCAAACAAGGACCAGCGCAGGAGTTCTAATATATACACAAACATTGCACACAATTCCTTATAAACAAAACAATTAAAAGATTCAGGTTATTTGAATCGTCAGTCGATATATAGCCAGAGCCAGTGTTGTTAAAGGGTCACTTAAAGCACGCTTAAGCCCCGAAGCTTGGTGAAGCCAAGTTGTGCACTTTGTCTCACATAGCTCTTTAGCGTAGCATCAAGGTACTAAGGCTAACGTGTTTTCACAGACTTAAGTAGCACAACACTAGTTAATATATATATATATATAGTTGATACAATGATACCTTAGTTGTTAAGAAAACGATGTGGTTGAAATTTAATTAATTAAGAAATTAGAAATTTAGTATCAGCTAACTGGCCACTAAAAACCTAAAATTACATCTTTTATTCTAAATCCAATATTTATAGTAGACTTTGGACTTGATTGACATGATTTTAACTGCATTAGATTAATTATTGGTTTACACTCCTTTGTCCAGATAATTATTGGTTGCCTAGAATGCTATATCCTAGCAAGAGAAAAGAGATAATACCTGCAAGCCAAGCAATCTTTGAGAGAAATTTTGACGGGTTCTGTTTGTACTGGTTTGCTCAAAGCTCCAGCTTTTCCCACATTCTGGTCATCCGCCAAGTAAAGCATTAATAACATTAGTTAGAGCACTAGTTCTTCAACCGCAACAAACCAATTGCAGTCCAAAGAGATACAAGTCAATTTTCACTCTCACCCTTGCGCAAAATTCATTATTTAACCATAAAGGTTCCTCTTCACCCCCAAATCCTACAAGTCTAAATTCAAATTAACATGAACAAAATCCATGTCTAAGAGCTCAAATGCATTTTTTACCCTACACCGAAAACCTCAAAAATAAGAAATTACATTACTTCATGCTGATTCATCAAAGGAAATATGTCAAAGCCTTCCATGAAAAATAAAACCCTAACCTTCAAAAAAAAAAAAAAGTATACCTCGGATTTGTTGATTCTATTAGAATTAGCTTTGAGGGAAACTACACAGCCCTGTGAGGGAGCTATGTAATCATTCAAATCCCCAATTCTGAGTGTGGCAGAGAATTTCTGCGACATCCCTTTTATCAGATGAAGAAAAACTCCTTTTGAGCTCGCAAGATTTCTGTATTAATAAATTGTCCTCAAAAATGAAGGAAGAGCTTAATCTTGAACTTGTTTTGCGATCCCAACTAACATCCCTCGATATCTCTCACTTCCCCTTTTTCTCTCCAATTACGGCTGGAGATGGCGGCAGCCAGGCGGGTGGTGCCGTGCGAGTTCAATCTTGATCGGCCTAAATTGATTATTTGGGGGTAATGATATTTACCTTTAAAAAGTTACTTGAGCTAATTGAGGTGTGAGTGACAAAAAAGTCTTAAAATTAAAATTGGTGACAAAAAAATTGACCAAGTCAAACCTTTTCTTAATTAGTGATTAAGATAATTAGGGACTAAAGTGTAATATTTAAAACTTCTAAACTTTTAAAAACATTCAAATAAACTCATTCCAATTGTCTTTCTTTTTCTTTGCAACAGCAGCTTGAAGCCCATTTCTTTCTTCCTTGCAACAGCCTGTAAGCAGAGAGGGACGACATTGTTGCGAAAATATTGTTGGTGACTTCCAATACCTTCGTCTTGGTCTTCTTCGTCATAGCCGTCTTCTACCTCAAGGTAACACTCTTTTCTTTTCTTTCATTGTTAAGGTTTTGAGATGGTAAAGATTGAAATTTCATTGGGTTTTATTATGCCTTCTTTGTTTTTAGCATATGGAAGTTTGTGGGTTTAACGATTTTGCTTGGTAGGGTTTTCTTGGGGAAAAAAATGTGGGTCTTTTACACAAGATTTGTGTGCTTTCATTGATCCTTCTATTGTTTTTTGTTTGTTATCTATGTGGAGTTGCTCTTATCTTCTTCTATGTGTGATTGATGGCTCTTTAATGTTTGCATTTTAATGTTTTGCCCTGTTTTAGGTTCTTGTTTCCTGTAGAAAAAAAGAATTTGGTTGCTTTTGAGGTAAATGTTTGAGACATTAGAGGTGTCTTTTTTGGACCTTTAATTGTTGCTCATCTTATGGAGAATGTTGTTCTTAGAGATCATTTATTTTTATTAGTCTTAAGTTAGTTTGATCATTGGTTGTATTATAGTTACTAGTAACATATTCATTTTTTTCAAGCTTATGGTTTTGTTCATGATTTAAGAGGAGAAGTGTAGTATGGTTTTGTCACTTCCTGATGTTGTTGTTACCTTATTTTATAGCATGCTTTGTATACAACAACAATAATTATTATACCTCAATCCCAAACAAGATGGCATATAGATGATTTGCATATATACTTCAAATAACATACATGCATCCAGCCAAATTTTGATGATATATTTATAATTGTTTACCCTATTTCTTTATGTGGTTTTGAAACTAACTTTCAAAATTATCTAAATGATAATGAATTGTCTTTTTTTATTATTACATTTTGATTTTATTGTTTTTATATATAGATTATGCATCCATGACTCCAAGGAAAAAACGAACAATTCCTATTAAAACGTATGAAAGGCGAATCAGAACACAAAGACAAAGAGAAGAACTAGAAAACACAAATTTGAAAAAATCTATAGAAGAAGAAGGAGAACATGAAATAGATGTTTCTTCTACAAATGTAGAAAGAGATAATAGAGCAGTTAAGGAGGAACAAAATGATATAGCCATTCCAGAAAAGGAGACATCTCCTATTGTTGAATTATCTCCGCTCAGTCCTTCACCCGATAACTTTATTGTGAAGTCGATTAGGTATGCAAATTACAATTTGGAGTCAATGATTGATAAGTATCCAAACTTAAGAGGTTCTTTAACTGTTAAGTCGGAGTTACGTAAGTTTTCTAAATTTAGAACGATTTTAGAAGAACAAAAATTGGTAAAGTTCTTTCGATCTTCTATTTTCGGAAATTACTTACAACTTGAAGGTACTCGTATAAGATTTCAAATGAGTTTAGTCTATCAACTTCTTCGACGTCAAATTTATAGCCATCGAAAAGAAGAAATTTGGATAAATTATAGTGGCATGCTCATTTGTTTTGGAATGAAGGAGTTTGCTATCATCACCGGCTTAAATTGCCATAATGAAGATGTGTATGATGTTGAAAATATGTCAACTAAGACAAAAATGAGACGAAAAGAAATTCTTGAGGTTGTGGGAAGGAGTTGCAAGAGAAATGAGTTGATTGAACATCTCCAAACCAAAAATCTTAGTAAAGATGTAAAAAAATCATTGTGTTTACTTTATTTTCTTCATAGCTTTCTTTGCCCAAAAGATGTGAATACAAATATTCCAAAGAAGTGGATTTTGCTCTCGGCCGATAGAAAAGCATTTTCTGCTTATCCATGGGGTCATATTAGCTATGATATTACAATTAAGCATCTATTGAAAGCGGTGAAGACTATTGATGGGAAGACTACCAATCTTTATGGCTTTCCATGGGCCTTTATGGTAAATTTTATTTTAGTTTAGTTCATATATATATTTATTTCATTATTTTTTGGTGCTTCCAATATTTTGATCTCCTTTTGTGATTATTTTATGTAGTGTTGGGCATTTGAGGTTGTTCCTTTTCTCCAAAAGAAATATAAGGTGTTTTCGAAACAAGTGTCTTCACCGAGGATTTTTCGATGGCTTTTGGCGACTAATAACGAATTAGTTGACATTAATGAGTTGTTTGATCCCCCTCAAGACTCGGTAAGTATTATTCTTTAAATATTTTTAGTTAAAGTGAAATTGTTGTTGCTTTTCTGATTTTGTTGTAGCCTTTTCAACAAGTGTTTTCTTTGTTTAATTAGTTGATGTCAATTGTTGAAGTTATTACAACAATTGCTGGAACAATTAGAACAATTGGTATATAATAATCTTGAAATGCAACAATTGCTTTATCACATTTTAATTATTATTATTTTTACATGTAGATTGTGCATCCATGGATAATTCCTACATCTAGTGAAATGGAAATGGAATTTTTCACTAAGTTTGTGCCTAAGAAATTAACCAAGGATGATAAGATTGAAAAGCTTGAGATAGATTTGAATGGTGTTGTGGCTATAAAAGAGACATCATAATTGATGAGCATAATCTTGATGTAGGAGGTGGAGGAGCATCTTCTCCAATTTTGAGAGAGTTTTTAGTGGTGTTGGTGATGGAGGAGGAGGAGAATTTACTCCAAATGTTGATAGATGTACTGATGGTGTTGATTTCGAAAGAGGAGGAGACTTCGGTGATATTAGTGGTGGTTTTGGAGTAGGAACATCTTCTCCAATCGATGAGAATGTTCCTTGTCTTCAAGAAACTCCATCCACTAAGGAGACGATAGATTTATTGAATGTCAGGGTAGAGTCTTTAGAGAAAACTATCGTCACCATGAATGCTAAAATTGAGTCTTTAGAGAAAGCTATCGTCACCATGAAGTCTAAGAGAGGTATTAGGCCATCATCAAAGATTTCTCATCCATATACTCCCGACTATGTTAAAAGAACAAAGAGACAAATTTCGAAGGCATTGTCAAGTGCTAGAAAAAAGAAAAAGGGGAAAAGTGAATGAGACCATTATCGAAAAAGAATTGGTGTCCGGAGATAGTAAAGGTAAAATTATATTCTAATCATCTTTCTAAGATTTGCCTTGTGTTATATATATTTCATTTTTACATGTGAAATTCATTTTTTTAATATTACAGATGAAGGGGCTGATATTGCAGATGAAGAGGCTGATTCGAATTCAAAAAGAAGTTGAAAGAGTGATGAAGAAGGGGCTGCTTGTGAATATGCATCCACTATTTTGCTACACTTTTAATTCACTTTTGTTGTACATTAGTGAATATGGTATTTTGAATTTAATGAAGAAGGGGCTGCTTGTGAATATGCATTTTTATCACTATTTTGCTACACTTTTAATTCACTTTTGTTGTACATTAGTGAATATGGTATTTTGAATTTGATGAATTGAAGGGGCTGCTTGTAGGTATGCATTTTTACCACTATTTTGCTACACTTTTTAATTCACTTTTGTTGTACATTAGTAAATATGGTATTTTGAAATTGATGAATTGAAGGGGCTGCTTGTGGATATGCATTTTTATCACTATTTTGCTACACTTTTAATTCACTTTTGTTATACATTAGTGAATGTGGTATTTTAAATTTGATGAATTGATATTTTAATCGGAAAAAAAATTTGTGATGTTAGTGAACTAGTTGAAGGTGAGGATTTGACTCATCCAATTGTTGAAATTCTCTACAGCAATTAAATAAGTTGTTGTATTTTTTACAGCAATTGCTGAAATTCTCTACAGCAATTAAGCAAATTGTTGTACTTTTCATAGCAATTGCTACAATTTTCTACAGCAATTAAACGAGTTGTTGTATTGTTTTACAACAATTGCTTAAATTTCTACAACAAGCACGAAAATTATTGTACTTTTCATAGCAATTGCTGAACTTTTCTACAGCAAGTAAGAAAATTGTTGTACTTTATATAACAATTGCTAAAATTTTCTTTAACAAGTAAGCAAATTAATTGACTAATTGATTGTTTATTGGTTGTAACACTCATATTTAATGATAAATAAAGTAGTGTTGATTTAATTTAAAAATAAAATTTATATTAGATAGTGATCTTGTATAATGAGATAGTTATTTGAGATACCAGACGATCAATTCCATTACAATTTCACATGTTATCGATTTATAATGAGTAATTGATTGTTTATTGGTTGTAACACTCTTATTTAATGATAAATAGAGTAGTGATGATTAAATTTAAAAATAAAATTTATATTAGATAGTGATCTTGTATAATAAGATAGTTATCTGAGATACCAGACGATTAATTAAGTAATTTCACATGTAATCAACTTAAATTGATAAATTGATTGTTAATTAGTTATATTAATCATATTCCATGATAAATAGGATAGTTTTGACTAATTTTAAAAGAAAATCTAGAATAGGTAGTAATTTTATTTGAATATGCTATAACAAATAAGTAAATTGTTGTACTTTTCATAACAATTGCTACAATTCTCTATAGCAATTAAACGAGTTGTTGTATTGTTTTACAACAATTGCTTAAATTTCGAAGCGCTGCCATAGCACGTGGACAAGGTATTTTGTCAATGTCAAAGACTTTACAAGTACAAGATTTGGCTAGCAAATCAACTGTTGCAACTTCATCTTGACCGGTGACAATATACTTGTAGTTGGCAGTTTGATGGACCAATAGCTTGTTCCCCAAATTAATATTTTTTGCAATGTCTTTTTCTATCGAAGGGACGAAGATGGTTGGTGCATTAATGAATTTCATACGTCTCTCATGAAATTTTTCTGCAAATCACCTGTTTATTGCATCAAATAGAGCAGTAATGGGATATTCTCTTTCATCAAGAAACATTGAGTTAACGGACTCAGCAATATTTGTCGTCATAATATTGTACCTGTAACATATAAGTGTCCAATAATATATTATAAGTATGTGTTTATAACTGTTGTATAGTTTTTATAACAATTGTTGCATATTTCTCAGCAGGTGCTGAAATAAGTGCAGCAGTTACTATAAAAAATTGCAGCAGTAGCTATAAAAAACTGCAGTAGTTATACCAACTATCAATAATAACTATAATAAATTTTACCTATTTCCAGGAAAGAATGCCCTGCTCCATTTGTGAAATCCAACGCGTTCAAGATGTGTGGCAGCCTGTGGAACCAAATCTCTTATCCGATTAAAATGATCACTGAACACATCAATATTATATGCTTTTGCCGCCTTATAAAAGTGGTAGACAACACTCGCATTGTGAAAATTATTTCGAATATTTTCTCCTAAGTACCTCATGCAACAACCATAATGAGCTAAAGGAAATACAATTGAAACCATTTTTCTAATACTTTGATGTCTATCAGAGATTATGCACAATTCAGGAGTATCAAGTACAAAACTTCTCAATTGCTCGAAAAAGTATCGGTAGGAAGCATCACATTCAGAGTCTACTATGCAAAATGCCACCGGAAAAATATGATTCCGCATCCTGTGCAACAGCAGACAACAACACACCACCATATTTACTTCTCAAAAATGTCCCATCAACAGCTATGACTTTTCTCATTTGTGCGAAACCAAGAATCCAAGCTCCATATGCCACAAAAAAGTACTTGAACCTGCCATTTTCATCAATCTTCAACGCCGTTTTACTTCCCGGATTAGATGTCCTAAGCATATGACTATACACATCAATCACTCCATATCCATGTTCATGTGTCCCTCTTACCAAAGACTTTGCAATCTCGCTACCCATCCAAACTTTCCAATAACTAACCTTGCATCCCAATTCAATACGGATAGAGTTTTTCAAATCTTTTGTAGATGGACCTTTACCTTCGGGATATCTATCTTTGAAGTATGCTCCAATGACTTTTGTTGTGGCATGTGGATTATGACTCGTAAGATGTTCCGAGCCACATGTATGCATCTTTTCATACTTTTTAATATAAAATCTATCAGAATTTTCAACTTTCACCGCTCTTAGCCACCACTTGCACTCAAGATGCTCACATTTGACACAATACACTGAACACAAATTAATTACCTTCTTCAATCTAAAATCTTTTTTGACACAAGCAATTTTCAATGCAATATCTAATTCTTGTTTATTCTTAAACGACATATCTTTGCAAAAACCTGTTCCATCATCTTGAGCATGACTGCATTAAGTTAATTAATTATCAGCTAAAGCAAAAATTAATTAAGTGTACAAAGAGGATGAACTTTTAGAAATAAGTAAATTTATGAGTTCATAGTGTGCCTATCAGCAACTTCACCAATAATGGGCAATCTATTCCGAACTTCAGGAGAAAGAATATGTTGACCTTCACGCTCTTCATTCGAAATATTCATATTCATCCTACCACATTCATCGTTCAACACTTGTTGGTCATCACATAAATTATGATTCTCCACCAATCTTTCAACCATGTAGATCCTTAAAACACCTCTAGGCTCATCTTCCAAATATGTACTTAAACTAAGTTGATCATTTATCTTAAAAGGAGCCGTCTTATGCTTTTCACCACAACTATGCAGGTAAGTGATCACAATATCTTCCAACTCACAATTTAATTTACAACAAGTAATGATTTTATTCGCAAAATCATCATATGCAATATCTCGATGCACAATCATCGCAATTGTCGCGGCCAATTCTTTACTCTTCCAACGCCAAATATAACGATTGTTGGACTCGACCCATTCACCATTACAATCAACTGGTACTACTATTCTATCTCCCATTAATGATGTTGAAGATACCTGAAAATATTGTAACTTAGAACTAAAAAATTGATCATAAAAAAAATTGTATTAAAATATCACAATTGTTGTAAGTTATTCAGCAGCTGCTGAAATAGATATAGCAGTTGCGGCAATTTATTCAACAACAACATTCAACAATTGTTTTAAATTACTGAAATAGTCATATCAGTTGCTGAAAATTATGATACATCAGTGGCAAGAACAATAATACAAAAATCAAATTTTTAAATGAATAATACACACAAACAATACTATTAACTTGTTAAAATGATTAAAAATCATCAGTTAAGAAGTAATTTCTAAAGCTTAGACCTTTTCAAATCACATGTTAAATTAAAATTTGAAATTCTCCCTTCTCAAATTCTTCAAATAAGAAATCTACAATAACTTGCAACACCAATACAAGAAGAAGAAGAAGAAGAAGAAGAAGAAGAAGAAGAAGAAGTGCTAGTGATGAAGATTAGAAGCAAAAAAAATGTGAAAAGAGCGGGATGTTGGGAGAGAACAAAAAAAAACTGATTTGGGGTTTTTCCTATTTTAAAAATTAGGGTTTTACTTAAATGTGGGTGAAGTGTAAAAACAAAAACTTGAGGACTTATTTAATTATTTTTAAAAATTGATTAAAAATTTGTCACCTACACTTAATAATTAAAACTAGAGTCACTCTTTTTACATTTCAACACTTTTTTGTCACCTATAATTCATTCCCCCAAGTTACTTACTTGGTTGCACTAATTAAAGTATTATATAAGATTCTTTTGTTTTTCCTAAAAAGGAATTCTTAAAAGTAGAAATAATTAGTATTGTGATTTAAAAAATCAATTGAAATTTTCTTAATGCATAAATGGATTTTAGTCAAAGTAATACTTTTGTTCAGATGATTATTACGTTCTATTTCATAATGTATGTATATATATATATATATATATATATCAATGTTTTAAAAGGCAGGGGCGTGAGGCGAGGCGTAAGCCCCGAGACACAACACATAAGCCTCATAGATCTACGGAGTGTAATTTCATGTATATTCAATTTTATAGTTTTATTACTAATAAAATAAGCAAAAGTAAGTCTTTCAATGATTTTACAAATATTTTTTTATAAATAACATATAATATATAGAAGGAAAAATCACCTCATATACATATTTAAGAGTAAATATTACGGGTTTTAAATCTACTTTTAAAAAATTCTAGCTTATAACAGATTATTTACGGGTTATGATATATCAATTAAATTTTATTTTATTTTAAAATCAAAGTATATTTATTTAATAAATTATTAATCTATTTAAAGATTTTTATTATTAATTAATAATAGGTAATTAATTTGATTTCACTTCCTTTTTTTAGAACTAAAATTTTCATTTACCCAATTTTAGGGATTTTCTCCATACACATTTTCTTTCCTTGTTTACCGTTACCATCCTCATTCATCAATCTCACCCCCCTCCCCCACGCTTATTCACTCCTACATGCCACAACCCACTATCCCACTTTCACCATTGTTTCTCATCAAGTCTAACTTCAAAATAGTCCACCCCCTCCCCCATGATTATTCATCATCATGTTTAAGAAACCCATTGAAACTCCTCGAAAGAGTCCCAGATTTGATGGAACTTCAATTGATGATGTTCATGTTCCATCGTTCAATATATTATCTCAAACACCCCGCCTAAAACTGTTGAAATTCAGGCGACCGGTGATTCCTCTCGATCGAAGAATCAAAAAGATAAAAATAATGAAGCAAAGGAAAGTGCGATTCCGGCAAATCAAAAGGGGAAGAAAAGGAAGGGGAAAACACCTATTGAAACTCCTCCTAATTCTGATTCTGATTCCGATTCCGATTCAGATTTTGTTAATCAACAAATGTTGAAGTTGCTCAAACATCAAAACCATCTACAAGAAGAAAAACAAAGAAAAAGGAATCGGAATTGCCAAAATACAAAAACCCCAAAAAATGTGTAAGGGTAAGTACTTTATTTAATTTATTTTCACATTATTCAAAATAGTTATTTTTTTATATCACATTATTCTTATTATTGTTTTCAAAATAGTTGTTTGTGTGAAATTTGTTCCAAATCTGAAAAAAATGTTTATGGATTTGACTATAAAATTTGGGTGATGTATTTTGTATGAATTATGAAAAAAATGTTTTATGGATTTGACTATAAAATGATATGAATAATGTATTAACATTAATGTTATTGTATCTTAATTGTGTATAAACATATGAATTATCAATAATGGTGTTTTTGACATGGGAGCTGTTGAAATCGATGCAAAGAACCATCGTGAAAGGTATGCCACAATCATGTGGCATTATAGAAAAACAAAGAATGAGGATGGCACGATCATTGCAACTTCTACTTTTTAAGAATTACATATTATTTTTTTTAACTTTTGGATAATTTTTTTCTGTTTAACTTTTGAATAATTTGTTTCTGTTTAAGTATTTGATGATATATAATACCATCTACACATGAATTAATATTTGGCTATTATAATTTCAGAACACTAGTATTATACAGACTTCATACAAATTGAATTCACTATTTTAAAGTATCATTGTGTTTCTAAGTAGTAAACTCATTGGATGAAACGTGTATGAAAACTGATTTATACATATATGACTATGATTTTAATATAAGGGATTGGATATTGTACGAATCGTGATATGATTTTTATATACAAATGTTATGAATTGTGTTTTGACATTTGTCTGGTTTTCTTTTGAATCTTCATATGGTATGAATGATTAAACTGGTATGAAAATGATATCAATTGTCAAACTAGTGATATTTTCTAAAAATGATATCATGCAGTTTGTTATAATGTTTGACCATTATAATTTTAGGACACCAGTATTATACAGACTTCGTACATTTCGGATACACTATTTTAAAGTATCAGTGTTTTTTTAAGTTGTACACTCATTGGATAAAACGTGTATGAAATCTAATTTATATGTGTATGACTATGACTTTAATATTAAATCTTGAATATTGTATGAATCGTGATATAATTTTTATATACAAATGTTATGAATTGTGTTTTTTTTTTTTTCCCAAGTGAAGTGTATCAAAGATGAGGAAGGCAAAATACTGGTGGAAGAGACCTCCATCAAGCAAAGATGGCGAAGCTACTTTCACAAACTTTTAAATGAAAAAGGGGAAGCAGACATTGTGTTGGATGATTTGGCACACTCTGAAAGACTTCGGGATTTTGGATACTGTAGGTGCGTTAGGTCCGAGGAGGTTATACGGGCTATTAGTAGGATGAGTAGGGGTAGAGCGACCAGACCCGATGAGATTCCGGTAGAATTTTGGAAGAGCATGGACAAGGCGGGCATATAGTGGTTAACTGGGCTGTTTAATGCTATCTTTAAGACAGCAAAAATGTCTGAAGAATGGAGGTGGAGTACAATGGTTCCGTTGTATAAAAACAAGGGTGATATCCAAAACTGTAACAACTACAGGGGTATCAAATTGTTGAGCCATACTATGAAGATTTGGGAGAGAGTGGTGGAGATGAGGGTGAGAAGAGGGGTGTCCATCTCTGAGAATCAGTTTGGATTCATGCCGGGACGTTCGACTACCGAAGCCATTCTTCTTATGCGTAGACTGGTAGAAAAATATAGAGAAAGGAAGAGAGACCTACATATGGTGTTCATTGACCTTGAAAAGGCCTATGACAAGGTACCGAGGAATGTCCTCTGGAGGTGCTTGGAGTCTAAAGGAGTCCCGATGATTTATATTAGGGCGATAAAGGACATGTACGGTGGAGCCAAGACTCGGGTTAGAACAGTTGGAGGAGACTCAGAACATTTCCCAATTGAGATGGGGCTGCATCAGGGATCAGTCCTAAGCCCTTTCCTATTTGCTTTGGTGATGGACGAGTTGACGCGGTCTATTTAGGAGAAGGTCCCATGGTGTATGTTATTTGCAGATGACATAGTACTGATTGATGAGACGCGGGACAGAGTTAATGCGCGGTTGGAGGTGTGGAGACAAACGCTGGAGTCCAAAGGGTTCAGTAGGACCAAAACAGAATATTTGGGGTGCAAATTCAGTGATGTGGTGGATGAGACAGATGTGGAAGTGAGACTTGCCGCACAAATCATTCCTAAGAAGGAAAGTTTTAAGTATCTTGGGGCTGTAATCCAAGGGAGTGGTGACATCGACGATGATGTCAGACATCGGATTGGGGTTGCTTGGATGAAATGGAGGCTTGCCTCTGGAGTATTGTGTGATAAGAAAATTCCACCGAAACTTAAAGGTAAGTTTTACAGAGTGGTAGTTAGACCGGCCTTGTTGTATGAAGCAGAGTGTTGGCCAGTCAAGAACGCACACGTTCATAAATTGCATGTTGCGGAGATGAGGATGTTGAGATGGATGTGTGGGCACACTAGGAGCGACAAGATTAGGAATGAGGTTATCTGGGAGAAGGTGGGAGTGGCCTCTGTGGTGGACAAGTTGAGGGAAGCGAGACTGAGATGGTTTGAACATGTGAAGAGACGGAGCGCAGACGCCCCAGTGAGGAGGTGCGAGGTAATGGTGGTAAAGGGTACGCGGAGGGGTAGAGGTAGGCCCAAGAAGTACTGGGAGGAGGTGATTAGACAAGACTTGGCTATGCTTCACATTACCGAGGACATGACTCTAGATAGGAAGGAGTGGAGGTCGCGTATTAAGGTTGAAGGTTAATAGGGTTAGCGTGTTGTCTTCCCTTGCAAGGGTATGGGTTGTTAGCGTTTGGAGTAGACCTAGCCTTATGCTGTTTACTGCGTTTCACGCATCGCATTACTTTCTTGTCGTTATTGTCTCATTTGTTGATTATACGTTGTCTTTTGTATTGGCTGTTATGTTTTATATATATATCTCCTGTCACTTAGATTTGTTGTTCTTGAGCTGAGGGTCTCCCGGAAACAGCCTATCTACCTCCACGAGGTAGTGGCAAGGTCTGCGTACACTTTACCCTCCCCAGACCCCACCTAGTGGGATTTCACTGGGCATGTTGTTGTTGTTGTTATGAATTGTGTTTTCACATTTGATTATTTTATATTCTACACATGTTGTTTGAATGAAAACTGAATTAAATTTGATTAATATGTGTATGACCATAACTTAAGCTAGAGTTGGAATGAAACATGAATACAATTGGCATGCAGTTTGTTATAATTTTATTTATAATATGACACAAATTGAAAACCAAATTAATATTCATGATAACTTACATTAAATACTCGGGATACCAAATGAACTCCATAATTACCTTCTTATAATTATCACTAATATATACAATATCTTTAAACTAGAATAAATTTTATTTGTAACAGTATGCATTATGTATGATTACTGAATGAACAATGTATAAGGAATGAACAGTATATTAAACACTAAGCTATAATGCACTTCAAACCAATTATGTTTCATATCAAAACAAAACATTAATATAACCAACAAAATAAACAGTCATTAGTTTTGCACAGGATAATTTAAACATGTCTTCCTGTTGTGGTCAACTTGATGACATCTACTACATGTAACTTTAGACCTTTTGAATTTCACTCAGCAAACCACTTCCAGCATTCAAGTTGCGGTCTTCCTACCGTTCTCTTTGGACTCTCACAAGGGATAGGTTCATATATAAAAATCATTATAATAACAACAAAATTATACCCACTTGTCTTTATTTTTTCATACAAATATCGCTCAGACAGTACATTACAAAACACTCTTCATACTCACTAAATACACATGTCAAACTCACTTAATACATATTTCATACTCACTTAATACACATTTCATACTCCAATCATCATTCATTCTAAAATACATACATTTCGCTCGTACCAAATACTTCATTACTATCAAAGAACTTTATACAGAAATGACAAAACTAATATAAACACTAAAATTACAAATTTAATGTCAACTTAAAACACTTTTCATATAATTTGTCAAAATTTCAAATAATTTTTTTTACAGATTACTGAACACACTTTCATACAAATTTCAATTCATTTATTCTATCAAATTCATTATCAACTTAAATCACTTTTCATGCAATTTATCAAAATTCTAAATAACTTTTTTTATAGATTACTGAACACACTTTCATACAAATTTCTTTCCATTTATTCTATCAAATTCATTCAAAAATATACATTTAATTTATACTTTAAGGAAAAAAAAATAGTATTCAAAACAACCACAAAAACAAAAAATCACTAATACTAGATATTTCACAACAGCTAACAAAAAGTGATATCACGTTAAATATATTGATGATTTACAGTTTTATCGTTTCTTTTTCATTTCACTATAATTTAAATAAATACTAACCTGAAGGATCCCATCTTCCACCATGTTTAATTAATATTGATATGTTGTTGTCCATCACAACAAAATCAATTTTTTTCAAATATAAAAAAAAAACTTCAATTACTCAATACTGGGAATTTTTTCTGGCAGAACAATGAAGAAACAATGAAGAGAGAGAAACGTTAAAAAAAAGAGATAAAATCTGATTTTTTGTTTGATTTTAACTAATTTGAGTGAATTACGGATTCTAAATAATCTTAATTAGTTTGGATCCCTTATTTCGTGCTAATTATTAATTATCTACACTAAATTCAAATTAAATTAACACCACAATTTCAAAAAAAAATTATGTTTTTACCATCAATTCGTTTTTTTTTTAATTTTTGTTTTGTTTTTTTTTAAAAAACTTTTTTCAATTATTAAAAACATTTTTTTTTATAATTTGTTAGAACCTGAAATTTTAATGTTATAACTTGAAAGTCTAAATCTACTACTATAACTCGAAAATATTAATATAATATATATCATATATGAAATTTAAACTATATAGAAATTATATTATGATTTTTATTTGAGATAAGTATTAATAATCAATAATGAAGAAAAAAAGTATTATAATTACTATTTGAGAAATATCATTACACCAATAATAAACAATATGATTTAAAACAAAAAAGGTTCAAAAAAATAAATTAAAAACTCCCGGGGTACGTTTTTACTTTCAGGACTTACGTTTTAATGTTCGGGGCTTACATCTCAAATTTTAGGACTTACACCTTATGGATCTACATCTTCAATTTACGCCTCAGAGCATTTTTGGTACGTCCCGCCCCGAGACTCACCCCAAAAAATATTTTTGAAAACACTGATATATATATATAGCGAAGCCTCAGTGGACGCGGAGAAAGAAAGACCAAACACTTCGGTATATATATATAGCGAAGCCTCAGCGGGCGCGGAGAAAGAAAGACCAAACACTTCGGTCTAACGGGAATGAGTAATGACGAAATGAAAAGATGAGGGCCCTCACCGGGTGGTGCTTGTGTGGAGGGTGTATCATCTGAAATCGGGCTTGAAGTTCTCACCTTACCAACAAGCTGAGAGTTGATGGTCGTTGGTCACGACTACTATCAAAAAGCATATATATTGTTTTGTATTGTATCGTACTGTATTATTTTAATAAATATAACGGCTGAATAGATCATATTGTTCTTTGTCGTTACATAATGTCATGCATCCATCATTGGTCCATCGGCTATGTATTTGTGTTTGAGACACATGCACTTTTGTCTTTCAACTGATTTTCATTTTATGTTCAATAGGTACAAGCCTGAGTTAAGGTGCAAATGAAATATGCGGACAACTTTAAGGGGTCGCATATCACTTGAGTCATATTTTTATTTTTTTATGCCTTCAATGGTGAAACAGGTTTGGACAATTTCAGGTTGTTGATCTGCGGAGTATTCAACCAGCCATAAGGGCAGGTGAATACTTCAACTTTAACTTAATTGACTACTTGTCTTTATTATTCTACTGTAATTTATGTATACATATACCTAACAAACTCCATATATGACAGTATGACACGTTCTTATCACATATAATACATAATGTAACCCTTCAGTTCATCCCATTCGCTTCAATACGATGTATGACTTATCGATCTCTTTATTTTGTTGAATTATTAATCTAGTATACTTGAAGCTTCCTATCATGGGGATGGAGTATGTATCGATCCTCACCTCCACATCCGTCTCATGTGATGTGTCATTAAATTTGTACTTCATGTATTGTGTCTTAGTCATACTCAACATGTAATTTTTAGACTCTTGGGTCTGAATCCATACCTCCATTTTAGTTTTAAGTCTATTACATATATCATCTTCAAATAGCGTAAACAATGGTACCTCCCCTCGAATATGTCGTTTCAGTTCATCCATCACCGAGATAAAATAAAATGGGCTAAGAATAGATCTCTAGTGTAACCCCATCTCGATTGGGAAGTGTTGTTCTAAGTCTCCTCCCACTATTTTCACTCAAATTCTGACTCCATCGTACATGTACTTAATTGCGAAGTGTATAAATAGAAAGTTTAATATACCTAAGCTTTAAATGGTTTATCCACTAAGAAGATCGAGTAATACATACCCCACACCACCCATTAATTTGATAACTCAATACCAATAAACCTATTCTGCAATTGACTAACCCTAGTTTCCACTATGCCCTCGTTTTGGTATGAACTAAACATATTTCTTTTCTTAATTATAGAGTTGAAAATATTCCAGAATAGGACAATATTTTTTGTTTTCCTTGAACTTCCCTTAGGTTAACAACAACAAAGCAACATCTCTTATTTTGAAGTTGTAAAAAGATTAGTGTATTATTTTTCGACAAAAAAGCTGGTCAAATGGGAAGAAATCTACCAAAACAATAGTTTTAAGAAATCTACAATGGAACATACAAAAAAGAGCGAAAAAAGACAGACTCGTGCCGGACTAATTTTTCAACTTGTATTCAGAAATCATACATGTAGGTAGAAAGGCAACAAAATTAAGGTAGGAAAGCACATCTTATTGAATAAAATAAACTAATGAACATCACCCTTAAGATTACATTAGAATTTCCAGAAGAGGGAGGGAGGGATCTCTTGGATATTTACAGTGAAGAAACACAACTGCACAACCAAAAGTGGGGGGTGTTACACAATGAATGCCTCTCTCAGTATGTCTATCTACTCTTTCAACTTTCTTCTGTTTTCTACCCAATTCCTTTCTACATCTGTGACAATTCACTATCTAAATGACTATAAAAAGGCCAAAAGTGGGTGATGCAGAAAAATCAAAATGAACCCAGAAAAAAGATAGGGTGTTAGCGGAATATATTCCTCTGCTCAGCTGAGTATTATGATTGCCAAAACAGTTCAAAGTCATTGCTATACAACGACCTGTCTTGAATCTCCAGATTAGCAACATGCCAATTTACGAGCTGCAATTGGATACATTTACACAGAACCAGTGCAAAAGGAAATATCCACCACTCACTTTCATCCCTGCAAGAATAAAGAGCAATGTGAAGTTTCACAATAGTACGAAATTGAATAAATTTCAGACAACATTGGACAAACTTCAGAATGCTTACATGTTCCATGGCTGGAAGTAAGGAAGCTTTCGGCTTGACTGGGTGATATAGTGGACATATCCACAGACAAATGCGACAATCTGGTATGAAATTGATGATATACAGTGTAAGTAGGTATAACCCGAAAACTGTTGGCTAACTAATAGTTATTATTTATTTTTTTAATTTGGTAATGTTGTATTCCTCAGCGGTAAGGATATGCTGGAGACCTTCAAAATGAAGCAAAAAAAAAAAAGAGGAAGCTACTTACAAAGATCCTAACAAATAAATACTAGTCCTAAGTCCTAGCTAAAAGTTCATTCTCAAAAAAAAAGTCCTAGCTAAAAGTTATTAACACCCTCAGTGAAGGGTTTAGACAGTGAGGGGCTGCTCAGTAAGATGCATTAGAAAAAATAATGCATGCATTAACTTTGTGTATTACTGACATCTTGTTTCGTACACTTTTTCAACCTATCATTAGGTATACACTCTATTTGGTCTAATGCTAAGTACAACTAATACATGACAAATCATGGTATTAGCAATGGATGCATTAGTATAGTTAAAGATCCAATTGTCCCCCTCAAAACCTTTTCCACATCCTTTCCACCGTATTTGTGGATGGTATTTTTGTAAACAATTTTTAATTTTTTTTTTATGTAATGCATGCTTTTTAAAACAAAACCAAAGAGTGCATAAGAAGTAATATCAGCATTACTAATACAACACCCTATTCAACACTATTCTTGTATACCCTACCATACGACCCTGTCGATAAAAAAGAACAGAACTTCTCGAGACAACAGAATCAGAGATATAACTCAGCCATCTCAGCGGATCAATACACATCCCAAGTAGTTGACACACTGAGACGTATTTTAACTTGGACAGGGTATTGTCAGAGTGCCAAAAATGTGCACTGTTAGAGCAGAATGGTTCTTCATCAAACAGCCTTTTTATGGTTGTAGATTATGCAACTAATATTCTGGTAATGATATATGTTAAGAAAGTGGACACAGTTTTTGAGATAAACCAAAGAGAGGATAACATTCAAATTTTGGGAGAGGAAGTAATTTGAAGTGATCTCATTCAGAAGTATACAAAAATCATAAACTCCAAACTAATTGACACTTTATCAGGGAAAAAAAATCCTAACAGAGGAAAAGAACAGAAATAGATCAAGTATATTACAAGAGAAAATGTGAAGTCCTATACTAGGGATGATTTTATATCGAACATCAGCGATATTGCAGCTTTCCCTCCATCAGTCAATCCCAGAGTATGACACATTAAGTAAAGAGGAAAGGAAAAGAAAGGCAGAAGATAAGGAAAATTTAAAGAATCTGACCATTTCTTGGCCCAAGGAAAGGTATATAAGTTGGGAAAGGAACAGATAGATAACTAAAACAAGTTGGCAACAGGCATAATTACTCTTTTCTTTTCAAGAATAAAGGTTACTTACAACATTAATCAGGGATGTAATGTTCCACAAAGCATATACACGTGCAAGACCAGCAGAACGCCTTTGTCCATGACTGAAGAGAGCATTAATTCCAGCAGGAAATGGAAGTAACATCCCAAGAGGTAAAACAAACAAAACCAAAAAGACATCTGCCAAGGAAATCGAATACAGCTGGAGCAAAGTAAGCAGCACTAAACTAAAATCGCCCAGCAGCAATATCGAAATGACCAAACCCACAAGATCCTGCAACATTAACAAAATGTCCTCAGTATTGAAACTTAAAAGCCATCCTCCAAGAGATGTAGAGAGAGTAGGGCAGACCTGATGACCAACTGGTTTAGTGTTATGGATTAGAAAAGAGAGAACATAAAACAGATCTCTTTTCTCCTTGAGCATCTTTAAGCTGTCAATGTCTAAAATCCCACCGTAAAACTTCCGCTTTACAGTGCCTTTGTCATCCCCCCTTAAAATTGATTCATCTCTTAGATAACCCGCAGGATTCTGCCCGTCTATGCTGCTATCACTGCAAACAATGAAACAAACAGATCAATTAGGCCCTTGCAGTGAGAGGGAGTCAAATAAAGGGAATGATGTGAAATCAATATTGATATGTTCCCTCACATTAATAGGTGAAACTATTTGGGGCCTAGTCCAAATAGCAAAAATGGCAGAGACTGGCACAGATAATGTTCAAGTATGCAATAGCTATGTATTGCTCTTCTTTTCTAGCAATACTCCAATTCCAGAGGGACGTTGGATGTTATTATAAAACGTTTTAACTTGCAGACATGAACTAACTAATGTAGAACTTCAGATGATTAAAACCCCTGCCGTCTTTTGCCATTCCCCTCCAACCCCTTCTTCAGTGACCACAAGATATCCATATAGAATTTTCACAATAAATGGCAGAAACTGCCAGCAATACGAACAATGCATATACGATTCATACATATTTAATATGTATTCATGACTTGTATAGAAGAACAGATACAACTGGAATGATGGGAAGTATGAGAGTAAAGAGGAATGCCAAAATGGAGGGGAATGGAGACAAAAAGCAGGAGAAACCAAATAGACTATCTGAAGGGAACTCTAAGTGCACACCATACCATGATAGTTGTTCACTTCTGGAACCTTCATCAAGATCTTCAAAAGGCAGTAGTCCAGTTTCTTCTTCGATAACACACACCAAAAGTCCAAATTGAGTATAGCTGTCGGTTGTTGCTTGGAACGACGCCAAATCTACGCGGATACCATAGATCCTTAAAGCAGGATTGGCAAAAGTCTCGAGCCATCTTAGCACTGGGCGAAACATTGTACTAAGGCAACCCCGGCGTACTAAACGCAACTGAGCATTCAAACCAGCCACAAGACGGTACCATGTCGTAGGAGGAATGGACTGAAAACAATTGCATATCTTAAGTACAAATTGATCAAAGCATCGGGAAATCCCATACTTCTGTCTCTAAATTCCTTTTTAATTTTTAGCGGATGACTAACCTGACTCATCAGACTGGTAATAACGTTATCATTATTCAAAGAAAGTGGAGCCATATAACTTCCATCACCACCAAATAGAAGAGACATCGGAAACCTCTGGTGAAGACTAGGAGGCAGATCGCTTCGCTTCTCATCACCGCCAAGAAAAAAGTCCACATATACTAGCATTAGATCAGGTGTTGCTGCAACCTACAATCATGGAGACCCATAAGATAAGGTTGAGAAGTCATTCTCGAACCATATGCTTCAGTAAAATTTGCTTTTGGGACTCTACAGAGAAGAACAGATAAAAACAGGGGAAAATAACACTTAAAACCTTTTGAAACTGTAAAAGAAAATCATCATTAATATATTAAGAAAAGTTTAATTTAACATCTGACAAATCCAAGCAACAGTTATGATATGTCAACCTTTAGAAACTGTTGAATATGGCTGAAAAAAACAAAATTAAGATGGAAGTCTTTTTAAGTTTTAGGAAGAAATGGACAGTGGAAAACTGAAGAGACAGCAGATGAAATAAATTTCGAGTTATAGTACGAAGTAATACAAGTTAAAAGGCACACATCAGTATGGCTTTTACTAACAATAAGTAGAGGCTAGAGCTATGCCATAATAGAGATGCTGTTTTTCCTGCTCAACAGGATATAGTTGTCCTCTTAAGACCTGGCAGAATGAAGATGCTGTAGTTTCAAACTTAACAAAATGATTATGCCACTTAATCAATGAACAAATAAAGTTCCACTAGAAAAGACCCAAGAGACTGCTACCTGCATAAAACAATCATACACAAAGCCCAGAGTACAAAAAATGGAGTTCGAACAGCAAATAATAGAAGCAAAATTTCACACATTCTGGTTTCTAAACGTGCTAAAACACAAAATTATGGTAAATGATACTTGATCAAAGTCCACTATAAACTAACCTTCAGCCCCTCATAAAGAGCACGTGATCGACAAGAACGTAAGCAAGCATGATCGTATTCTGACCGAACAAATTCACGAAGACGTTGTAACTTTATTCTACGCCGCCATTGCTGCCATGACCATGCAAGAGGATACACAAGGATACAAAGAATGCTATGCACTGCTCCTTCCCACCATTGGTAGGCAGCAATAGTATTAATCTCATCCACAAAGGTGTTGAAGGCACCCTCATATCTGGCAGATGAATACAAAACCACTGAATAGCTATTTCCCAGTTTGTAATTTATTCTTTAAAGAAGATGAAATTAAAAAACCAGATTTTAGGAAAAACAAATTAAAAATGAAGAACAACCAAGGGAAAATGGAGGGAGAAAGAAATGTATATATCCTCTTCCCTCATTTTCCTTCTGAAGTAATGCAAGAGAAAACTTGAAAAGAGCCTATCTGAAGAAAGACTTCGATGAAACATGTGAAACAGCCAAAGCAAGACACTCTAAACAAAAGAGAAAACTGAAGATACCAGGACAATAAAAAAAAAAAACCATCTTACACGACTTCTTTTATTTGCTGGGGAGGAGTATGAGACAGATGCCAGGGTTCACTGAATGTATTCGGACCCAAAAAGTACAATCTATAGACATGGCTTTGTGACTCCTCAACCCTATTTGTTTCCAAAACCTGAAAGAAAGAAAATGTCAAATTTCACCTGAGCCACGAAAAAAGTATACAATCTAATACAGTGCATTGTTGTATATCAGCAAGCAAGACATCGAACAAACCTCATTAAGCGACTCCAGAAATGGAAATGAGTGATCAATTTGAGAACCCTGTTGTGTGGGAGCAGGACCAGGTGACTCATCGACACCAACATACTTCATCCGAGCTACACTAAGAACTAAGGCTAACAAAATGAGAAAACCTAAAAGGAGAAAAACAAACAGCCAAGGCCCTCCAAATGTGTAGATTAGTTCTTCAAGAGCTGTATAACAATGAGGCATATGGTATCTCTCTGAAACACATTGGTAAGGACAAGGACGTTCAGTAACACCACCTATTACAAGGAAAGCCCCTTAAAGTCAGTTTAAAATGAATCAACCATAAATCAGCATAGAAACTGTGTAGAGAACAAAATTTCACAAACTTTGAAGCAACAGGATAAGCATAAAAATATGTCCACAATGCAGGAAATACACAGATATACAAGTTAATCTCACTGATATAGATGTTCTGTATGTTACTTATCGATCAACTAGTAGACTTTCATGAAGAAAGAGATTAAACAACGCGGAGTACTTATTTATAAGTAGACTGAACTCCAAGTGTCTTGACAAATTCATATCTTATTTTCTTTAAACAAACCCCCACCCCAAAAAAAGCATCTCTATATTTGGGGAAAGTAACACATATCTGGCCTCTTTATTTACTCTATTATATGGTGAAAGCCTAAGCAGCTTGCTATAAACTTCTCGTCATTTGTCATACCTCGAACAGAAATATAAACAGCTCGATGTGGGAGTTCATCATTTGGGCATGAAATACAAAGGGCGCTATCAGATCCCGTGACATTCTTGAAAGTACCAAGTGGGCATTCCTGTATAGATACAACAGAGGAATTCCAATAAAACAAGAGAAAATCATCGATCCAGTCATTTCTGAATTCAGGGAAGGAAAAAAACAGTTGGAAAAGGCAACAGGTCAATGTTATGAAAAAAAGAAACAACCTCCCACCCCCTCAGGAAATTCTTTCCTTGACTTTCTCTCAAGCTGTTTCAAGTAGAACCTTAAACAACGAAAAGCTTATAGATATCATTTGGCACTTACCGCACAGAAAATCCCATAAAGCCCTCTTGGACATGGCTTTCCAGACAAAGTTCCACTTCCACCAATACCACCTTGCTCTCCACCCGATCCACCCCTGAGGAAACAGCACACACAACAGAAATACAACAAACGTAAACTCCTGGGACCATTATTAAATTGATAAGTCAACAAATGTACTGGATTACTAATTGATTTGAAGGCTCATTAAAGATCTCTTCTGAGGCTATTCAAGTATCACTCACCTCCAGCATAAGTTATTACAATAATTTAAGAAACTTTCCGAACAAAAGAGCACACTAACAATAATCAAAACATATTGATGAAATATTATGTGTTAACTACTTGCTAACTGCTCCTGACACTATGTAAGTATAACCAAATAAAAAGATGCTTTCTAAAAGATATAAGCTTTATGAACACTTTTTATGCTCTGTATATTTCAGATATTGTTATCCGAGGAACAATTGGTTAACTCAACTGAAGAAGACTTAATAAGTTACTCAAAACTGAAGGTAAGGAGAGTATTTGTAAGAATTTCAACACACGTTTGAGATACACAAAGAAGCTACAATTACAATGGAATTCTTAGTATTACCTTTAATTAAATGAGCGCTGTCAGTCATGGAAATCTTAAATACATTCATAGTATAGTATCCAACTAGAACAAACGTATCAACACTTGGAAAACTTCTAATCCAGTCACTTTCTCCAAAAAGAAAAAGATTAAATAATTCAGTCTCTATTCTCTAGCAGCCTAGTATTATCTCTTATTTAACTGGATCTGAGACCGAAGACTTAATATTTGGATATATGAAGCAGCAAAACTGCACTTGAGGTTCTGAAGTACATCCTACCCATTAGCTCATTGGACAAATACTAATAGATGCAACTAATAAACTTACATCACTAAGAGATAATTCATTAGAATGCGTCATCAGACGCTCACAAAGTATTATAAGCAATGTAATCAGTAATGCCATACCTCCAAAGAGAACAATAAAAAAGTGTCGCTACAACTCTATCTAGTCACTGAAGTTAAACCATGCATCTTCAAGTTATAACCAGAGAATTTGACAAGAGAGTCAACTACATAGCAAAGTAAACTGAGTAGCAGCCAAAAAAATAAAAGAGAGAGATGCAAGCACAAGACTTAATATTTGGATATTTCAGGTCTAACTATTTGCATCTATTGATAGTGTAACAATACAGTCAACAAAGTAAATTGTTCACGAAGAAAAGATTGCCCATCTTTTGATGCATTTAAACATGGTATTACCAGCACACTAGCAGACAGTAAAATGGCTGCTCCAGAAATTTCTATAGTGCAACAACTAGACCAAACAAAGATGCACTAAGATGACTACACAAGCTATCCACAACCTATCAAATGAACCACATTTATCGCAAATCACCTTAAAAACAGTGCAACTTGTGAAAATAAAATAATTAGCAATATGTTGTTTCATATCAGCACAAACCTTGTATAGATGCTTCCATTCACAGTCGCTAAAGGTTGATACACATCACCAGTAGGAATTTCTGACCAGTGAAAGTGTATCCGCCCACCACCTCCACCTCCACCACCACTGGAACTGCTAGTCCCTCCAATGCTTGACATGATGCCAGATTCACCAACATTCAGTGATTTCAAAAATAATAGAATACTTCCACCGGATCCACCTCCAGGCCCTATGTACTGACCTCTAGTTAGATAATTCTTCCCAAAAAGAAAGCTGTCCCCGTCAGAGACAACTTTGCCTTTAACCGACAAAGACATCAGGGGATGCTCCAATGAACCTATCACTGCATTCGGATGTCAACATAAAAATAAGAGAGACAGAAAACAAATTAACACAATATCCAAAGATGGCTTACGAGAAAGCATTAAAAACCATAATCGTTATTCCTCACAAATAATCGAATAATAGCATGTAATTAGACTTCATTCAATGTGTAATGCACCAGGATAACATTCACACCAGAACTGATATACCTTTGACAAATTATAAGAATTCAAGCAAAAACCTGCACTTGATACTGGCTTTAAATAAGTAAAAAGCACACAGAAATTGACAGGTTCGAAAATTTGTTGCAAATGTGATATTTTTATCCGACATATTTGAAAAAAAGAGTATATCACATTTACAAGATACTTTACTTGTTCGCTAACGCTTTAGTTTGAAATAATCAGCAGAGCTTAAGAAGAGAAGTGAGCTTAGCAGAACAATCTATAACTATTTTTAAAAAAAATTGGTAACTTCTCTATATATTAGAATCTGAATCTTACAAGAGTTGTAGTAGCCCCATATTTACAAAGTACTACCTACATCTTTGATTCTAGGATCCTATGTCTATAATGAGTCTAAAACATCAATAATAGAGACAGGATCATTTAAAAGTAACTGATTACACCAAAAACACAGTAGCAAGATGCAGTTAATCTTAGAGCAGGTTTGGATTGGCTTAAAAGTTGGTCAAACCTACTTTTAAGTCATTTTTAACTTTTGTAAGTGCCCCCTACTTTTTATTTTTTGACTTAAAAGTCATTTAAGTTTGACTTTTTATTTTTTGACTTAAAAGCTACTTTTTTTTAAGTCAATCCAAACAAGCTCTTAATCTGTTGCATATTGTTCTCTATGCTCTCAAAACACCTAGGATTCCTCTCCTTCCATATTGTCCACCAAATGCTTGTTGGGACTATCCTCCACCTGCCTCTATTCTTGGCAAACGAGCTTGTTCCCAGCTTGTTAAGGCCTCTGTGATTTTCCCAGGCATGCTCCATGCTATTCCTCTGAGGTTCAAAAACAATCTATAACTTTTTTTCAAGCTCTTTTATCTGTTTAGTCAACCTTTCCGTCTGAAGCAAATTTTCTAGGTCCAAGATGGTTGGTTTGGAACAATCCAATGGATCACTTGATCCACGCTCTCTTCCCTCATCAAATAGGGACAGCCAGTCATTTTATCAACCAAAACTACTTGGACCTTAGTGGAGGAAGCAATTACAAGTTCAAGATTGGAGAGAATCAGCAATGAAAGAAAAGCAACATGGAACATGACCACCTTGTCTCTATAGGAGTATATGGAACGAGAGAGTGATGTAGAAAGTACTAAGAGATCTTTTTTATTTCACTTGTACTTTGGTGTAAGGAGAAGATATTTCCGCATCGTTTGTTGGGTAAACTTGGTGGAAGACAACTGTCTCAAGTGCATCTTGTACTTACTTTTCAACACCGACTTGGTGCTTATTAATGGAAATTTTTTATTTATAGAAAAGGGTATTTGGACCTTAAATGGAGAAGTGAAGAAAAAGAGGAAGAGCACAATGGAAGAAATAGCATTAGATTCGGATATATTATATAATTATTGCCATGTTGGAGAACACAAAGACCCTAGATCTTCAATCAAGGAACACCCAACTATGACTCAATCCTAAACTAGTTGGGGAGTAACTAGCAGTGTCACATGTACAATGCTTGAGGGAAGATGTGGACCAATTGTTGCAAGTCACTTTTGGTTGCTAGTTGATTATGGTGGATGGTACTGAGTCTGATTGGAACATCTCATACTGCAGTAAAGGATGTTATGTTCAACCGGGTTTTCTGATAAAGGATTTGAAGATGTAGAAGCATGTGACAAAATAACCTTTGGCTAATATGTGGTACTTAAGAAGAAAAAGGGAAGCTTGGCAGGTGTGGAAATGATTTTGCACTGACCGCTAGTCTCCTGTAACTGGCTAAATTTTGGTGCACCAATGAGGTATGTACTAGTATTTAGTATATATAATTGTGTATTATTTGTAAAGAACCATATACTTGGGTGCAGATTTTGTACTTCCGTATACCACTCGGGAGGGGGGGGGGGGATTTGAATGAGATGTCTCTCCTTCAAAGTTTAAGTAATGAGGTGATCAATTCATCCAATAAAATCTGATTTTTGGATCAAAACACGATGAATGCAGAGTGGATCTGACCTCGATCAAATTTAAGACTCTCACTATAGATGCGACAAAAAGAAGTGGGATTAGGGGTGACATTGTTATAATGTGGGACAAAAGGGAATGGGAGATTTGTCATAAAGTGAACTGCTTTACTTGGCTTCTGGTTAAAGAAGTAGTATTGACACATGAGAATTTGAATAAGATAGGTATTCATCTATGTTCTAGATGGGTATTATGTGGGGAACAGGCGGAGACAATCAACCATCTTCTTTTACATTGTATGTGGACAAACCAGTTGTGGAAATATTCATTTATCTGAGGACTAAATGGGTGAGGCCAGGGAAATTAAAAGGACTGCTAAACTGCTGGAACAAGGATGGCAATGCAGCCAAAAAGGAAGGAAGATGGAAGATTGTCCCTGCATGCATTTCATGGACAGTGTTAAAAGAAAGGAATAGGAGAGGTTCTGAAGAAAAGTAGAGCAACTTGCAGGAGTTTCAGATGAATTGTTTACCTCTGTTTTATTTTTGGTGTAAGCAGAAATTAATAGCTCAAACGGAAGATGTTTTTGATGTTTTAGATTATTCGTAGAAACAACAGATAGTTGTTCAAGCTATAGGCTGTAATACTTTTGAAGGGGGGACTACATATTTTAATGTAGTATTCCTGGTGGATATATAGACTAAGGGGCCCGTTTGGCCATGCGATATGAAATCATGAGATGAAGTTGAAGTTTTGTTTGGACATCAATTTGGACTTTGTATGTTGTATGTTTTCTCATAAACATAAAAACCCATAAGTTGTAAAACTATTAAAATTGTCCCAATTCATTATACAATCTTACCAAATAAGCACAAGTTTATAAAATCGCATAATATACTATCACAAAGATTTTCTTAAGAAATACAATATTTATTGATCAAGTTTTAATTCAATAAAAAATGAAATTAAACATAAGTTTTGGTGTACTACTCTTTTATATAATCCTCCAACAAAGTACGGACAATCTTCTCACGTTGAACTTGCATTTCTCGTTCATATGATTGAGAAAACGAGCCACCATTGTTAGTTTGAGTCATTTGTTGGTCAATTTGATTGGTAAATATATTTGATAAAAAATAATGAAGTTGGTGAATATAAATGATAAGAGTAGAAATTGATTTGAAGTAATAATATATTCTATGTTAGTGAGAATAATCAGAGATATAAATGGTTTTAAAAGTAATGATATGAATTATAAATTTTATTTACATATGAAATAAATGGTTAGTAGATATATATGTGGAGTTGTTTTTACCAAATATAAACTTGTGGGTCAATTTTTGTATTTGGAAAATCCTAAATCATGATTTGGGACCAAATCATGATTTGAAATTCCCAAAACTTGATTTTTGGAGAATTTGGGATTTCATCTCATGATATGAAATCAGCATGAAATCGCATGTCTAAAAGTTGATTTCATCTCATGATCTCATATCACGATTTCATATCGCATGCCAAACGCCTACTAATTTTGAAACATGTAACTTTGTAAATTGCTACAACAGTACATAGGCAGTACTGAGCCATATTTACAATTCATCAAATCCAGCTATCTGATCCAAAATTGAGTCTAGTACATCTATTAGGGAGATAGTGCCACTGGAGTATAATTGTTATAGACTAATTGTTACCATTCTCAAAACAAAACAAAAAAAAAGTGGCATTTAAAACTGTTGCAGCTTAACATTTAAATCTCTGCATTACAAAGCATACATTGCCGTTTTGCAGTCACACCCACGGCATGCCGTGATAATGATTCTACTGCGTATGGAGGAGACTTCAAGCCATATGAAGAATTTTCCACTTTTAATACAAAATCAGTAAAGCAATAGATGTTTATGCAATTTGTTTCAATTACCCATTATTAATATATCATCCATCTGCAGGTTGGTCACTTTTCATATAAAGAAACATCAGATGATTAAATTATGAGAAAGCTACAGCAGGGAAGAAAGTGGAAGTTGGGGAATATAGTCAAGAAGACAAACTCAAACTTACCAAGAGCGCCACCACCAGAAGTTGATCCAGCTAGGCTACTATTCCCACTTCCACTGCCGAGTTCACACGGTAAAGTGGGATCTCCATATGTGATGCCACCCCCAATGCAGCTTCCATTATAATATCCATATCCGCCTTCACCACCATGACCAGCACCACTACCAAGACCATTGCTCAGAACTTTTCCTTGGCCTACTCCTCCAGTGCAGCCTGTGAAGATGACAAAATGAAATAGGTGAAACAATGGGGTTTAATGTTACATTTAGAGATAGATTAAGTAAATTGTTGTAGTTTGATTTGTTTGACAAATAAATTATTGAAAATTGCATCTAAACTTTGGGCTTTTTATATAAGAAAGTTGACTCCCTTTAACAAAGGAATTTGAACTCTCAAAGCATTGAATAGTATATATCACTAGTATTCTCAAGCTTATCATACATTTTGAATAACCTAAAGATGGAAGAGTGCAACATTTGATCTGAGCAATCACTAAACCCTGCCTAAGGAAAGCCTATAGTTACTAAAAACAAGGGGGTGACATAAAACAAACTTAAGATGGTCACATCAAATATAAAATTGAAGGAAATTAAGATCAGACCCATTCCCGATGTGCTAATAATTCCATAAGGTTGCACATCTATAGTCCTTGCTCTGTGGAAATGAACAACAGATCCTTCTATGAGGCCTTCAACAAGGATATCTTCAACTCGACAGATCTGCACATAAAGGAAGTATTAGAGTAGCACAAGTGTAATGTACAATCAATGCACATATTATATACAGATTTTTGTTTTGGTACTGGGAAAATAATGGCACCTGTAAAGTAAAGGACAATGAAGAGTTCACATTGCAGTCTTCAGGGGGATGGAGCAATTCAAAAGGACAACCTGGACTATCACAGTTCAACTTTGGTTTCCTACCAAGCACCAAATATCCCATTAGCAAATCAAAGAAGCATCTTAGGTAAGAAAGAATAGGGAGAAGGAACAAGGAGTAGTTAGCAACTCACACAGCATCTGCTGTCGCATTTCGTGAAGGACCACGCAAAACGGATCCTGGCCCAATCTACATGCAGTAAGAGAAAAGTAGGGAAGAAATTAAAAGGAGATATAATATATAGAACAAAATGATCAACTCAAACTACATATAAAGGCAGAACATAGACCATGTGAAAACCTGAGCAAAGACTGTGCTCAGTTACCACCTTGCAAGTGAGACAAGTGGAACACTAACAACAGTTACTCATATGATGTGTCAACTATGGCATACATTATCATGCATCAGATGTTCACAGAAAGGAAGCGAGAGAAAAGGAATTACTAACTGCGATGCAAAAATCAATATACTGATATCAAAACACATTAAAAAAATCAAGAAACGAGGAAAAATCAAGTGTGTCAAGAGAAAGCAAGTATAGAACCAGTTAGAAATTTATTGCACATCGCCTACAAAGAACAGAAACAATACAATACAGGAGAAGATTTCTGCTCACGTTGACACTGTAAAACAAAGACAGTACTAATCTTTGAGCTTCAATAGCATCTCCTGGTCCAGACAAATTCAGTAACCCTTGGCCATGAACTCCAAGATTTGCATTCGAACGAATTTGAGATGACTCCTGCATAAGATGGCATTTAGAAGACATCTCAATTGAACAAACGCACGAAGACAACAAAGAAAAACAGATAACAGAAAAGAAAAGAGCACCTTAAGAACAATTAGGTTACTAGCCTCAACCATTGATGTCTCAACATTTTGATCACCACCACCATCAATTATCATTTGTGAATTCCACATCAGAAACATTTTGACAGACATTCGTAGCGCTCCAAAAACCTGAAAAAAAAACAAGTCAGATAACATAACTGAAACTTCAGAACTACATTAATACAAGACACAGGCATTGGGGACAACGAGTACAAGAGCTGCAATTGAATCATGCTTCTAGTTTTCTAGAAGCACAGTGAAGAACTAAGGCCAAAGAAACCAAAAGTAAGCATAAAACCTACAAGTGAAACTGAGGCTGGATGAAGTTGGTATAATAGCATATAACATGATGAGAACAGAAGCAGCAATTTAGACCAGACATCATCAGTGAATAAAGTTCCAGTTTCTCTTTGATCTCAATAAATAATTATGAGAACTCTTCCTTAAATTATTTTTTTTGATGAAGAACTCTTCCCTAAATTCTTAATCATGATAGAAACATTAATCTACAATAAAATAAGAAACAATACACAGAGGATCCCAAGTCATTTGGCTGCTTATGACCCCAAAAATAATCAACAAGGAAAGCAAAATATAAACTCTGCTTTTGCTCATAGACGTGCAAATCATTTTTTCAATAAAGAAAAATGGTGCTGGACCACAGTTTTAAAACTGGTGCTGCACATTGCACAAAATACAGAGTTGTTGTGACACTTGATAGCTTTTGGCATCTATAGTATAAGGAGAGCCACTTTTTAAGTTTTAAGTACAAAATGCCTTATACAGCAATGTGAAAAGCTGGTATCAAAACTAAAGAGGCCTGTTTCAGTCTATTCAGCTGTAGTTACCCCTGGAGCCTCTCTTTTCATTTAAAATTATTTTTACGCTTTCATATTACAGTATCAGAAATTGCAAGCCTTAAGGAGACCTTTATGGATAATGGTTAGTTAAGCTTATTAGGGTATATTACGATAGTACAGTGAGGAGGCCTGATAGTTAGCTAAGCTGTTATTTCAACTTTCATGTATAGCTTTAGGGAAGACATGCATTGATTCTAACAAGTGTCTACATTCTGCAGTAAAATAGCCACACCACAATATAATTGAATGTGTTGATGTTTCCAGTGGTCAATACAAGTACATGCATCAAAATAAGAACAGCTAGAAATTGATTCAAGTAGAGGCACAAGTTAGATTGTAACAGTGAGAGTTCACCAAGACACCTGTAAACGAAATATATGTGTGCAAAAGAGTTTACAATTGGAACATTCCATGCGCACTTCGATATAACCACAAAAATGGCATGAGGGGGCACTTCGAGATTATACCGCTTACCTTAATTACAGAATCACTCATCAAAAGCTCTTCTGCCAATAATTCAAACTCTGACATCGCGTAACGTGCCAGCCCAAAGCTCAGTGTTCCTTGACACAACAGGCTAATTTGACCTTGGACCTATATGAGAGAGATAAAATGCTTATAACCAGAAAAACAAAAGCAGAGGTGCAAACAGAAGGCAGATGTAGAACCACTATGACGCAATATGCTAGCAAAGTTACCTAAGGCATTCATGAAGTCACCTCAAGGTCAAAACAAACACCTTCACTTGTTTAGCTTTTTAATGGGCAAAAGTAAATTGATTATTTAGGCATCGGAATTAACTAATTCTTCAATTAAAAGGGGGGCTATAAAGACACCTGTATTACTGGAAAAACAAAAAAGAATCGGAGTCTTTTGTATCATTTTATTCTTTGAGAGCGCTTGGACCCCCATTCCTCTTGGGATTTTTTCTTTGCTATCTTTTACATATTCCTTTCACATGTAAGGAAATCAAGTTCATGTTAGATGAAAAGAAGTCAGACGTCAAGCGGGACTTAAACCTTTTCAGCTTCAATGCCCATCCTGTGACACATAATCTAGAAATACCACGAGTTACATAATTTGGAACATAACTCAATTTCGAAATTTATCTTACAATGCATCAGATTATCTGTACAACTTAAAAGTATTGGTAAAGCATCAGTACAAATAAATTGAGGAAACCAGAACAATTCCTTTTCTCCAATCTAAAACCCGTCTGTAGAAAATCAAACAAAACAAGTTAAAGACACCTAATCTGCGAAGCACAAAGTGGAGCCATAAACACTAAACTAACAAAGCAAAATTAAGCATTAATTGCATAACCATGCAGCAATCATTGAGAAACATATGCAATATACTGACAGCAAGAGCTTGGCATACATAATATAGAACAAAAGAGAAGGATGGGACTATATTTCTAGAGAATTAACAGAAAAACTTTTTTTTGATAATAGAAACAACAAAACTTCTTACCAAGGCTCAAGGAAAATTTCATTTCTCTATGATGCACTCAATAGATTCAGTGTCAAAAAGGTTTAATTAATTGAGGTACACATCTAGTTACTTTCATGAAAGAACTGAAAATGCAAAAGAAAGATCCATCAACCTGAACGCGACTCCACAGCAAGGGGACAGCAGCCTTAGCGTGGTTGCGAATATAAACATTCGTCAGAAGTGGCTGGGGAAGATCCAACAGGAGTGTGTCTGTAGAAGTTGATCTATTGTGGTTGTTGACAGTAAGACTGCGGGGGACATTATCATAGAAAGTTCCTGCTGCGCCAGCATTTTCTGCGCAACCACGACTGCTTCCTCCTGCAGGCAGAAAATGGAGGTCGCATTGCCTTTAGTACCAGCTGAATGAAATGATATAGAAAAATCAAGCATTTTACCTATTCAAAGGCCACAATTAACTATGTACTGAAGCCTACATGATGAGGCTTATTAACAAGTATTTCTAGAGTAAATCTTTCATCCAGACAAGAGATCAGGCATGAACCTGCTAAGGGAATAGTTGCTATGCAGAGATAGTTGTTTAATTGACCATGTAACTTAGCCTTACCATATACAAAGATCTCTGGTTCATCGTGTCTACTAAAAATATCCACAGAAACTCTTCCACCACCTCCACCAGCAAAACCATCACCTCCACAAGCACTTATTCTACCAATTCCAGTCCTGCATTTGGTTAACAAGGAAGGGTTAAATGGCAGTGCAGGCAAAGGCATTTGACTCTTTTTTGCAACTTAAGACATACCAATAACTGGGCTAGGCAAATGTAATAAAATGTCAACAAAGCCATTACGCTGTTCCAGGGTAGTCCAATATATGAGAACACCACATAGAAAGCACCGAATTAGGTACACACTATGCGTCAGAAATATATCTTGATTACAAATGTAAAAGTTCAAGCTAAACCATTGGTTTGATCCAGTAAACTTAGGAGATACTGCAGATTTAGAAGAGTTCAGCATTTCTATACGTGCGCTACATATCAGGTGGAAAAAGTTATTTTAAGAAGAAAACCAATGATCCTCTCAAGTTAGGTTGTAGTCGCTTAGTGATGCTTAAGGTTAAAACTGGCCTATTTTAACTGTCATCCAGCTAGGCAAGCCATCTCATCTCCTAGGTGCTAACTATAACAGATGGAGTGACATTGGCAAGCTTAAGGATGAACAACATGAGGAGAAAGATATGGAAGAGCACCCCAATGTGTATCTATTGTCTCATACAGAGAGGAATACGAGAAATAAGGAAGGAAATCAGGAATTGAGAATAAATGCTGATGGACATATATCTCTATTGTTTCGTTTGTTTGTTGTGTATAAACATGAAATAACATGTTGCATAGATGGCTGCTAGAGTTTTGGAGGGTTTAGTGTATTATTGTACTAACCTTATGTCAGTAACACCACCTTGGTGTATATTACAAAACAGATTCATTTTTAGCCTATCATCTTTTCTAGAAGCAAAACTCAAACACATGATCTAACATCATATATTTCTCTGCTTCATTACTTCTATAGTCATGCACGGCAGCACCTATCCTATTGAATAGTCTTTCAGTAGAGATGTTCCCACCCACAAGTACCCCTTTTCCCGAATTGTACTATAATTTATGCTCCTATGCTCCCTCTTCTTTTTTTGCAATGATGATGTCCAAGCCAAGTTGTGCCAACCTCGACTATTTCACTGAGTACCCGCTACATCCCATCAACACATGTAACGGGAAACTCCGTCCACCAAGACTACAGCAGATTCAAAGAACTTTTTGCCTCCATTTGAATTTGAACTTGAGACTTCATGTTTCTCCTACAATGATCACTAGGTCACACCCTTGGGTTATCCCTATCCTCTCACATTTGGTCAGAAATACATATGCTCCGCAAACATAGGAAAAACAGAGTACAGGTCACAGAAAACACCCTATGTTATTATTTTTTATAAAGAACAAACCCCCTATTTTATTACTGGACATAATTGGGTGAAGGTCATCATAAAATAGAATTTATTTGAATAAAGGCTCTCCTTGTTCCTCATTTCAACTACTTCAGCTTGATAAGGGATGGGACCCACAGTCACCAAGGACACTGACAAGCAACACACCAAGTAATTTTGGAGAATGAAATTTGGAGAAGATCTAGTCCATCTCTATTAACTACCTATTGTAAAAAAGTTTCTAGGTCAACCACTTGGGCTTCCATTTCAAATGTTTCAAAATTACTCTAACAGGTAAAAGACGGAAATCACTAGTTCACTGTTCACAACTGCTGATAACCAACAGATGCAGAAAAAAAAAATAGCGATCATCCAGGAAGGTAAGATGAGGGGAAAAAATATGAATGCATATATAGCAATTCAAAGAGTAAGATAAATGCATCGGAACAGGTCAAGTATTCTTTCATACAGCAGGTTTCTACCTTTTGTCTCTTTAAGGTGACCTATACACTCTTGTCAAAAAAAAAAAAGGTAACCTTCTATACACAATTTTCAGAATTGAATAGCGTTTACCTACAACGGAACAAAAACTAATTTATTAGGTTAATGTAACAAAGTTGATGGTGGCAACAAGGTGGTGCCCTGCCCGTGTGAGAAGACCATGGAATCATATTCACTATACATCTGCCAGAACAAAAGAGCTAGCAAGAAGGGCCACCATATCTTAGAGCAGGTGGAGAAAAGAGTATATGGAGAAAACAACAATTAAAAATGTAATGCGAGAGAATGCAAATATAAATATGAACAATAATTATTTAGACAAAAGAAAGGAAACACTATTAAGTCAGCTACATATACAATGTTGTGCCCTTAAAGATAGAACCCATAGGTGAAGGTGCAGCTGCCTTAGCACCTTGATGTGTACACCTAAGCGGCAATCAAGAGAGGTGAAGCGTACAACCTCTGCTTCACAGAGAATTCAGGGTTTAAACCCCTTAAGAGAGCCATTAACAACATTGATATTTTTATTTATTTTGTCCAAGCTTTCTTAGGTGCAGGAACAACTTTTGAGAAAAAAAGAAGACTTGTTAGGCTCTTTTTTGGAGCAACAGAAACTTGTGACAAGACAAACAGAATCAACAAGGATATAGATCAAGGAGAACAAGAAGATGCAAACATCAAGTGTCACATTCAATGTTTTTTTTTAATGTGCTGCTATTTAGAGCCTTTTGTATAAATGACTATATCCACTTCGATGTAAAAATTATGAAATTGATGCATTCACAAAGACACCTTGGAAATTGATGCATTAATGAAGAAAAATATGCACTTATGTCCACTGAAGTATTTGATTAGACTAAGCATGTAAAAGCCGTCATCTTCTCCCTCCCCCACTTTTGATGAAAAGGTAAAGATTTTATATAAAGCACCAAGAAGGATTAGAAACAGTACATCAGAGGAATCTTCTTCTAACATTTTCGAAAATATAATTATGTGTTATGACCATGTTGTGTCGAAAATTTCCATGTATTCAGGTATCTGTAACTCAGTAAAAGAATGTTTGATCCCAATTTCAAAAAAGTTGTTTCTCACACACAAATGTCTCTCTTGTTCGTATTAGTATAATTTTTTTATTTAAAAAAAAATCGCATGAACCATAATGCTCTTGGAAAAGCTTTGCCCCCAATAGAAGAACACAACCAAAAAATAAAATTTAGAAGGTTGAAAGAAACCAGACTTCTAAACAGAAATAGGATACTACACTTATGATAATCAAAGTGTTGAGTATGCATCAAGGACCTGAAAAATATACTCTAATTCTAATGTATACCTTATTCATATAGCAAACCCCCAAAGCAATGATTCAACGAATAAAGGAAGGCCCAAGTTTTGAACTTGTGAACCGGTAGATGTTTGGGCTAACAAACCCAATGGAGATTTCTCGATTATCAAAAACAAAAATACCTGTTGAATTGCAAGTCCTCATCATAGTATTGCACACCACTCACTACAAATATCTACTTGAGTGCCAAATATAACATGTGAATTTGTTAGAGAAAGAGCATATTTATACATGATTACAAAATTTTGGGGTGATGTTTTAGAGGACTTTAACCTCAAAGAGTCACATCCATCTCCGACGTTCCCTACATAAATGAATTTACTCCAAAATCAAAAGGGGAAACCTTACTCAAGATATTAGGATACCGTCTTATTCAAATACAAGGCATGAAAACCTAAAACCAAAAGTTTATTCATGATAGTGAAGGTTACAATAATATTACATTCAGCTAGCTCTCGAAGCCAGCACGGTATTTCTGAAGTTTCAAGTCTAAAGATGCGTGAATTCATTTTTGGAGGCCCTGAGTCTCATCTATCCATGTCAAGATCTTTAGGAGGCACTTCCGAGATGCCTCAATGACTTGAATAATTAAACAGCATAAAACAAATCAGTGAATCAGGATGACATTCAGATCAAGTAAACACACAACTTAAGGAAAGAAATCCCACTTTCAATGAACCATTACCACAAATCATTCTTCTAGTTCACAGAGCAAGCTTCCAGTAGTACATATAAAGTTTCAGTTACTTTTCACAGGCATGTGATCATCAGCATTTGATATATCAATCCTTTCTTTGATCTTTCACATCCTTTAAACCCTTCATCTTCCATTCTTTGTTTCTTTCTGATAGGACAACTTTTTTTTTTTGGGATAACCGAGAAAGAAATTCGCCTGTGACCCGCCCTTTGGACCAATCACAGCCTTCTAAACTCGGTGGATAATGGACCCGCCCCTCTACCCTTCTCCACTTAAATACCGGGCTTCGCTTTGCATGGTGTGGGGCTTGAACCTGCGACCTAAGCCACAAATCCTCCACCTTTTGCCACTCGAGCTAGGCCTTGGGGGCCTGATAGGACAACTTTTGTCTAGTTTCTTTTTGAAAAGTAAACTTTGCTCCCATTCTTTTAAAATAGAAAAACTACATGAATATATTAGGACGTTTTTTATCACATGGCACATATATTAAAAGTTGTATTGGCACCAAGGTGGTGTATTGGCATGTGCACTACAAAATAAAATTCAATTTATTCAGTACACATATAAGTAACTATGGAACTATCAAACTATATACTCCCTCCGTTTCAACAAGAGTGGCCTAGTTTGACTTGGCACGGAATTTAAGAAAATAAAGAAGACTTTTGAATCTTGTGGTACTAAATTAAAGTTATGTCAAATGTACAAAATTACCCTTTAATCTTGTGGTCTTAAACGTGGAAAGTTAAAAGTAAAATGTTACCAAAAAAAGAAAGAGGCCATTCTTTTTTAAACAAACTAAGGAAAGGAGGTCATTCTTTTTGAAACGGAGGGAGTACATCATTTTGCATCCATTGTCTTACACCAAAGATCTAGACTATAACTACATTTGTTCTTGAGCTTCACAATTAACTTCCTTTCTTTCTTTTAAAATTCTCTGGTTTCTTCCTTCCATATCACCCACCACACTGATGCAGGGTGAGTTTTCTAGATGAAGAATTTAACAAAATCTTATCTCCTCAAGCAAGAGAGAGGGTTGTTGGGGGAGGGGGTGTCGGCAAAGTGTAGATTAATATGGTATTTATTTTCTAAACCAAGACACGAACTTCACGATTCAATCCATATACCTGGCATGAAAAGCACGTCCTTTTGGTATGACTGAAAAAATAAGCTATTGTTTTCAATGAGAAGGTCATATGTGAGTGCTACTGCTCGGTTATCATCAGTGGTTCATCGTACATAAGTTTTTTCTATTAATTCTACAGTTTTGAATAGATCTCTTAGTTTCTTGGGATGCTGTCCACTTAAAAAGACATACTCAAATTCGTTTTCTAGTTTGAGATTGAAGGGGAGTCTTAGAATGTTAAAGAATTGGTGTTATTGCATCAAAAAAAAATGTTAAAGAATTAGTGTTAGCATGTAGAATTAATTTTAAAGTAATAGAAGAGCTAAGTCTTAAGTATCGGTGTTTTATAAGAATTAAGTCTTAAGTAGGAACTTGTCCTTCGTCAGAAAAACATCATGTGCCTCATATTTAAGACCTATTGAGGGGTAGAGCTTGTACTCCCAAAACAGCCTCCAAGCTTTACCTGTTACCAAATGTAGATGTAGACCTAGCACTCATAAATATATCTAGTAATTAATATCTCTCCTCTCTTTCTCATAGTATCTAAGGTCAGTATAAAATATTTGAATCTCTGTTTTGTTCGGCATAAATATTTGAAGACCAAACTAGTCAACAGATGTATCTATAAATTACTAGCATGCATAGATAGCAAGGAATCTTTCAAATACCTATGACTTCACAAATATTCATACAATCAAACTTTCATCTTCCTTTTTGCAATATGCACACTTCCACCAAAACTTTATGAGTAGAGTCTATGTCTTGATGGAGAGTATATGCATGTTGTTCCTAGCGCAGCACAGAGGAATTCTTTGTCATCACGAACACCAAGCACAGATGTACCTATCTTTTCTTCTCACGCTGGCTTCTAGATATGTAGGAAACTCATTAGATAAAATTACTAACTTTCATATGCCACCACAAAGGTTCCCAAGAAGAACACCTCCAAACCCTAGTGCATTAATGTAGGTCGATCTACTCCTGTTTTCACTTGATCTAGTAGCAAGAAATTTCGCACCTCTTCTTTTCTACTTACTGGGCTTCCGTGTTCCTGATGATATCTCAGCAAGTTCAGCCAACTCCATCCTCCAAAACAAACTTATTTTAATCCATTCAAGCATGGTTCTTCAAACCTATCGCATGTATCTAGCTAACATATTTAATGATGTGGAAACAACCATGTGAGCAAGAACAGTCTTGTACTTGCGCAAGAGAACTTGGCATAAGCATATTTTACAGTGATATGATACCATGCATTCGCTGAAGATATTCATTGAAACATGACATAATCATTCACAAAAAACCCAGTGCAAACCAAAGGCTCATTGAGTGTCATGCTACCTACATGTTGGGGCACCTTAACAAGTGACAAACTCCTTTTATTTGTCCCACGGGTGCAGAGTTCCATGTATTCCCTCAAAACCAACTCTACTATCCCCTATCAACTCACAGTCTAACGAGTCATCATCCTATAGAAAAGGAAACATATTCACATACAAACATATGAAACCTACTGAACACTAAGAATTATGGGATTACGAGAATATCCACATTTCTAGTAACACTACTAACAACATTACAAACTAATAATATGGAGGAAATCAAGGGCACAGAGATACTGAAAATTGAAATTCTAAATATATAGTAAGAAAAGGAAAATAAAGCAAAAGAAATATTACATCTTATAAGCTCTTATCTGAATGCTACCACCAGAGCCGCCGCCACCTTTGACACCTCCATCACCTCCATCAGCCAACAAACTGCCATTCACTTCTAGAAACTTGTCCACCAACAGCATTAATCTTCCACCTCCACCCCCACCATAGTCCACGGTCTTACTCGTTGTCCCACCTTTACTTCCATAACTCCACGGTGTTTGCAATGTGGACCATCCATAAGCATCACCGCCCCAGACATCCTCCGGCATCTTCTTTTTATCCGTCAAACAACCAGCCCCTCTTCCACCATAACCCCCACCTGCTCCCTCCACTCCTTGTGGTGTCCCACTCGTCTGAGCAGGCGCTGAACCAGCCAAACCAGTGGTATTCACAGCAGAACTATTACTAAACGTAGCATTATCTGCCACCAGCTGGAACGTTCCAGCCAGAATCACGGAATTCTCACCCAAAGTAAAGTTCCCAGTGACATTAATTCCAATTTCGCAACCCAGGAAAGTACACTTAAAGGTAACATTAGGAAGGACATAAAAATTCCCCTTCCCTTCTATATACACACTCTTGGTTATATTGACATTGGATACAATCTTACAAGTAGTATCCAACGATCCAACACCCCCTAGATCATCCTCACATGATACCGACGGCGGGTGCGGCGGCGGAGGTGGTGGCGCCGGTGGGGTATAATCTTGATGGAAAAGAATGAACTCGGAGTCTATATCCTCGTCTGAATAACCATTAATCGCTGAAGGGTTTACGAAAAACACTAAGAAGAGTAGAGTCAAATGAAGTGTGGCGAAGAAAGATAGAGATAAAGCCATTGACTAACAAAAATAGTCATCACATCTGACAGTGATAAAGATCGGATTGCATCGCAAAACGAAGAAGAACAAAAACCCACCTCAAAAACTCCGCCCAAACAAAGATTAAGCTTATATTTAGCAAAACCCACTTGGGTTTTTGCAAGAAAAGTAGAAAAACAGCTATAAATATAGATAAAAACAGAGTCTTGGTAGCAGAGAAAACCCTAGAATTTTTTTCTATTTTTGATGGAGAATCTCGTGGGAAAGGAGACAGAGAGGTTAGGAAGAAAAGGGTGCTTAGAGAGAGAGGAAAGTGGGAGATGAGGTGAGCAAATGGGGAAAAAGTGAAAATAAGAAGGAAGATGAGGGGAAGGGGGGGGAGATGATGGGGTTTTTGTTTAATTGGGGAATAGGTAAAAGGTTTGTGAGATTAGGTGGGAGTAAAAATTTTGTCTAAAATCTTTACGTTATAATAATTTCAAAATAAATAATTTGTGAGGTATAAGATATAAGAATTTCAAGATAAAATATAACATCATTTTCCTTTGTATATAATAAAATAACTTATTTTAAGATAATTAATTTTAGAAAAACTCAGTTTCCAACCCAACTATTTGTATTATAGCTTTCCAATTAAATTGGACTTAGCAGAAAATATTTTTATTAAATGTGTTGACCTGTAGTAGTTAAAGAAAAAGGAATGAAAATGTTTTCAAAGTATTTAAGAAATCTTAAGGGAAGTTCTATTGTCCAAGAGAGAGAAAAATGCTAATTTTGCTGAGTAACAAATACTTTACAGTTCATTTTTACTTGTCATTTATTTCTAAAATAATTTTTTATCTTTAATTGTAACTTTTGAGTTTTGACATATCAAGAAAAAATAATATTTTTTCCATTTTTTACTCTCAGCATTAAATGTTTATTTTTCAAGATCTAAAATAAATATTATTTAATAGAAATAGTGTGGTAAAATACCTATCTCACTAATTGTTTTCTTAACGAATGAGTTAAGTCAAATAGTGACAGGTAAAAATGGACGAAATGAATACTTTTTAAGAAAATAAATAATATCAAATCAAAATAAAATAGTAATAGTTAAAGGGGGGAAATCAAAATTATGAAAATGAATTCATTGGCTCAAACAGTCAAACTATTGACAAAATTAAAAGGCAGCTTTTATAAGAAAATTACGATCTATCTATTTTGAAAATATTTAACAAGTAGTTTATGCAAAAAAATTAGAGTAAATTTTAGGTTTAACAAACATAAAAATCATATTTGTATATTATAGCGATAGTTTGTATAATTGCGCTCCATAGCAAACTTTAGATTTGCTATGATTATTAATCTGTATATTTCGGTATACATATATATAAAAAATACAATATGTATTTGAGTCTATTTGTATATTTCGGTATACAAATGGGTCCTGCATTTGTATATTTCGGTATACAAATGGGATGGCAAAAAACATGGAATGTTTGTTGCGAATTACAAATAAAAGAAACTATGGTTATAACATTTAATTTGAATTAATAGTTTGTCATTTCATACAATTTTCCCAAAAAATTATCAAAAGTAGTTTTTAATGTACGAGTAATGCTTTATTTTGATCCTTAATATATTTTTAGTTGATTGAAATAGTTCTTAATGTATAACAAAGGTGTTCATTTTGATCAAATGATCTCTAATATATAACAAAAGGTGTTCATTTTGATCGTTTATTCTTAATTTAACAGATTTATAATGTATGGGTCATGCGTTATTTTGATCATTAATATATTTTACTTGATTGAAATAGTTCTTAATGCATAACAAATGTGTTCATTTTGATCTTTAATATATTCCACTGAATTGAAATGATATGTAATATATAACAAAAGGTGTTATTTCGATCATTTATTGTAAACCTAACAGATTACATTTAACTATTGACTCTATGTAGCTACAAAAATTCACCATTGTTATCTTCTTTGTTAGCTCCAAAGAAAGAACTCCATAAAATCTAACACATCATTTTCTCTACTATCTCTAATAAATTTACTATTTTCTCTTTCCTAAAATATTATTCCATGGACTTAATACTATGACGACCTATTCTGTCATTATTCAAAAGGAAACTCGTGTAGAATTCCAAAAAATTTGAAATACGCTACCAATTTAAATTGGGGGTGACATGACAAAAAAATCAAAATTTGAATTTAATTTGGGTTGACGTCAACTTGCTATAGGGGGTGCATAACCATTATAGTGGGACTGATGGGATCAGGCCCTAAGAAACACGATTTCTTTTAATTTTCCTCCCACTTTTCATGATAAAATAAGTGAGGGTTACTAAAAAAAAAGCTGAAACTACTCCAAGCTTGGGAATAAGGAAGAAGGGGGGGGGGGAGGATTTTAGTGCAAGGAGGATCGAAATCTATGAATTCCGATCTACACTAATTCGCCCCCGCGAAGTTAGAAGCTTGTGTTTCAGACTTCTTCAACAGTTGCTTGGCATCCCCGTAAGCTAGACTTAATTGAGTAGTTAGAATTGTCTTTAATTATATAATACCATGTAAGTTGTCAGGAGATTGCCGCGTGCACGAGTCTCCCTATATAAAGCAAATTCTTGGGTTAGGGTGAAATTCGGAGATCTACGAAGGAACGCTAGCTATATGCTTAACACATGCAAGTCGAACGTCTACGAAAAAGTTGTCGTAAAGTTTCATTCTTCGTTCCTCTCCTCTTGGTCGAGTTACTTCGTTCCTTTTTCTTGCTTTTTTTTCCGGTATGCCGCTCTGTTATTGTCTGATTTTTGGTTGTCTGATCACACTCGAAATTATGTATCTACTTATCGTATTTATACCCCTGCTCGGCCTTCAACCACAATGTGTTGTTAATTATTTTGTTGAGATAGTAATTAACTTTATTAGCTAATGTTGACCTTATAATGATTGTTGGGTGTTATCCTGGGAAAGGTGAATTCTAGGTAATCTAATTATAAGTTGGAGATGGTCGGAAAGGAATCTTTTAGAGTTGGTAATGGTTATTTTATTTTCCATTCATGTTATATATGTTTGTTAACTGCTCATTATTATTATCTATATAATATATGGCTAGGGAGTGGAAGGAGTATAAATGAGATGTTAGCTTGTTTCAGTCTCATGAAATAAATGTGTTTACTTGGGTGTATAACTGTAAATTTATGTATTGTAATTGTGTTTATGATTGTGATATGTGATTGTCGATTGACTCAAATATCATGTATGATACATTGATATCTCTTGAATGACGTGGAACCATGCTTGGTGCATATTCGATTGGCTCGAGTATCATGCATGGTATGAAATATCTATATGATTGTCTCTAATACTACGCTGGTACAGTTTACTAACGTTTAACTCGAGTACCACGTCGGGTGCATATTTGATTGTCCTTTGTGTATTGGTTTAGTGAGTGCACCGAATTTTCTTATTACATTGTGTTTATCCAATTCGGTCCCTGAGTGGGTCGAATTGGTGCAAATAAAGGTTGGGATATTTTTTGTATAGGTCGATATTGCTTGTTAGTTACCGTAGATGATGTTTCAAGAACTTTTGGGTTGTTCGGATTACTTGAGGGTATTGAATCATGTGGGAGTTGAGTTAAGTAAAAGAAGTAAGAGTTGTGTTGGTTAATAGAATTAGTTGGTGGATTTGAGATTAGGAATGGATTCAGTAGGAAAGACGTCGGTGTTAGCTGAATTGGTGGTTTGAAAAGTCAATATGTGTTAGAAGAGTTAGGTGATAATCAATTGCGAAGGAAAATGACTCTTAGTCGAAGAAATAACAGTGAAATGAGATGGGTAACTTAGGATATAATATGTAATCCAAAGTGGTAGTACTCGATAGTAAATACGATGGATAAAGGGTTAGAAATGAATAGTTTAAGTCTTACGTTTTCTTCTAATTATTTACACGTCATTATGTGGTGGATTAGAATCGATCGATGAGGCCTACTAGTATGTGTTGTTTGTATCAACACTACTCTTGTTATGTCACTTGCATAGTCTGATTGCGGGATCAGTGATATTTTTTAGGTGACGACAATGATGATCTCTAGCAGTTTCTACTCATTTTTCCTTATTGATAACGACATGAATAACATGAATAGCATGAAAGCTTTAGATGAGATTGATTGACACCATAACATGTCCGTGGGCGTGAAAATATTTTGTTGCTTCGTTCGTCTAATTCTCTAACCCGATTATTAGCAAGGGTTTGGTATATTTGGGTACATGGGATATTGTAACATTTTATGATTCGTGTAAAAATTAATTACTCTTGTGGTTTTGTCAAAAATCAATTGACAGTTTTGCGATCAATTTCTTTTTCCTTCCGTCCTAATAATCATTCAGGGACGAACATTAAGTAAAGTAATATCTTTTATAACGACTTATTTCGTCATTGAAAGGCACCTTGTGCATATTTAAAAAAATAATGAAATACATCATCAATTTAAATTGGATGAAGATTTTGGATTTTAAATTTGATTCAGACTGATGCCAGTCCGTCATAGCGGAAATATTGCCTCTACGGTGTCATCGCTATAAAGGCTACATGACCTCTATAGCGAGACTGACGGGAACACACCCTAAAAAATACAATTTTAAAAAAAAATCTCCCACTTTTCATTGGTAAAATAGACGAGGGTTTCTAAAAAATAAATCTGAACCTGCTCGAAGCTTTGGAACACGGGAGGGGAGGGCTTTCAGCATAAGGAGGATCAAAACACATGAAATTTTGTTCCACGTCCATTAGAATTTACCCTATAGAATCGGAAAGTCGTGTTTCAAACTTCTTCAACAACTTATTGGCTTGTAGGTAGGGTTGGACATTCGATCAATTCGATTATGTTTGGTTTGCAAAATTCGATTCGATTTTTTAATTTTCATTTTGATGAAAATATTAACCAAAAATGAACTGAAATAAATTCGATTCAGTTCGATTTTTGTAATCTCAGTTCAGTTTATTTTGGTTTGAATATTATTTTGGGTCCCTTATCTTAAGTAGGCACACTCCATATCTATGTATAGTGTAATCTTTATTCGCAAAACCTTCTGACTTCTAAGTTTTAATTCTTCCAGTTCCATACTACAAAGTGGGAAAAAATCTTATCAAACAGTGAAAACCCTTCTGATTCTTCCAGATTCATTAAAAAAGTAAAAAAAAAATGATCGACGCCTGGCAATTGGCATCGCTCATTGGTCATACTTCAATCTTTACTATGAGTAATGTGATGCAACGATAGAATTTCAGATTTGAGTGTAGATTTAGAGATTTGGTTATTTGGGTAGATAAGATAATTGGGTTTTCTTTTTAAATTTAGGCCAATTTTATTTTTAATGGGATGAGTTAAGAAATGTGACTAGTTATGTATTGTATTTGTATATAAAATATACATGTATTAAATAAAATTTGGTTATTTGTTAACTGAAAAAAAACATCAAAAATCGATAATCAAACTGAATTACCTAGATTTTAAAATTTAAAATAGAAACCAATTGATTAAATCAAAAAATTGAAACTAAAATTAAAAAAATTAGTTTGGTCATTTTTTTATTTGAACCAAATTATGTCCAACCCTACATACATGTAGGCTAGGCTTAACTGAGTAGTTAAACCTATCTTTAATTACATAATACCATGTAAGTTATCAGAAGATTGCACGTTTAAGCCTTTGAACACGGAGTTTGAATGGCTAAATGAGTTGTTAATTGTTATTTGGGATGGTAATGGACTTGATTAGCTAATATCGACCTTATGATGATTGTTGGGTGTTATCCCGGGAGAGGTTAATTGTGGGTAGTCGAATTATGAGCTGAAAACGGTTTTGATGGAATCTTTTGAAGAGATGATGATTGTTTTGTTTACCGTTCATATTATATGTGTTTTTTAACTGCTTCGTTAGCATTATCTGTATAATATATGGCTAGGGAGTGGAAAGAATATAAACTGAGATGTTAGCTTGTGTCAGTCTCATGTAATGAATGTGTTTACTTGGATGGACAAGTGTGAACTTTTGCATTGTGATTGTGATATGTGATTGTCTGTTGGCTCAGGTACCACGACTGGTACATGATATTTCTTGATTGGATGGGGGTACCACACCTGATACATATTTGGTTGGCTTAGATACCATGACACGGAATATCTATATGATTGGCTTAGGTACCATACGCATTGGTGTAAATTACTAAGTTAGTTCAGGTATCACACTTAATGCATGTTTGATTGTCATCTATCTGTTGATTCCGTTTATGGATTTAATTTGTTTATTATGTTGTATTTATTACATGTAGATTCGTGAATAACCGGATTGGTGCATTTAAAGGCTGGAGTGATTTTTATGTAGGTTGAGATTGCTTGTTTGAGATTGTAGATGATGTTTCAAGAATCCTTGGATGGTACATATTACTTGCGGGGTGTTAAATTATGTGAGGATTGAGTTAAGGAAAATAAGTAGGAGTTTATGATTGGCTTAGGTACCACATCGGTGCAAATTACTAAGTTAGCTCAGGTTTCACACTTAAGGCATGTTTGTTTGTCCTCTATATGTTGGTTTGTTTTATGGACTAAATTTATTTATTAGATCCCCGACTAGCCGAATTGCATTTAAAGGCTATGGTGATTTTTATGTAGATCGAGATTGCTTGTTTGATATTGTAGATGATGTTTCAAGAATCCTTGGATGATACATATTACTTAACAAGTATTGAATCATGTGAGAATTGAGTTAAGGAAAATAAGTAAGAGTTTTACTGGTCAATAGAATTAGTTGGTGGATTCGAGATTAGGAGTGGATTCAATAAGAAAGACTTTGGTGTTGGTTGAATGAGTAGTTTGGAAAGTCAATAAATGATAAAAGGATTAGGCGATGAAAAGTTGAGAAGGGAAATGACTCTTAGTGAGGGTGTTGGCAGTGGAATGAGGTGGGTAACTTGGGAATATAGTGTGTAATCCAAAGTGGTAGTACTTGGTAGTAAGGACGATGGCTAAATGATTATAAATGAATAGTTTAAGTCTTATGTTTTCTTCTAATTATTTTCATGTTATTATGTGGTGGATTCGGGTCGACCAATGATGTCCACAAGTACATGTTGTTTGTACTGATACTATTCTTGCTATGTCACTTGACATAGTCTGATTGCAGGATCAATGATGTTTCTTACGTGAAGATGACGATGATATCTTACAACTTCTATTCTTTTTTTCCTTGTGGTGGGAGCTATGCCTTATTTCTCATATATTGTATTCTCTCTTGTACATGTTTAGACTAGTCGTCCCTATCGGAGGATTTAGGTATTTTTCAAAGACTGTGTATTTTGTTAATGTTGACAATTGATTTTTATAATTGAATAAGTTGATAAATTAAATTTGGTTTATTTCTACTTCATCAATTTTAAATTGGGTGGTAAGGGTTCTCCTATCTAGGTGTTAGAGTAGATGTCCGCACTGTCCAGTAGTTTGGATCATGACAAATAAGTAAAATTTGTTAGAAAAAAGTGGAGATAATGATGTTAGATTTCATGAAGTTTTTCCTTGGAATTAACAAAGAAGACAACAATGGTGGATTTGATTAGCCACGTGGGGTCCATAATTAAATTTAATATTTTTTTTGATAAATCTATTAGGTTTAGGGTAAAAGATCAAAATGAACACATTTATCATATATGAAGGATCATTTCACTTAAGTGAAATATATTAAACATTAAGAACCATTTTGGTCATTTTCTCTAGTTTATACTTCGTGTATAAATGCATGATTTAACTCATATTTGTGTAACACTTTGTTTGGATGGTTGTTACATATTGTTTTATAATGTATCATATTGTATTATATTATATTTTATTGTTTTAATAAATATGTTTTAATAGATTATATCGTTCTCCGTCGTTACATAATGTCACATCCATAATTGAATGATAAATCAACAAGAAAAGTAGGGTAGGTGGTAGAACTACTTTAGAAAGTAGGGTAAAAGATAAAATAGAATTAGTAAAAAAATTATGTAAAACAAAATGGGAAGAAATTATTAACGTAACGATGCAATCACACCAAATCGGTCATTACACAAAATGAGTTTTTTCACCGTTATCCAACAATGAAATTAAACGATACAATACAATAAAATTTAAGTAACAATCAAAACAAACATGTATCTAACACTCTATTGATTTATTTTTAGTTGTTCATTATTTCAAAAATATTTTTTTACTTTTACTTGTCACTTTTAACGTATCAAGAAAAAATAATTATTTTTCCCATGTTTTACCCTTAGTATTAATTTTTCAGTTTTCGAATTATTTTCCAGGACTTCAAATACTAAACATCAATTAATAAAAATAATATGATAAAATAGTCATAACAATAACTGTTTTCCTAATGGGTGTGTCAAATTTAAATTTAAGCAAAAGTACATGGAATGTACATATATATTTTTTTCAAATGACATAAACAAATAATGTCAAAAATATAATTCAGTTATAAAATAATAGTTATAGTTAATTGGAAAAAAATAATATTTTACATAAGGTTGACACATTATACATAATAATTCTCTCCGAATGTATTGTTGTATAATATTATTTATTGGGCACACAATTATAAATACGATCTTTGACGTAAAAATTATACAAATATATCAAACTTTAGACATAAAATCCTGTAAAACAATAGTCAGAGAAAAGGATATGAATTATTTTTACAATAATGAAATTTGTGAATCTATAATAGGAGAAAAATGAAGAGGCAATGAATTTATACGGAAATAATGTGAAGTGCTTTTGATTTAATTTTCTTCTCAATGAAAAATAATTAGTAGTATATACTGCATACACAGAAAAAACAGCAATACTATGTAAAATAGGTGAATTACACTATTGTCGAATTAGTTCGGTAATAATATAATGAAGGATTTATATATAGAAAATAATATAACATAAGAAAATGTATTTGAAAGGAACAACAATAAAAGGAACATGCTAAAAACGAAAAGAATTCTCTTATTATACTATACTAGATGAAGAATTTTGTGTTATCACGAGTCCAATATATATATATATATATATATATATTATTCTATCCACGTTATCAGTTATGTAATATATATAGAATTTTAGGAGTTAATTAAATATTTATTTAATCGTAATCTTTTAAAATTAATTTAAGTTGTTAATTATTGTGATTTATAATATTTTTAACGTATTTTGCAAATATATAAATTGTTCAAAATGCCAATTACTGGAAATGTCTTTATTCTCTCTGTTTCAATCTATGTGACACAAATTAAATTAGAGGGTAAATCAAATTTCTTTCTTGACCATAATTTTTTTATAAGTCACGACCCCAGTATTGTTACTCACTTTATCCCAATTTATGTGATACATATAGGATTTGAAAGTCTCTCTCTCTCTCTCTCTCTATATATATATATATATATATATATATATTACAATTTATAATATTTTAACGTAATTTTTAAATATATAAATTATTGAAAAGGTCTTTATCCTTTTTGTCTCAATTTATGTGATATGAATAGAATTTTAAGAGTCAACAAATTTTTGTTTGACCATAAATTTTTATATGTTTTTAAAAAAAAATTAGTTATAACAATTTATAATATTTTTAACATAATTTAAAAAAAAATAGAACTATTAAAATATTAATATTTAAATGACAATAATGCCCTTTAATGGAAATTGAATTCTAAGAAACACAAATGTCGTGGTCTACATGTGTGCTCTAGCCTGTTTCTTTTTATATTCTATTCTACTATATTATAAAAGAGAGTTTAGGCCCAACTATAATATATAATATTCAAGATTGGGACTTTTCCCTATCTTCAATATTATATATACTTGTGGGACTTTTAAAATTCTATTTTATACACAAGTATAATATATAATATTCAAGATTGGGACTTTTCCCAATCTTGAATATTATATATTATACTTGTGGGACTTTTAAAATTCTATTTTATACCCAAGTATAATATATAATATTCAAGATTGAGACTTTCTTGAATATTATATATTATATTTATTATATAGTAGAACTTGGGCATAAACTCCCTTTTAAAATAATATAGAATATGTATATATTTCACAATTGGAAAAGTCTCAATCAAGGAAGCAACATATATCATTTACAAATGACTTAAAAAGCTTTAAAATATTAAAAGCTATATAATAAAATAGGTTGACTCTCAGAATTCTATCAGGCTCACATATATTGGGACAGAAAAAATAACACATATCATTTTAATATTACCAAAAAAGTATTATAAATAATAATAATTAACAACTTAAAATATTTGAAACACATTTTAAAAGGGTTAATTTTGTAATTTTATCCATATCACATAAATTAAGACAAAGTGACCAGTAATGTACATTATTTCAAAGTTACATAAAAATATTATAAATTACAATAATTAATAACTTCAAACATTTTAAAAATATATATGAAAATTTGGATGACTCTCCAAATTTCATTTGTCTCACATAAATTGAGACAACAAAAATAACATATATTGGGTCCATTTTAATTTACTTGTCTTATTTTTTTATATTTAAAAATTGCGTAAAAATACTATAAATCATAATAATTGACAACATAAAATATGTTTTGAAAAAAAATACAAAAAATTCCACTGATTCTTGAAGTGAATCTATCGTAAAAATACTATAAATCATGATAATTGACAACATAAAATATTTCAAAAATGTTGTATGTGTGTAGTCTTATTATGCCTTAAATAGCGTCAAAGAAAGTACAAATTTGTGATAAAAAAAACTTATTCCTTTATCCACGCAAATAATCGCTTCAAAAACTCGGTTATTAGCCTCAAAATATACCATTTATATTATTGGGCCCGTGCATAGCACGGGCAACATTATCTAGTATTTATAATAAGATAGAGTCGAGGTTGAAGCAGACTGGTTTCATCGACGTGTCTTCTTCGGTAAGATATTTTTCGAAAAATAGTAAAAAATAAATAAATTTTGGTTTTATTTTAATTTAATTATTTCAACTATATTCTTTAGTTTTAAATTTATATTTTTTAGTTATAACTTTATTGCTTGGGTGTCTTCATACTAAGTAAACTTGATTGGATAATTATGAGTGTCTTCATATTTAGTAGTTCATACTTCGTAGGATATTTGTTTATGATTTGCTCAAAGTTTATATATATGTAAATCGTAAAGTCAATGTATATAACTTTGATAAAGTCTGAATTATAAAGAAACTAGTTATGGAAATTTTTGCGGCATGGATTCAAAATTTGTTTAATATATTTTTATAAGTTATCTCAATTAAACGATTTTAAATTATTTTATTAAGTGTAATATAAATATCTGATAAATATTATTAATATTAATGTTAAATGATACTCTATTGATTATAATTAAAGTATTTTTCTTCATTAATCTTACTTTTTTATTCAAATAATTATAAAAATTTCATAAAAATTAGCGACATTCAAAATAATAAAGCTATAACTAAAAAGTATTGCTAAAGGCATACATATGACTCACGTATTTGACAATTGAATATTTACCTTTATCTATCAAGCAAAGTAGTAAATCAATCAATTAATATTTTTCTAAGTTATGCATATTTAGAAGCTCCCTGAAAATATTTTAGAGAGATTTTCTAAGTTATGCATAGTTAGAAGTTCCCTGAAAATATTGTAGAGAGATTTGTAGAATTATCTTATTATATACGATAAAGTTCATAGTGTTTTTTTTTATAAACAAGGATATTATATTAATAGCTAATATGCTTCATTATAGAGTAGTGGCTGCAAGGCCTGAAGTTGGGATAAAGTTCATAGTGTTAATGCTTCACTAGATCTACCTACAAAATACGCTTGCAAGAAAAAATATAGTGAATAATATTGTAGAGAGATAGAAAAATAATAAAATAATATATTTTCTAGTATATGATCTTTGGAGTATTTATTTGGGACTATGCAATGTGAAACTCTTCATTATAGTGATATCGATTGCTTCTCTAGACTGTGTTTTTTCCTCATATAGAAGGGTTTCTACATAAAAAATCTTGTTGTCAATATTGCTATTTAGTTGATTACCGAATCTGAGTACTACATTAATATTCCGTTCTTTATTATTGCACGATTTTATTCCCAACGACTTACACCCAATATTCTGAGGCTTACGCATTGCCTGCTACTAAGTAAAAGGCCCGCTTTGCATCATCTCGTCATCACGATCTCCTGCAGTCAGAAACAGATCATGTAGAAGTTTTGGTCCATGTTTTGCTTAACCTAATAACTTTTATTCAACTAGTATATTTGTATTGAAATTTTTATTAAATATATACAAATATTAAATTTAAAACTCAGTTATTAGCAATTGATATCATTGTTATAAAATTAAAATCAATTCATAAAGTTAAAATTTTGATGCGGCTACAACCTCTTTGCCAAGATTTATATTCATTGTCTAATACAGTAAAACCTCTCTAAATTAATATAGGCGGGACCATAAAATATTATTATTTTATAGAGGTATTATTTAATTGATAAATTAATATTTATTAATTTAAAGAGTGTTTCGACACAGATTTTTTCAGGGATGAAATCTCAAAGAATTTGAAAGAACCCATTTGTGAAAACGTCATTCATGAACTTGAGGTCAAAATTAATGATCTTGGTTACCGCAATAAAATGGACGTTAACAACCTATTGGATGAGTGAAAATTATACATGTTCAGAGGTCCGGGGCTTAGTACAATTTATGGATAAAGTTGAAGATAAAGTTGAAGATGATACAATACTTTTGGAACCAGTTACGCGTAAGGAAACAATTGCATCTATAACTCTTCACAATTTTATGGTACAATTAGAAAAGACAACACCAAAATTTTTGGATGCAATAAGAAAAGTTAGAGATGAACTTCAACTAGATTTACATTTTAACAAAAAACAGAACATAATAGAATCATATTTCACTAAATTTTCTTAGATATATTGTACTTTTAAAGAATTATTAATTTATAATATTAATGGGACTATATATTTATATAGGTGTAATGATAGGTTTTCGTCGTTATAGAAAAGCCACCGGAGAAAATTTTTGGTTCGAAAAACTTTTTCGTAGTAACTTGGGATTTCCCAACCTAGTCCAGATTTGGATGAAATCGGACTCAGTGAGGTCTAGGGAAATATGGTAGATATTAGGTGATTTAATTATGATTTTAATTACATGAGTAGATAACCAAGACGTTAAGGAACCCGTACGACTTTACGAAATTGAATTCGGGTGAGTAGAACTCTCGAAACTGATCTTGGCGTGAACGGGTAGTTTCTGAGTGTTGTTGGTTGAAGGTGTGTTGTGAAATGGGGTCTTGAAATTATTAATTTTGCTCACTATCCATGCAAGTCGCTATGGCAGGGATTTCTGCCGCTAAGGCGGGGCCGCTGCAACGGGACTGGGACTAGCTGCCGTGGCCGGGCAGACGCGACTTAGAATTGGAAATAAACCCTAAAAATGTTTTATTCTGTAATAGTCGAACTTGAGAGCTAAGGAACGAACCCAGGGCTTTTCTTGACAGTTTTCCACTATTCTTGAGGCTAAAGGTAAGATTTTCACTCCCTGAATCCGTTTTTCGATCCGTAGAACGTAATCTAATGGATAATTATCAATGGGAAAGAGTTTTGATCTGAGAATTATGGTGAAAAAAGTCCTAATTTGGATATTGGAATCATGGGTTTAATCTAGGGTTGATAGGATTGTTAGTAATCCGGGTAATTAGTGATTGTTTATTGATTCTCGTGTTATATTGATTGTTTGTAGACTAAGAACAAGCGGAACGAATTCGGACAGGGAAGAATCAAGTTTCTTAGGGGATTTAAGTTTGTTTCGAAGTAGGTGATGGTTGTGATTTAATGTTGTGTGATCTATGTTTGTTCTTGCTTCATTATGATACATGTATGTATGCGAATGTTGCATTATTGATAACATTATTCGTAAATGAGAATGAATGAATAATTGTTGCCATGAAATCATGACTTGCTTGTATGCTTGTGAGAATATACTTGTGATTGTGATTGTGACTTGTTGAATTGATCGGGTGTTGCGTTTCGACACATTAACTTAGATCGATTGCCACCTTTCGGTATGCTAACAATTTAGGTTTAGGTTCCATGAGAGGACCAATGACTTGATATAACTGTGATATTTGAGACTCGTAATACTGTTCGTTGTTCGTAAATGTTGATGATACTGTATATGTTCAGTATATGAATGTTATTATATTGTTGTAATGGCTTATGTATGTTGCACTTAGTGGGATAGCCACATGATCCTACCAGTACACTGTGGTTGTGCACTGATACTGCACTTGATCTTTCTTTGTTGAGTACATGACATCTTCAGGCGGCTATAGATAGACCTCGCTTAGAAGATCAATGATCGTCGCTCGAATTCAAGAGTGAGCCAGTTCTTCCGGGCTGCCATGAGTTCTCTTTCTGTTTATGTCCACATTTCGGACTTAGACTTTCTAGTTAGTTGTGAGTACATTAGTTCGGGGTTGTGACCCTTCTTGTTTAGATTTATGGATCTTATTAGAGTTTTAGTACGTTGACTTTCAGGTTCTAGGTGTTACTTCCGCATTTGTTTAGTTGTTAGACTATTGATTTGGAGTTTATAGGAACTTCTTATTTCTTTCTTTAACATTTAACTTGCTTCTGTAACCTTAAAGGCTTTAGTTTTTTTATTAAGTTGGTTAGCTAATTAGATTAATGGTTATTCCACCAGAGGTTTAGCGTAGGTGCCAATCACAATGGTTTGGGTCGTGACAAAATTGATATCAGAGCCTAGATTCGTTGATCTCGATATACCAAAACGAGTCTAGTAGAGTCTTGCGGAACGGTACGGAGACGTCTGTACTTTTATTCGAGAGGCTATATGACTTTAGGAAATATCTCTATTTTCTCTTGTCTCCTTTCGTGCTATAACTTGATTCCAATTGGTATATGTAGATTCAAATTGGTATCTAACCTCCTTCACTCTTCTGTTCGCAAATGGTTAACACTAGATTCAATGGCGTCAGGCCCGTAGCTCCCGTTAATGCTCCAACTGAGAAATCTGCAGCGAGAGGTCGCGGTCAAGGCAGGGGTAGATGAAGAGCTAGGGGTAGAGGCCGAGGAAGGGCAGCGCCTACTAGGGATGGAGCACAGGTCGGAGATGCTCCCAGAATGAGGCCCCTCCTGCGCACCATGATGAGATAGAAGAGAACATAGAGGTTGATGATGAGGAGAATGTTGGGCAAGAGGAAGAGGTGCAGGCTGAGACTACAGGTATTCCTCATTTGGACCCAGTGTTAGCTCAACAGATCATGTCATTCTTGAAAGGGTTGGTTGGTCCTGGAGTGCTTCCCTCTGTTCAAGCAACTCAAGCTCCTGCCAATCCCCATATTGCTATCACAGCTCCCAAGGTGGGTGAAAATGGAGGTATTGATGCTTTTTTCCGTCCTTTGTTGGGTTCTGTTATGATTGGTAATGAACATGAAATGTTGACTAATTTTTTGAAGCTAAAGACTCATGTATTTCTTGGTTCTGAGAGTGATGATGCTTATGAGTTTATTTTAGATTGCTATGAGAGGCTTCATAAGTTCGGAATTGTCCATCAACATGGGGTTGAGTTCCTGACTTTTCAATTTTAAGGTAAGGCTAAGCAGTGGTGGAGAGCTTATGTGAAGTGCAGATCTTCAACTTTACCCCCACTCTCTTGGACCCAATTTCATGCTCTGTTTTTAGAGAAATATGTGCCTAGGACTTTGAGAGATCGCAAAAAGGATGAGTTCATGACTTTGGATCAATGTGGTATGTATGTGGTTGCTTATGATGCCAAGTTCCATGCCTTGTCTAGATATGCTACTCAATTGGTGACTACTGAAGAGTAGAGGATCATTTATTTATTAGGGGACTAAATTCTAAGTGGCAGGTATTATCTGTTCATATGACCTTTGCAGGGAGGAGCTTTAATGAGGTAACAAACTTTGTGAAGAAAGTGAAGGGGGTGAGGCGAGATAGTCAGGTTAAGGCATTGGCTAAAAGGGCTAAGAACTCGAGTAACTTTCAAGGTTCTTACTCCAAGGGGTCAGGGAGACCAACACTTCCAACCAGGCCAATTCAGTCCGTTATGCCCGCCTCTACAGGTAATTACTCGGGAACTCTATCTCATAATTTGATTCAGGATAGTCAGGAAGTCGCACCTTCGGCAGGCAGCAGACCATCTTTTGATCGTACATGTTAGAACTGTGGAGAACCTGGGCATATGAGAAGAGATTGTCCCCACCAGCGCATGTCGGATTTTGCGCTGCAGCAAACTAGAGCACTGGTACCCACGTGAAATGGTAATAATGGTCGAGGGCGTCCACAAGGTGGGTGAGGAGGTAATCAGCGAGGCCGTGGGGTAGAGGAAATGGTAACGCAGGAAGATGTGCAGCGCAACCAGGCAGGGAAGTCGCCCATCAAGATGATAGGGCTCAGTGTTATGCCTTTTCGGGCAAGAATGAGGCAAAAACGTCTGACGCAGTGATCACATGTACTATTCTTGTCTGTGATCGGATGGCCAATGTGTTTTTTGATCCGGGTTCTACTTATTCTTATGTATCCGTGCGATTTGCCTCAGAATTTACTATGATTTATGATATACGTGATGCCCCTATCTATGTTTCTACCCCAGTTGGAAAGTCTGTCATAGTCACACATGTCTATCGTGCTTGTCCTATTTTGTTTATGGGTTTTTAGACTTGGGCTGATTTGGTGATATCGGATATGACTGATTTTGATATAATCTTAGGCATGACTTGGTTGTCCCCCTATTATGTTGTGCTTAATTGTAATACTAAGTCTGTAACTCTAGAAATTTCGGGAAGGGAAAAGGTAGAGTGGAAAGGGGTGTACAAGCCTAAGTAAGCCAAGATCATATCCTCTATTCGGGCTAGTAAACTGGTAGAGCAGGGTTGTTTGGCTTATTTGGCTCATATTCAGGATGTTGAAGTTGAGTCTCCATCTATTGAGTCTATTCCTGTGGTGTCAGATTTTAGAGAAGTGTTTCCTAATGATTTGTCTCCTATTCCTCCGGATAGAGATATAGATTTCTATATTGATTTAGAACCTGGTACTCGTCTCATTTCTATCCCTTCATATCGCATGAATCCGATAGAATTAAGAGAGCTTAAGAGCTCAAATCAAAGAGCTTCTTGATAAATGATTTATTCGTCCTAGTGCTTCCCCATTGGGTGCTCCAATTTTGTTTGTTAAGAAAAATGATGGTAGTATGAGAATGTGTATAGATTACCGGCAATTGAATAGGGTCACTATTCGAAACAAGTACCTTTTACCTCGAATTGATGATCTTTTTGACCAATTGCAAGGTGCATCAGTTTTCTACAAGATTGATCTAAGGTCTGGTTATCATTAGTTAAAAATTAGGCCTGAGGATGTGCCCAAGACGGCGTTTAGAACCCGCTATGGGCACTATGAGTTCCTAGTTATGTCTTTTGGGTTGACTAATGCGTTTGCAGCTTTCATGAGTTTAATGAATGGGGTGTTCAAGTCATTTCTTGACTCGTTTATTATAGTCTTTATTAATGACATTTTGGTCTATTCGAAAAGTGAGGAAAAGCATGCCGACCATCTTCGTATTGTTTTGGGTGTTCTTGGCAAAGGTTGTATGCGAAATTTTTTAAGTGCAAATTTCGGTTGACTTCGGTTGCATTTTTGGGACATGTAGTTTCAAAAGAAGGGATAATGGTAGATCCCTAAAAGATTGAGGCGGTTAAGAATTGGGTTCGGCCTAACTCTTTGATGGAAGTTAGTAGTTTTGTGGGGCTCGCTAGCTACTATCATCGATTTATGATGAACTTCACTTCTATTGCCACTCACTTGAAAAATTTAACCAAAAATGAGATATCATTTGAATGGACTGAAAAATGTGAGGAGAGCTTCCAAAAGCTCAAGATTCTCTTGACCACTGCACATATTCTAGCATTATCTATAGAAGGTTAAGATTTTATTATTTATTGTGATGCTTCACATTCTGGTTTGGGTGCTGTGTTGATGTAAGATAAGAATGTAATAGCTTATGCATCACATCAATTGAAGGTGCATGAGAGGAATTACCTAACACATGATTTGGAGTTGGCAGCGGTAGTGTTCGCTCTTAAGATCTGGCGGCATTATCTCTATGGGGTCAAGTGTGAAGTGTTTACCGATCATCGTAGTTTGCAGCATGTGTTCACTCAAAAGGATCTGAATTTGAGACAATGAATGTGGATGGAGTTACTTAAAGATTATGATTTCACCATTCAATACCATCCGGGAAAGGCAAATGTAATGGCAGACGCTTTGAGTCGAAACGCGGTGAGTATGGGTAGTCTAGCTTGCTTGAGTGTAACCAAGCGACCTTTGGCTAAGTAGATTCAGACCTTGGAGTCTAAGTTCATGTAGTTGGGCATCTCAGAAAGATGTGGGGTGTTAGCTAGCATTGAAGCGAGGGCCACATTCATTGAAGAGATCAAGGCCAAACAATTTGAGGATGAAAATTTGAATGAACTTAAGAAGAAGATTGTGATTGGTAAGGCACAAGAGACCACTCTTGATGCGGAAGGTGTGCTCAGTTTTAAGGGAAAAATTTGTGTTCCTTGAGTTGAGGACTTTATTTAGAAATTATTGACAGAATCTCATGGCTCGCGATATTCTATTCATCGGGTGTGACCAAGATATACCAAGATTTGAAGTGAATTTATTGGTGGTCGGGCATGAAGAAGGATATAGCGGAGTTTGTGGCTAAGTGTCAAAATTGCCAACAAGTGAAGTATGAACATCAAAGGCCTGCAGGTTTGCTTCAAAGAATGTCAATTCTGGAATGGAAATGGGAAATGATAGCTATGGATTTTTGTCACGACCCGAGAGTACCCCCTAGTCGTAACATGACGTATTCGACCCCGAAGGAGCCTTATACGAGCCACATAGTCATTCATTGCATTCAATAATGAAAATAGTGCGGAATAAAAAAAAAAACTTATTTACATCCACACATTTAAACTTCTTAAAACAACTTTAAAAGCACACAGCGGAAGTCTAAGTCTCACATGGCCATCTTAGACACAGTCGCAAAACATAAGTAGGGACACGGCCCTTTACAATCAAAAGAAGTCTATTAAGTCTATTACATGAACAAAAGGACTTAAAAGTCTTATCCTCGAATCCATGAGGACATACCAAGTCTTGGAGGAAAGCAATCCAACACTTCAAACTAGCTAGGAGTGATCACTTGCCGGAACCTACACTTATAGAAAATAGAGAAATATGGAATTAGCACAATTAAGTACTAAGTATGATGACCATGCAAAACATGCTTTAAAAAGGGACATTTTAGTTAGAAACCATGCATTATGCCACCTTTTTGAAATATCATGAACAATAGTATAAAAGACATACAAGACAAGCATAACATCAAGTAAGTCATAATATCACCTTTAAACAATATCAACATGAAAACCTTTACCTTGGACCTTCACCTCAAGAAACCCTTATGCTATACCTCGTGCAATGTATGGATGACGTCCCATACCACCATCCATACTAAGGCACCACATTTAGGTCACTTAAAGTAACTTATCATTCCTTCTTTCACCTTTGCACAATATTCATACATAAGAGGTATATCATTAATTAAGACATGACAAGGGAAAATAACTCATAATATAACCCAAGTATAGCATGCATCTCATATTAAACATTCGAGAGCCAACATTCTTTAATAACCTCATTTAGGGCACATTTGTGTCACATACATTAGGATTTAGAGAAACTCACTATGACCCTCTCCAAGCCTACTCGTGCAATGTATAGGTAGCATCCCATACTACTACCTACACTTTGTAGAGCTTATCAAGAAACCATAATAAAATCTCACATGATGGGAAGTAAGCGTTTAACCGACATAGACCATGAGAGCTTGTCATGGAATCCGGTGTCATAGGTCCCCACACCGTAAAGAGGTGGTCTACTTGCCTAAGGAAGACCGGTATATAGCTTAATGGATCCACTAGCTTCCTATGCGGGCACATAGTTTATGGGATAAGGTAGACGATCATTGAAACTCATGCCTAACTGTCGGGGGAGTTTCCATCTAACCAAATCCGCTCGGTGCTTAGCCTACATTCCTATAGAATAGTTCATTACTTTGACATCATCACACATGAAAGGGTGCCATAAGCCTACCGATTCAAGGTACATTATTTAACACATGAAAGGGTGCCATAAGCCTACCGATTCAAGGTACATTTAGGAAAGCTCATTAACTCCTCTTGAAAGGGTGCCATGGGCCTACCGATTCAAGTCTCATCATTAACCTTTATGGAAAGGTGCCATAGGCCTACCGAATCCAAGGTTCATTACTTATCATTAATGGAAGGGTGCCATTAGCCTACCGATCCAAGGTTCATTATAAGCATGTGTGGAAGGGTGTCATTAGCCTACCGATCCAAGGATTCAACAATCAACAATATAATCATTTATACAAGAAAAGGATGCATAAGCCCTACCAATTGAAGGTATACTTTACATTGAAGAATCCTTCATATTCTATCATCAACATTCATGAGTGTCAAATTGAGAAATAATCTTTCAATAGTAACACATTTACATTCATAACATGATCACATTATCTTCATTGAACTCTCATTCATACAATGTCATGATAACACTTCAATTTCTTATACTATGCCTTCAAGGCCATGGTCACAATGTAACAAACAAGTAAACAATTCTAAGTCAACATTAGCTCCTCATGTCTTGCCTTTAAGGCCATGGTCACAATACATTCCATAATTAAACACCTCCACCATAAGTGGATCAAACCAAGCAAGAACAATTTTATCCCTAATATGAGATTAAGTCAACTTACCATCCTCCAAAGCCATAATAACCATTACTCAATTCCCAACAATTCTATCACCACAAGGTGATTCACCCATAATTTGCCCATAAGGCCACAATCCTCAATTCATCCATATACCAACAATTCATCAACATTAAATCATAGGCATTGAACCCACTTCATAAACAAATTCAAGTCTTTTAATGAAAACATGGGTTCTTGAAGAAGTTTCATATAAAATCATCTTAAAATCATAAATACAACTTCAATTCACCAATATAATGACTTTGAAAACATTTTATCCATGAACCCATACCTAGAATAGAAAATAGAAATTTTGTTCTTTGAAGACTTTTGAAACCCTTTTTAATGGACTCCTTGAAGGAAAGATAATCAAGGATCAAGGGTCACCATACCTTTGCTATGATTCCCCAAGAAAATTGATGAAGAAAGCCTTGAATCCAAGCCCTAGCTCCAAGTTCTTCTTCTTCTTAATGGAGGATTGTAGAGAGGGAAAATGTTTTAGGGATGGGAATTGAATTAATGGTATCTAGGAAATAATATATGCCCTTTGGAAAAAAATTCGTCCAACACTTAGAAAAAAAAAAGGGGCGGGTGAACAGTAAAATTAGCTACTGGAAATTGCCTTTTTCTGCCGGACAGATTTTACGAAAATGGGCATAACTTCTTCGTCCGAACTCCGAATGAGATGAAACGAAGTGCGTTAGGTAGATAACTCAAAGGGCTTTCCATGGATATATTATGGCCACCCAAATAATTTGTGTGCTAGGAGATATGACCCTCCAAAGTAGACCCTCGAAAAAGGCTTCACTTGGAAATTTCGGATTTTGATACGGTTGCTCTAAAATTTGGGTTAGACCCATTTCCCACTCAATTTGACACCCTAAACAAGAATATGAAGTCGGATTTTCGAAAAACGAAACGGATCTTTTAGTATACCGTTAAACAAGTTTTCGGTAACTTCCGAAGCACATTTTTAAGAACTTTTGGGTCAAATTCAAATATAATCATTTCATTAAGTTCTCGACTCCAAACTCACATGTGAGGCTCTAGTTTCACTCTATCATTTTCCGAGTCGTTACAATTTTGTGGTTGATCTTCCCAAGACTTTGGGGAAGTTTGATTCTATTTGGGCAGTTGATACGCTCAAATTACACCTCCCTACAGAAGTATAAGCGATCGTTATCAAGTAAAGAACCCAACTTGTAGGTTGGGGTCGATCCCACGAGAAAAATAGTTTAGACTTTAATTTAACCAACAATTATATTCAATTAGTCAAATTACTTCCAGAAACAAGTAATTAAAGGGGGGTTTGTTTGTGTGAAACAAATAGTAAGAATTTGATAAGTAATCAGTAATCAAAACTCAACTTTGGTTGTTATCAATATAAGAGAAATAACTAGGGTATACGTGTTCCCCACAAGCTCATAATGCAGTAATCCTAGTAACAATAATCCTTTCCTAGTGTATTACATGCAAAGTGATAAGTTAGGTATCTCTAAATCCTTGGTCCGGCATCTAAAGAATTTCACCCAGCACCTTGGTTCGGCTACGTATGTATAATTTACTAATCCTTACCTTTACCTCATATTAGACATCATAATCGATGTTTGGCTTACTTCGCACCAATCGACACTAGCCTATTAGATAGTATCACACTAAATTTATGTAGATAATTCTTTTCTTGTTGATTATCTCCTTGGTATGGCAAGTAGCAACAAGGTGAGTTCTAACGCGTGCACTCGTTAAAAAGACTTCTAAACGAAAGAATTATCAATGCATGCAAAACACTATTCAAGAATTGCTTATTTACTATTCATACTTTGTTAATCGCTCATGGTTCCCATAACCCTAGTTGTGGATTTAGTTACCCATATTAGCAAGAACACAATTCATAGTTTTGAATGAAGAAATTATGAACTTACGTAAAGAGAATAATAAACCCAGAAATTTAACTTGAATTGCAAAGCCAAAATCTTCAAAACGAGCTTAGGAAATCAATAATTGCTAGAGTTGCAAATTAATCTCCAAAACCACAAAGTAAAACTAGAATAATAATGTCTAACCCCAAAACGAGGTTTACATGCCCTATTTATAGAAAACAAATCCTAAATTAAAAGGGAAACAAATTAAGGAAAGTTTGTTCAGGCACGCGTCTTTATTCCACGAGACTGACTTACGGACCGTCGATGGATCTACGGTCCGTAAGTCCCTTCCGTCAGCCAGGACTTAGAAAATATTTCAGCTTCCAAAAATCAGCTTCTCTGAAGCAAATGAAGGAGTTGCAGTACGGACCGTAGATCGATCTACGGTCCGTCAATCCCCTCCGTAGCTCCATACTTAGAATTTTCAAATATAAGGTAGTGGAACCCTCGCAGTCTCATTCTACGGATCGATCAATATGGTCCGTAGATCAATCTACGGACCGTCAATGGCCACCGTGGTTCCACACTTGGTCAGATTTCCCTGATTTGTCATCCATACCTTGCCTGCTGATCTACGGTCATCACCTACGGACCGTCAATGGACTCAAGGTTCGTAGATCACCTCCGTGAATGGCCTTTTTCTGCATTTCTTTCAGCTGTCTCTATACTTCTGCGCCTGAACATCTTTTCTGTAAAATACAATAAAAACACATAAAAACCAATACAAAAAGGCCCTAGACACACACAACTTGTAAGTGAAATGTATTAGAAATACCGTAAACTCACGGTAGATCAACACCCTCAACTTAAATTCGTTGTTTGTCCTCAAGCGACGCACTACGACTCTAAACGACACTTGTATAGAAGCAAGTCTTTCAGGCTCAAGCAATCACATGACGCACTACCCCTCTCACTTTCAGGTGCAACTTCGTTCTCTTAGACTTGACAAGCTAATCTATGCAGATCAAACCATGACACAGATCGACCAACTGACACACAACAGACACCTTCTCACTGTCACCAATGTACCAACTTTCCGACAATGTTACTAATGCCCTTACTTCAAACGAAATCCCCTTTTCACAAAAAATTAATGTCATTCATGGTACAAGGATTTATTCAACACTCACGCTCAGTTAGTGCTTAATACCATAAGCTTGCCCTTATTTTCACTGCTTAGACTCTCCAAACTAGACTCTAGGATCACTATAGGGCTTTATTGGCTTGTAACGTAGGCTCAGGGTCAGGTGTGGTACATTTGGGTACTGCTTAGTGACTTTCTGCCCTCCTTGACATTACACTAGGCTTTTAACCTCTTTTTGCCCTATTTTTGTCATACTATCGCTTTACCTTCTTTCCCTTAATTTTCTTCAACCACAGATGTGACTTTAGACTTTGAAGCTATTTGTACTTTTATTTTATTTATCTTTTAGCTTTCAACAAGTCACATCCTTTCCTCACGTTTTTTTTTCACATCACTCTTTTCATACCCATTTTTCTTTCAGTTTCCTCTTTCATAGCCACCCTCAACTTATGGATTTTCCGTTAGTTGAGGTGCACAATACCCGATGTCGGGTCAGGGCCAAAATTGAAGTTACTTTTTACATTAGCCACCCTCAACTTGGGCTTTTGGCCTAAGTCGAAGTGCACATGTCCAAGGAGGGATCGGGGACAACATAGTAGATTATGGGAGGATAAGTTGGGATTTAGAAAGAAATGGTTTACTTTTAGGCTCAAAGTTGGATCAAAGGGAGCGGTTATTTCATTTAGTTAGATCCTTCTTTTAGGCAATTTGCTGACTTTTCAGAACAATGACCTATGATCACTTCCTAACCTCTAGATTGAATTATCTTAGCAGGACTAACCGGGCAAGTTCTAGTTTTGCACAAAAACCGTTTGAACACTCAATGATTCTCACCCACTCTTGGCACATAGTTTCATTATCAGATTATCAGATTACCAAGTTCAAGTTTCAGGTCAAGTCATGCCATCGAGTTGATTCGGTATTTTGTCATACTCAGAGCCAGCACATTCAACTAACGTAGCCTACAACTTCTAGCATACATCCCAAAATCTGATGGGTATCATTTTTCATAAGCCATCATGCTTCTTTCTATATCATGCTTCTGCACATACGATCCTAAGACATGCCGGTTCAACAAAAATTGAACAGTTTCTTGGGGAAAAAGAACACATGTAAGAAAACCCCAAGAGAGGATTAATGAGTTGGGTTATTCAGATTTCACCCTATCACTCACAATCCATTTACCCCAGCCCCAACAAAAATAGATGCAGTTGTCCCCAATACATACAAAAACATTAAAAGAAAATGGATTGGGTGAAGCAAACCTGTGGCGCAAAGCGCCGGTGAATCATCAACAAGCAAGGGGGTCCTGCCTATGCTGTCTCTTGAGAGCTTTCTCCTCCTCAGTGCGATGAGATCGGTGCCGCTTGCCTTTGGCATGTGTAGGGGCAAGCTCATCCTCGGCGGTCCAACTGAATAAAGCATCTAGCATTGTATCATCAGCCAGTGCAGTAGGTGCAACCTTAGGCTCAACTGAAGGTGCGGCAAGGATGGCATCAACGTCAGTCCGGAGGCTGGCTAAGTCAGCCTGCAAAGCAGAGATATCTATGGCCGGGGCTGATCGCTTGAGGACTCATAGTTCAAAGGCATCAAGGCGCTTATTAACCGCCTAGACCTTTCGGTCCATCATCCCCTCCATCCTGCGCTCCATTCTAGCCTCGGACTCGGCTATCGACTTTTGCATCCACGACTGGACGTGATGCAGCAGGGTGTCCATCTGAGCCTCCAACTTCTGTACTCTGGCCAATGGGACAACAGTAGCTCCTAATTGTGGTGTGGAACGGGAAGAACTAGGAGCCATATTAGCTGCCTGAGATGAGGAGCCCGGGACAGGGTCGGCGTGATCTGGGATGCTGGAGTGACCACCCTGTGCCTGCCCTATTGTGTTTGCAAGGTCGGTACCTAAGGGATGTACCTCAACCTGAGGCTCTCTGCGAGGCGCTGCCACATTTGCCTCATCTCTAATAAGGCCGATGTCCAATGTCCCTGTAGGGTGGACTAACTTGTCATAATGCCAGATCGGCACTCCAGAGTCCCTGCACAAATGAAAAATTAGACATGGGAAGGGGTAAGTAGTGGAGGTCCTGAATGCCCTCTCATGAATCTCTGCCAGTAGCATGCGAGCAAAGTCAATTTCCCCTCCTGCAACCAATGCCGCAACCCTGACTGCTCTGTCCCACGTGCTGGATTGTCAGCTTTTGTAGGCGACACTCTGTTATGCACCAGTAGCCAGAAGAACTTGGCCACAAAATTTAATGTGGCCTTCCGAATGCCCAACCGTGGAGCGGCGACCCATTCTGCACGCTCGCCATCTCCAGCAATGTACCTGGCCAACCATAGTAGAATAACCTCTCGCTGCTCAGCGTTCCTATGGAAAGCGCCACTCCGCAAGATGTCTCATCTATAATCGAACTCTACTGTATTGAGATACCAAGAGTGACTCGTGGTAGGACCATACAGAAAGCGTCTGATTGTGGCAAGTGATATGTCCACCGGACAACCTCGAACCAATTAACTGCTTGGAAATTGAACCGCGGAGAGTGGCAGCATAGGAAGCATAGAATTCCCGCACAATCTCCTCGCTATATGTCCCTGGGTCTCGAGCCATCCAGTCACACTTATGAAGGTTGAAGAGCCGGTGAATGTCCGGAACAGTGTGCAAGCTCCCCGTGAGGATTCTACGTTCCTTTGTAATCAGTCGGGCCATCTTCTGCTTATCGTTTACCATCTTGGCATCCCGATAAATTTGGCATTGGCCTTCTACACACCACCTATTTTGCTCGCCGGCTACAGGAATGGGGTCTTCATTCCGTGGTGCAGGTATAGACTCCGAGCTAGTTGCCTCATCAGACGAGGCTGCTTGGTCATTCTCACCAGACCCTGTGGCTGATTTAGCATTGGACCCTGCAGCATGGGCAGACTCAGATCCTGAAGACTGGGCAGACTTGGACCCGGACATCGACCAGATCAGTGTGTGCTCCTCATCAGACTAGGAGACAGTGACTACGTCGGGAAGCACCTTTCGGGGGGTGCCTCTGGTGCCTCGAGGTGCAGTGCGAGAAGTTCTAGTGTTAAGAGGAACAAATGTTGGATCTGTGTCGGTGTCTGTGTCCTCATCGATTAACCGGAAGCTAGGGGCAACAAATTTTGACTTGCCCCATTTTGAATAGGTGACCAGCTTTTGGGTGCCATCGTACCTGTAGAAGCGGGATTAGTGCCCAAGACTAACCATAAATAAACAATAAAAACTTTTGGAACTATAACCGAACAGGGACAAAGCCCCAGAAAATTTTTAGACAGATGCTATAGTGGTCATCCACGGAGGGGACCTACGGTCCGTAGACTGATCTACGGTCCATGGATCTCTTTCGTAGATCAGGGACCCAACAATATAGGTCGTAGATGAAAACCACGGATGTGTAGAAATCTACGGACCGTAGTCCACGTCTGTGGTTTCGGACTTGGTAATATTTTTGTGTGCATCCAGTGACGAACCTCATCTACGATTCGTAGATGGATCTACGTTCCGTAGACGGGGTATCGTTGATGCCATCAGTGCAAATTTCAGCCATATTTTTCTGATTAATTATATTTGGCCTTATGTTTCAACATTAACGAAGCCTCATCATGCATTTCAACATTCAATTATGCTAGTTCTTAATTATTAAGATTCCTACTGATCATTTTACCAAACAATTTAGACAAGTTTTGGAACCCTAAGTCGAAACTTACATATAGACTGACAATCACATACAATAAAGCTACACAATCACTATCTATCGTTCCAAAGGCATTGCAATTTCTAAGTTTATCATGAGATTTTTATATAACAATTACCCAAGATCAAGACCCAACTCTCGACTTTCTATATTCAATCTATGAATCGAAATTCAAAGTGAGAGGAAAGTCTAGTACCTTACACGCAACGAGGAGCGAGGTGATTTTGTGACGACACTAAGCTTTGCAATACCAATGAATCACCTCTTCGCTACTAACCAAACACCGGACCCTTCCTGTGGAAATTTGAATGGGTTTTAAATGAAATGGAAGGGGATTTGGGAATTTATGGAAGGGATGATATTATGGGGGAGTTATAGAGTGATTTAAGGAGTTTTTGGGATGGGAGAAACGGTTTTGGGAGTAATGGAGGGAAGTGGAATGGTTTAAAAAACTGGGGGTTTTTTTAAATGGGTGGCCTGAGTCGAGTCAGACAGCCTTAGGGTTTGGACTCACGAGACCTCGTCTACGGTCCGTGAGTCAATCTACGGTCCGTAGATCAGGACCGTAGATCACTATTACACTTAGAAAAATTTAGAGACTTACCTGGGATCTACGGATACCATTTACGGTCTGTTGATGAATCGACGGATCGTCGATGGGGTCCGTAGACCTCTGCACCAGACCATTTTCTGCCGATTTATTTCACGGTGTACCTACACATGTAGCAACCAATAAGCTACTATTTTTTTACATTTTCTGGACACTTTTTAGACACAGACCCTATACTAATTCTAGCCAACACTAAGAACTAAAACACTAAAACACTTACCTAGATTTAGACAAAAGACGCAATTTAAACAGAGAAAGCTAAACCACTAAATGGAAAACAGAACCCTGTCGTTGGCTAGATTGTACATCTTGGGTTGCCTCCCAAGCAACGCTTGATTTAACGTCGCGGCACGACGTAAGTGCATTGATTACTCAGACTTCATCAAGATTGGTAGGCCTCAATCACTTCTTGCACAGTTTCAGCATTGCCTAGATAGACCTTGATCATTTGCCTGTTTACCACGAACCTTGTTCCATCCCTATTTTCCAAGCTCACCACTCCATGAGGGAGCACTTTTGTGAGCAAAAATGGCCCGGTCCATTTGGACTTAAGTTTGCCTGGAAACAGGCGTACCCTAGAGTTGAATAGCAGCACAAGATCACCAACCACAAATTCTCGCTTTTCAATTCTTTGATCATGATACCTCTTCATCTTCTTTGTACAAGGCTGAACTTTCATAAGCTTTTAGGCGAAACTCATCAAGCATATTCAAGTCATTCATCCTTTGATTAGATGCGGCGCCCCAATCCAAATTTAACTTCTTCATTGCCACATTGCCTTTATGTTCTTAGCTCTACTGGTAAATGACAAGATTCCCAT